>NC_056740.1:338178774-338507524 GCF_019279795.1 Protopterus annectens | reverse complement strand
CTCTGATCCATCTGAGTAGAGCCAGTATCAAAGATAAATATGTCATATATTCATTGTCTCCAAAGTGAAAAGTCTATTGCATGATTCTAACTTAAATTCTTCTCTTTCTGTTTCACTTGTTCCCAGTAAACCATGCTCTGTTGATTTTTACTCCAGTTTTTCAGAACACAGTTTATATTTCTGTCTTGTATACCCAACCCTATAGGACGTAGCTCCAGATTTCTTTGTTCAAATCATCTGTGTCCCAAATCTCTGCACATGGTTTTACAAATGGCCTTCAATATATGTTTGAATTTGGCTTCTCTTCTGTATTGCATCAAAGCATTTAGCCTCATCACTTCTTGGTCCTCTTTTCCAGCATAAATTCCAATTATTTTCAGCCTGAGGACCAGTTCTCATTTTGTACTAAACAGGCCAACTGTAATTGTGTTACACTAAAATATTCCATCATATCAGGAAGTGCCATATGACCTAGCTTCCCTTAGAGAATCATTTTATCTCAGCTTACCCTTGGTCATTTATCATTCTACAGGAATTTCTTCATTTCTTTTTCAAATGTGCCCCATATACTTTCTTGTACTTCATAGAAAAAAAAACTTGCCTTCCATAAATTATTTGAGGGACCACAGGTATTTCTACTGCCTGTATTTTATTTTCCAAAGCGAGGGAAATTATCCTTCAGAGTTTAATAAGACTCATGAATTACCCTTGATGTCTACCCATGTCTCCTTTGTTTCATCCTCACTCTTTCAGATCAAGCATGCTGCCAGATACCTCATTCCTTAGTGACCTCATAAATATGGATATTGTTGAACTAATTCATAGATGGGAGTGCAGTTAATTGGGATGGCATTCTTTTTATTTTCATTAATCTTTTAGTTGGGTATGTTAACAAACTCTTGCAAGACTATTAATAGACTAGGGAGACGTCTATCTAGATTAGTTAGGTATAAAATCATATCTTCAGCAAATACTTTCTTGTGTATTGTTATAATGAAATACCTGTACATTGTTATGTCTTATCATCTATTCTGATGGTTTTAGGTGAAAAGCAAATAACAGTGAGCATAAGGGACACCCCTGCCTCAAGTTTCTTTCTAGGTTCAAAGGCTTGGTGAGGTTACCATTCACTTTTAACTCTGACATACTGCCCTGTTATATTTAAAACAAAACCTCAATAGGTTTCCTATTGAAGCCAAATTTTATCATGGTGTCAAAAAGGTACGTCTTCTCCTTGGTCAGACTTATTAAAAAAGTGTAATACCCCTATTCTCAACTTCCTTCTAAATCAAGTGTGTTCTTATAATATTGTCACAAGTCTGTCTTCCAGGTACAAATGGTCTGGGTTTATATTTCCCTATCACTTTTGGAAGTCTAGTTACCAATATCAACACAAACACTTTATAGTCATGGTTAATTATTGATAGTGGCCTGTAAGATGTGACCATTGCACAGCCCTTTTCGTCTTTCAGAATAACAATACTGGGCCAGATTTAATAAAGCCTACACTAAGTGCTAAGTTTACACAATATGTATTCAATAAAATTTTTATCACATGTTTGTGCTTTCTAGTCACAGGATTACACTAAGTGTACATGCAGTCTACACATTGTGGTAACCTTTATGAGTCCCTGTCAATATTTAAAGCCGCAAGAATATCAGTAGGAAAACTTAAATTAGGGGAAGAAGGTGTGAGTTATGCCTGTGTTGTCTGTTCACTCAGAACAGTGTATACTTAGTGTACACTTAGTATAGGCGTTATTGAATCTGTCCCACTATTTTTTTTCCAAGTTAGTGTTATACTTTTCTGTTCAGTGACATCTTTTCTTTATTCAGCTTTGATAATACTAAGTTTGATGAGAATTCTTCCTCTTTCCCTGTCATTTGCCTGCTCTACAAATGCTGACAAAAGGTTTGAAATGCTTTAGAAATTTTAAAAAGTTAACTATAAATGAGCTTTGTAACCTCCTCTCTCATTTTTACTATAGCACTCTCCATCTTTTGGCACCTAAATTTATGCACTCATAACTTCTGCATCTTTGGGGTGTTCCCACAGACAAAAAAACTGCTTAACAGAAGCACTCTTAAGTTCACAGATCTCAATTAAATAATCATCCAACTTTCCCCTAAGTACCTTAATTTCTTCCTTATGTGTTTGACTTATCCTTCTTTCTATCCTTTGCGCGTTTCAGTTTTACCAGATTTTTTTAATACACCCTGTGTGCGTTCCTCTTAAGCTTACTCCCTCTTCACTGTAGTCCATTTCTGTTTTACATCTTTATTTTTTCCTAATCAAGCAATATTAAATCTACCCTTCTATTTAGAAACTTACTGTATTGTTCTTGTTTTTTGGATTTTAACCAATAGTTGGGAAATCTTCAGTGCTTCACCATGTCAGTAACATGTTAGGGCATTAACCCAGCATTCACTGCTGTTTGGTTAGATAATTTAATTGGCTTAACTAGTTATGCATGTTTATCAGTGATTAAATTCTACTCAGCCTTTCTGAAGGAACCTAGTATTTAAACTATCTACATCTGTCATCCCATAGGTTTTGAAATATCCACTTAAGAATCACCCTTCTTGCAAGACAGCCTGATTCCTTGGTGCATGGTCCGCATCTTCCTTAGGTTCATAGGTGAATACCAGACTAACTGCCTTGAAGGGCCATTTTAAGTCTATTCAGTAACCCAAGGTCAGAATCAAACCCTGTACTTTGTGCCTATAAGGCAAAGATCTTAACCATTATGGCACACACACACCCTCTTTCCTGCCACTATATTTCAGTCTCCTGCCATTATTAACATCCCCAGATGAAGCTCATGATTTTGTTTATGTTTAGTTCTTTTTCATTTTTAGTATTGCATACATGCATCTTCATCTTCTCTACTGTTACATATCAGCTACAGATCATCCCCTTCCTCTATGTTTTCTTCCTCCACTTCTAAAGAGTAGACTTTCCTTATGTCTTGGAATTCAGAAGTCTATCTCGATTTAAGTAATTGCTTTACTAACAATTAATGCTCCAATGTATTTAGGTTGGTCTCTTGTTACATTATTATATAAATTTCAGTGCCTTCTTTTTCACAGACTTTTTGTACTACTGTGATAGATTTTTATACTGCCTTATTTTGTACAGGGAAATCATTGTTTCTTATTAATTCACTAACTGCACTTCTCGTGAACACATTGCTGAAATTAGCACTTTTGTTCTGCCAAGGGTGTTGTTGGGTTTAAATAGCATTGTACTTGCTCCTCCCTGGTATTGTACTGCTGTTCACTTTTTATTTGTTGACTGTAGTGGTATTAAGTTTAAATAATACTGCACAATTGTGCCTTGTTGCTTTGGTACTGTTATCACTGGCATTATTTAAGATAATACTGCAGTGTTGACTTGTACTTATACTAGGTATATAAAAACAAATGTACTCATTATCTCAGTAACTGACTGCATTTTTGACCTTTGGCATTGCTGCAGTTCTGTTTGTTCTAATTACTATAGTGCTACAGTATTTAAAGCTACTGGTCTACAATACTACAATGCAGAGTACAAGGTTGCCTTTCTGGTATACCTCTATTACTTGACTGACTTCTATACTGTTAATGCACTTGAAACTGCTCACTTACATTATCTGTAGCTATTACAGTCATTGCATCCAGATCTGTTCAGTTAGACTACCCATTGTTCATTGTTTTTACTGGCTAGGTAGAACCCACATTAACCTACTGGCTGAAACAATTTAATTGAATTTGCCACTGTTAATGATTTCCGTATAGACCCTATGTAGCCTGTCACTTTTATAATTCTTTTTCAGACGTGACTACTACGGTAACAGTAGTATAGCTAAGATGGGATGCGAGGGGCAACTGTTCCGGGTGCAAAGTGCTGGTGGTGCTACTAGCCAATCCTGATCTTTCATTAATCAATTAATGGTTAATGTGATCAAACCTGAGAGCTGAGGTGCTCCATGTGTTGTTGAAACTGTAGCAGGCAATTCGCTACATTTTAAAAGTAAAAAAACAAAACATTTTTTGTTTTAACTAAAACATGAGAGCTGTAGTACTCATTGCAGGCAGATAAACCATAGAAACTGCTTGCTGCATTTGTAGCAAACACTTTGCTACAGTATATATATATATATATATATATATATATATATATATATATATATGTATTTTAACTGCAACATGAACACAGTAGCACTACATGCAGGCAGGGTATAAACTGTAGCAACTGTTTGCTACATTTGTAGCAAACCATTTACAACAGTTTAGAAGAAATTATGTTGAGGGAGGGGTGTGGGAGGGCACATAAATGGGACTTAACGGGACCTGTATGGCTGGGCAGGAGGAAGGGGTGCATGCCATGCATTTGGCCACCTGTCTGACTGTCTGATGTGCCAGTGAAAGGAGCGTCCTTTTTTTTTTTTTTTTGAGCATAGGGGGTGGATTGCTGGCTAAAGCAGCTATGCTTCTGTACAGTAGTCACAGCTAATTATTTTATTCTTTAACAATATCGTAATTTATCATCCTTTTTTCCTAGCCCTGTCAGTTATCCTTTTCTTAACCTATCCTATACACCTTCATTGGTACTGGACAGTATGGAATCTCAATCAGCTGTCCTACACCCCTTCATCTGTACTGGACAGTATGGAATCTCAATCAGCTGTCCTACACCCCTTCATCTGTACTGGACAGTATGGAATCTCAATCAGCTGTCCTACACCCCTTCATCCATACTGGACAGTATGGAATCTCAGTCAGAAACTCAGTCAGCTGTCCTATACCCCTTCATCCATACTGGACAGTATGGAATCTCAGTCAGCTGCCCTACACCCCTTAATCTGTACTGGGCAGTATGGAATCTCAATCAGCTGTCCTACACCCCTTCATCCATACTGGACAGTATGGAATCTCAATCAGCTGTCCTACACCCCTTCATCCATACTGGACAGTATGGAATCTCAGTCAGCTATCCTACACACCTTCATTGGTACTGGACAGTATGGAATCTCAATCAGCGGTTTCCCTCTCTGTAGCCAGCCTGATAGCATCAGGTATTTTAAGGCAGTGTAGTAACTGCCTCATGGTTACCGAAAACTCTTTATTGTTACCTCACAGTGTGATTCAGTATGTGAGAGGTGTAGTATTTATTTAACTTGAAGGCTACCTTTTCACCTCAAAACACATTCAGTAAACACAACACATACAGCACAGAGAACTTCCACTTAACCAGTTTATGCTGAGGTTGTTAGAGAGCACTGCCTAAGCCTTCCAGGCTGAATACTAAGAAACATCAGACATTAGTATACATCGCAACACACACACCTTCACCCTTCACCTCTAATACGCACAAGGGAGCAGACTCCAAACCCTATTGGCTCACTGAGTCTGCATCAAGCCATGATAATGTTTTAGTAATAGGTGACTCTATTGTAAGGCATATGGACACCATGCTCACCAGGCTGGATAAGAATATGGTGACAGTTAGCTGTCTTTCTGGATCCAGAATCCAGGATGTAACAAGGGTTCTTAGATCTCTCCATCCTGACAAATATGATTATGATCTGATGGGGGTGAAAGACCTTAGACACTCTACCCAGAGGAACATGCAGAAGGATATGACTGATCTTGCTATGTATGTGTCTTAGGCAGGAAAGACACTGGTCTTGAGTGGTATTTTGTCATCACCCAGAATGATGCTGAGATTTAAAGACAAGATAGTTGTCTTTAATAATTGGTTATGCAGTTGTTGTCATTCTAGGGGGATCCAGTATGTGTCAGCTTGGGATGAGATGGTTGACAAGTCTTCCTGCTTTGGAACACAATATGGCTCTACTCAACGTCAGGAGATTTAATAACAAAATGCTTCAACTTGAGGCTTTCCTGCAATTTGAACATATTCATTTATGTATAGTAACAGAAACATAGTTTCATAGCAAAGAAAGGACTCCCTCTATTCCTGGGTATAATGCCTGTCACATCATCAGACCCACTGGCAGTTGTGGGAGGAGTTTCAATATTATTTAAGGATATCATCACCTCAAAACGGATTCTTGTGAAATATGAAATCCTAGGAGTTCAAATCACCCCAGACAAGACTAATTACCACTTCATAGCTAGCTATAGAACACCCTCTATGCCCCTTTTAAGCATGATAGCTATCCATCGATAAACTGGCTGACCTACACTGTCAGTGGTCATCATGCTTTGTGCTTCCTTGACATTATAAATACTCTCTTTCACAAACAGTTAACCGTCCTACAAGGTGGGGGCCCAATATCCTGGATCTAGTCCTCACAGCCACTTCTTGCACAGCTCCGTAACTATCATGTCTTATTAAATCAGTCTATAATTTAGTGACCTTTTCATTTAAAACTGGTGGTGATTCTGTTGTAATATCCCCGTGTTTATGGACTTCTCAAAAGTTAGTTTTTAGGAGAGACTGACAGTCCTTTCTTTATACTCAGTCTATTATAGACTCCTCTGTGGAGATCTATGTCTAGCCTTTCATGCCATGAAAGATCCAGCCCTAGTTGATCTCTTTTTCCAAGGCAGAACTAATGGCACATCAAATACTTGGTTAAAGGAACTAAAACTTCATCAGGAGATAAATAAGATAAGTTGGCATGATTGATATATCAATGTATTCCTCTTCTCTGGAACAACCTTCCACAACATGTCAAGCAGATTAGCACCCTTGCCACCTTCAAGGTTGTTGTTGTTGTTGTGTCTTTTGGCTTTTCCCATTTAGGGGTCGCCACAGCGGAACTCCAGTCTGCTAATGATTGGCAGTAGATTTTTACGTGCCAAGTTGCCAGCCCTGATGCACAACCTTCAACAAAGGTACGCCCCATTCATGCATGTCTCCACACAGAAGACACTCTAGCTGAGAATCGAATAGGATGTCTTATTGTGAGGTGACAACGCTACTGGAGCAACACCAAGATAAACCTAGATAATTGGTTGGGAAGCCTGAAATTCTCTCTCAGTCTATCTTATCTTGCCCTCCTTGCAGGCTAAAGGGAAATTTTCAATAGGGTTTTTTTTTAGCTAGGCTTGAAATGGTCTGCAGATCAATAGGGATGTCCTTATTTTGATTTTGTCTGTTAAACCATTAACATTCGATAAGTAGATCATCAGACCTGTCTTATTATATTCCTACAACTGCTCAAGCATAGGTTCATAGGTTCATACTAGGCTATCTGCCCAAGGGCATTTATAAGCCTAGCCCATAGTTATTTGGCTTTCGCCACCCTTTAGTTTGAATAAAAACTATGCTATTATTTTTTGTGCTCTGTCCTGTCAGTGACACTGGAAGTAATCCTAGGGGTATATCTATATCCCATCCATTGGTCAAGATTCCTCTTGAACAAGGCCAGCCACGTCTGCTCTCTCTGCCTCACATGTTTGTTCCACAGCATAGGGAGTCTAGTCTCTGGGTGATGTCAGCCAGCATGTTCTATTAATAACCAATAACGTAAGTCTCCCGTCCTTGTGGTTCTGAGTGATCTAGATTTTTTAGGTTTTTGAGGTTCATCAAATCAAGTATCAGTTTGACATGGCCTTATCAGGGCCAGGTCACCTCTGAGCAAGCAGTAAGTAACTGAATAGAGCTGGAGATCTTTCAGTCGGGCAGCATAAGACATATTTTTTAGACCTTTTATCTTTTGGTGAGGAACTTTTGGGGCCTTTGAAGGAACTTGTGGTTGCTGTCAGATGCATCATTGTCTGGACATGTACTCAATCAATGGTCTAATGTACTCAATCATAGAGGCTATGAGAGATGAGTGACCTAGATGTATCCTTCATGATCATCAGAATCAGATCAGGGGCATGTTGAAGGTTTAGCAACTAACATGAGTACAAAACGCAAGGCAAACGTCAAGTCAACCCCAGATCCCTGATGACTTCCCTGCTTCTTCTGGGCAGCTCCATATGACAGCTTATGGTAGCTAGGTTTCTAGGTTATGGTTGAAGGGTTTCTTTCTTGTTTTTTTTTGGCAACTTTTGCATTTATTTTTGTTATCATTTTCGGCAGGCCCTTCTTCTGAAGGATGTCTGTGTCAGATGTGTTTTCTAGTATCTGATAGTTGTTTGTTTCTGCATCCTTTGTCAGTCATCTGCTCCTCCTTGTGCTTATAACCCTGTGTAAAAGCTTGTACTTACAAGAACAAAGTGGACACGACTGAGCCCTGTGGGACACCAGCCCTGACAGACTTTGAGTCTGACAGCTCCAGCAACTCTGACCCTGTGTGGGTTCTGTCTTCTTGCCAGTTGTGGGCCCATCTTGTGATGTATGTATCTTATGATGAATGTGCTGATTTTGATGATACCTGAGTGGGTATTGTGTCAAAGGCCTTTGCCAGTCAAAGGCCTTGCCATGGACTGCCTTCTCCTCATCATCCTTGGCCCTGGTGACTGTCTCAAAAAAGTCAAAAAAAAAAAGTCAGGACAAGTCAAAAAAGCATGATCTGCCTTTTGGATCCAAAGTCTGCAAGTTCCCTATGTCTTTATTTATATATCCATTATGATTTGGCCATGCAGATGCTGATTGGCTTTGTGGGGCTGCATCAATCTTTTTGGGGTCGGTGAAGGTGGAGGGTCGTGAAGGGTACTTGTGCCTGGGACAGGCCGGTGCGCCCTCAGGAGAGAGTGGAAGAGAGGAGAAATCTGGGTAACTGCGGTGTGCTTAGCATTTTGCCCTTTCTCTGAATGCTTATGCAGTGATCATTGTATCATGTAAGAAGTTTCAGATTCACACTTTAACTCCCATAATCAAAACATATTTTAATAACCAAATAAAAAACTTACAATAATTGAACTATGCACAGCTTTTTATTACTTGCAATAAAATCTGCTCTCCTGTGAAGCTGAGCCCTGTTCATTCCATTGCAGTTCACCCCCAAAAGGAAAATAAGACAAAGAAAGAATACATTCACTATTTAATCTCCATCTCAGTCTGACCCTTAATTGTGAATTTTCTGATGTCCGCATGCTTCACCTTGTAGAGGTCTCCCATTCCTATTCTTTCTAAACTATCTGCTTAACCCTTGGAGGAAACAGTCTGTCTGTAACTAAGATTTTTTTTTCTGCAGGTTACCTTTTCATTTGAGCCAGTTTTAAAAAAGTAAATCTAAATATGGGAAGTCTCCCTTTAAATGAAACATGAAAATTAATTGCTATTTCCTATATCAGTTAACTACAGACATTTGCATCCCAAGACATTCATCAGTGGAATTTTCCTCACCAGACCTGTCTGTCTCCGGAACCCATTCCTTTGTCAGTAGATTACAAGTCTATTCAACATGTCATCTGTTAACAAGTAAATTGAGTTCTTTTAGTAAAAGTACATTACTTATAATTGAAATACAAACATGTTCTTACTAGCCACTTACTTAAATCTGTAAAAAATGGCCCATTGGTATACAAAATCTGAGAAAAATATCTATTCCCCAGAATATCACCTTACTCCACTTACTGTACTGTTTAGATTACCATTTTTAGAGCAGAATGCATGCTTTTAAACAGAAACCGAAACAAACATTTCCACAAGTCTAAAAATGTATAGTTCTTCTTGAAATTTTCCAGTTGTTGCAGCACAGTACTCTTGACTGTCTCCATGCTTAACATGACTCTGTTTACTGCCTTTTTCATTTCTTTCTGCTTCTCCTCAAGTTTTTTTTATAAGTGCCAGGGATGGTTTAATTGGCATTCTTTCCCTAACCCAGCTGCAATAATCTTTCTTTCCCTCTCCAGAGTCATTTTTGGCTATCTTGTGGAATACTTTGGTTTCTTCCTTGAAAAAATTGTCCAGGTCTGTCAGTGCCTATGCTGTATCTAAAAAAAGTTTTCGATCTTGATGGAAAAAATGTTTAAGCTCACTAGGTATAACGACTTAAATTTTAGACTTCCAAGATGGCTGCACATTGAGTAACAGCTTAATTCTAGCTACCTAGTGTGAAAACAGATACTCAACAGAGAAGACCAATAGACTTTTGTGTTTATGGGTAAATTTCAGTAACAGTACTAATAAGTGTATTGCCTGGATTCCAGGAAAAAAGGAACACAGAGCACCTGGAAAAAATCAGCTACAAAAAGCTGAGGAAAAACACTGACTGAGGAGCATTCTGCAGCCGTTCAGAAAAAGTAATGCAACCTCCAGACATGACTTCCAGTAACCTACAGGAATATATAAGACGACTGCACACAGACCTGGTTAAAATAAGCAAAACATTGATGAAATATATCAACACAAACAACAAAAAGCTGGAAAAAATGGAAAATCTTTAAACAGATATTCAGATAAGGTGAAAAAGCTGCAAAAATCAGAGGTTGAAATGAAGAAATGATTGCCTGAATACAAAACTTATCAGGAAGAGATGTTTCAAAACAATAACAGAATTAGAGAACAGAGCATGTTGGGAAAACCCAAGATTTTCAGCTATACCAGAAAAGCTAGAAGGAACAGACTGCATTAATTATATGGACGCACAAATAAGTAACTAGACTGGTATTCCACAGTGGGAGTTGTTAGTTGAAAGGGCACATCATGTGCATGCTCCAAACTTGGCTATGAGAAAGCAACCTATACCTTTAATAATAAAGATGCAATCTTACCAGTAGAAGGAGTTGATTCTGACAAAACAGTGGCATTATGACAGAATACTAAAAGTGGGAGGCAGCAGAGTAGAGCATGATTACTTACTGTTCATCAGGCAGAAGCTGAGTAAATTCATTCTACTATTCAGGGAATGTCAAAATGCAGGTGTGAGATTTAAACTGCTGTAACCAGCTATCTTCAAGGTATTCTTCCTTGGAGAGACAAAATCAGGGGGAAATACAAAACTTTGTCCAACAAAAAATGAGCTGTGAAACAGAAGGAGATTCTGCATCTTGTTCTTCTGGTAATAAAGACCACAGAGAGACTGTACCTGTGACATCTTTTCCACTGTTTCAACAGAAAATATTGGAGAGAAGGAAGGGAGCTTGATAGTTAACTAGAAGAATTGAGAGTACATTGGAAATTAAGCAGAGACAGGATTTGTGATATGGTGAGAAACAGTAATACAACCAGTAATTTAATGTGGGATTACTATGTAATAATTATATTTGTGAAATGTGACAGAACAAGAAAATCTGGAAATATTGGACTATTTCAGAATTTGTTGGACTTTCTAGGGGACTCTAAAGTATATGCCCTACTTCATGTCATTAATGTTTGGAAAATGCTTTGGGGAGGGGAAGAGAGGGAAGAAAGTTAACTGTAAGTAAATAAAACATTTATTATCTTAATAGTACTATTTTTGTGGTATATGGTTTTCTCAGTTATGTTTAAGTGCAATGGGGGTTGCAAATAGGTGATACTGTTCTTTTTTACCTTTCTTTCTCCCTTCTGTTTCTTCTTGTTCAGTTTTAAGAAATATAGGCACTGCAATGTAAAAAAAAGCTTGGTTAAAAGAACATGACAAAAGAAATAATAATGTGTTTTTTCTCATTTTTGCATGACTGGATTAAGAACAATTGATTTAGTACCAAGTTTTAAGACAAAGCAAGTAAAGGAAAAATAATATTGAATATCATGAGGCTTTTTTCTAGCAAATTAATGTATGCTTAGTAGCAATTCTGTATCTGGCCTTCATGTCTCCATGGCAACAATCTGATAAAGAGAAATTGACTGTCTGGTTCTCAAGTCTTCATGAAGTAAATCTGATAATGAGAAATTGGCTGTCTGGTTCCTGTGTCTCCGTGGAGACAATCTGATAAACAGAAATTGGTTACAGTCTTGTGGAGAGTGATTGGCTGGGAAGAAAAAGAAAACAGAAACTGGCTATGAGATAATGTTCTCTGAAAGCATTCACCAGTTTTCTCAGCTGTAAGAGCTATAAAGATAAGACAAAACCAGTTAGCACTTAGTAGATGCACAGGTTGCAAAACTGCATTGCAGATTGTAGCTTGCTACAGATCACCTTTCCAGCCCCATGACACGCACTCTCCTTTCCTCGAGGTACTGGAAAACATGAGAGTCCAACTAAACACCCTTATACTGGGTGATTTCAACTACCCAAACACCAACTGGGAAAACTAAGGAAGTACTAATACATTTGCTCAGTGCTTCCTGAAGTACATTAACTCCAATGCACTTGACCAGCTTATTAACACCCCCACAAGAGATAAAAATATACTGGACCTGGTCATCACCAACATGAGGGACAAATGCTCCACACCTGTGGTAAAGTCCTCATTGGTCAGATCAGATCATAAACTTATCACCCTAGATATCCACATACCACCCTCACCCCCACCCCAAAAGAAACCATGGTGAACAACTTCTCCAAGGCGAACTTTATGCTACTCAAGACAGAGATGGCAAACTTCACTACTCCCTAGCAGAAAGGCAATATGATTGAATCTGCTATATCCTACACAAAAGCACTGTACAACCACCTACATGAGTGCATGGACCGTGCTATCCCAAACAAGACCAAGACCCACTCCTCTAAAAATAAGAAACCAGTTTGGTGGACCCCAGCCATAAATAAGGTCTATAACAGAAAGAAGAAATTATTGTAAAAAAGTAAAAACCCAGGAATGGAGGAGCTCCCTGACCAACCTCAGCAAAAAGCTAAGAACCCTCATAAAAACCTCTAAGGCAAGCTTTGAAAGAAAAATCACTACAAACACCAAAGACAATCACAAAACATTTTTAGCTATGTCACAAACTAAATAACAACTTGCAGATCTCCTCAGAGCTACAGCATAATGGTTCAAAATTCACGGAACCAACTGACATCGCCAATATACTGGCAGATAGGTTCAGTGCAAACTTCACCCCCCCCTCACCCCACCCAAAGGGCCCATTTCCATACCAGAAGATTGTACTGCCCCAAAAATCACAGATACACTGGTGAAAATAGCACTTTCCAAGGCAAGAAACACAGCATCCATGGGACCAGACAGCATCCCAGGCTACGTACTACATGAACTCCAAAACAAATTAATCCCTCACCTTAACACCATGTTTAACCACAGCCTCACCTCAGGGTATGTGCCCACAGACTGGCACATGGCAACAGTTATACCACTCCACAAAGGAGGTGCCACCACTGACCCTGGGAATTACCGCCCCATCAGCCTGACGAGTCTCGTCTGCAAGACCATGGAGCGCATCATCGTGGAACTCATAAACAAAGACATTGGGAACCTACAAACCCTTGACCCCACCCAGTTTGGGTTCATAAAAGGAAGATCTTGTCTCCTAAATCTGGTAGACTTTTTCAAAATGGTCACTAAAGCAATAGATGAGGGAAACGTGGTTCACACAGCATGCCTTGATCTTGCAAAGGCCTTTAATACCATTCCCCACTTGGGAATTAACAAACTCACCAACCTAAATATAAACCCCTACATTACAAGATGGGTTGCTAACTGGCACATGGATAGAACCCATTCAGTGAGAATAGGAAATGCTAGATCCGACTCCAAACTGGTGACTAGTGGTGTACCACAGGGCTCAGTCCTGGGACCCGTCCTGTTCGGTATCTTCTTCTCGGGGGTACAAGCAAACATGGAGGGACTATGGCTAACAAAGTTCACAGATGACTGCAAACTGGGTGCCATAATTGAGACCCCTATCGACATGGATATCCTTCAAAAGGGTCTTAAGGACACAGATACGTGGTGCCAAAACCACGGTCTCAAGCTAAATGTCAAAAAGTGCATCGTCATTCGCTTTGGGAAAAACCAAGTACCTATGAATTACAACATAGGTGGTAGCCCACTTACCATGGAGAGTGTGATAAGAGACCTAGGGACTCAGGTGGACAGTAACCTCTCCTTCAACAACTATATTGCTAAAGTAGTTAGAAAATCCTTCTACATGGCCCACCTTATCACAAAAGGGTTTGCATCCACGAATAAGGATGTTATTGTCCCCCTCTACTCATCACTCATTAGACACATTATTGAATATAATGCCCCATTCAGGATGTACCTAACAAGACATCTGCAACAACTGGAGAGGCCTCAAAAGTACTTCACAAAGAGGATAATGGGCTTCAAACAGTTGCCCTTGCCATGAGGCTAAAAAAACTCAGACTGTACTCAGTCGTGTACCGGCTACTTAGAGGTGATCTCTGCCTGACATACAAGGCTTTGTCAAACCCTGACTTGCTAGAAATGCTCCACCTAAGGAAAACCCAATCCACCAGAGCTACTCACTCAAGGGACGTAAACCTGACATCAGCAATAAACAGGATGTGTTGGAAGGACAGATTTGTGTTGCAGAGACTTCCCTTGCTCTGGAATAGGGTCCCCATAAATGTGAGGCAGAGCTCCTCATTGGCGCTCTTTAAGAGGAATCTTGATGAGTGGATGGGAAACAGGGAATTCTCTCCGGGAATCACTTCAGTGGCCCTGCTAGACAGGGGCACAGGAAACTAGACCACTTGGGAGGGAAGTGTAAGCAAAAATTTTTTTTTCGCTAGGCTTAATTATGCTCTAGGGCCAATAGCCTAGTACCTACCTATGAACGTATGTGTCTTAGCATGGATGACCTTTATTTTAGGTTAACTCAGGTCTGTGAGAGTGGCTGTCATGTTTGGGACATTTGTGTCTATTAGGTGAGCAAAACTTTAATATTTGAAGATGTACATTGTTTTGTGTTAGTATTAAATTAATAGGTTTTAGGAGGATATTGGGGGTTTGTTTGTTTTTTTTTTTGTTTGAGGACTTTCAATAAAATAAAAAGTTCTGTAAGATGTGACATAGGCTCAAATCAATATGACAAAGAAACAACTATATAAAAGTTCAACTTGCTCAGCAGTCTATGCATGTATCACAAAAACTGGTACTAGAAATTTAACAAAAAAGGTGTTATACATAAAAGGTGAGAATAATAACTTTTTAATACAGTGATGCTTTCTGCAATGTCTTTAAATGCCAATGGTCTCACGGATAAATACAAAAAAGAAAGAATAGTGAACTATACTAAAATGTAGAGTGCAAATAGCTAACTTACGGGAGACACACTTGGAAAGAATTGAACATGTGAATTTGGTAAAGAAAGGTTTTCAGGATGGTTATGCAGTAGAATATCTGGGTCAAAGGAAAAGAGGAGTACTTATATTATTTGCAAGAGGAGTGTCAATAGTGATAGAAGAGGATATAAAGATAATAATGGCAGATTTGTAGTGCTAAGGGGCTACTGGCAAGGGAGGAGGATTAAACCTAAACCTACTACAACGGAGCTTAAGACAATTTTGGGAGAAATAATCAGTTTGCAGCAAGGAATATTACTTATAGGTGGGGACTGGAATTTGATGTGTAGCAGTAAAGATGTGTCTGGGGGGCCCATATGGGAAAGTATAATAAAGGAGAGTAGATTTTTGAAGAAATTTATGAAAATATTTGGCATGGAAGATGTGAATTCAGTAATAGACGTTTGGAGTGAATTTACATATTATTCCCCAAAGAGATAAAAACTGGGCTACGCTAGACAGAATTTACATTTCAAAGGAACAAATGCATTTAATTGAAGGTCTTGATATGCACCCAATAACTATTTCAGATCATGCACCAATAATAACTAAAATAAAAACACAGGGAAATGAAATAAAAATGAGACACTGGTGCTTTCCCACCTATCTGTTGAAAAGTAAGGAATTTAAGGAATGGGTAGTGGAGATTATTCAGGAGCTATTGAGAGAATAGAAATTACTTCTAAAAATATAGGTAGGGAGTGGGATAAAATTAAGATGGAGTTTAAAAATAAGGTGGAAATAAAAGAAAGAGAGCTATGGTTAAGAAGTAACAAGAATTACTTAGAGGGACTGACAAATGTTAAAATACTGCAGAATGGGGGGAATCTCACAGAACAAGAAGTGGATCAACTGCAGAATGCTAAGCAGAAAATAATAAGGGATTGCCTTGTTAATATACATGAGTTTACAAAGATTATTATTAACTAATTGTTTTTTGATAATAACACTAGAGCACAGAAACTTTTAGCACAACGACTCAGGCAACAGAAAGTAGAAAGGACCACCAAGGTTAGGGAGCCTATAACAAGAAAGTTAACGAGAGATTCTGTATGGATATTAGAAATATTTTGGAAATTCTATGAAAGTTTTATAAATCAGAGAAATAATGGAAATCAAGAAAAGATACAAATGGAAATGTTTATGGAAGAATTAAATAAGGCAAGGTTATAGGAAGATGAGGCTCAATTACTAACAGTTAGGATAGGAGGAAATAAGATAAAAATTGTGATATATAACCAATACACAGGAAGGTCCCCAGGAATAGATGGTATTCCTGTGGAAGTTTGGAAGCTAGGAGGGAAAAAGCTGATAAAGATCTGGAAGTATTTGTTTAACCTTATTTTAAGAGGATAAGTACTAACATCCTGGAAGAAAGCATTGGTAGCTTACTATCTAAAGAGGGTAAAGATCCACCAGACCCAGCGTTATACAGGCCCATTTCAATACTAAATCATGATTACAAAGTGTTCATGTCTATAATGGCTAAAAGAATGGCAACATTAATGCCAAAATTGACAGCTAAGGACCAATGTGTTTTTGTGGAGGGGAGGCAAACATTTGACATTGACAGAACACTGATGATCCAGAGGGAAGCAGAATGTAAGAAAATACCATTATGGTTGGTGGGTCTTGATGCAGGCAAAGCATTTGACAAAGTAAGTTGGCACTTTATGAGCAGGGCAATGGAAGTATTTAGGAGTATGGATTAAAACAATGCTGGTGTGGAAGCTAAGGAAATGGGGGAAGAGACTAAACAAAAGGTATTACAAAAACTGACAAAATGGAAGCTTTGTTATATGGATATGGATAGCAAGATACAAGCAGTTAAAATGTTTTTAGTTCCATAGTCTTATACACAGGTCAGGCATATTTTTATCAAAAAGAAGAAAAGTTGGTGGATAGCAATTAATAAAGAGCTGAATGACTTTATCTGGAATGGGGAGATGGCTAGAGTCATGTCGGATAAACTGATTCTTCCAGTAGAACAGGGCGAATTGAGATTACCTGAATTGAATGGGGTATTTCAGAGCTACACAGTTATGGTTCCTATACATTGTACAAGCAGAAAACTATAATTCAAAGTGGAAAGGGATGATGATACAGGGGGAAGTTCAAGAAACAAGGAGAGACTGGGATTTTGGATGCAGGCCTTTAACGAGAATAACAATAATCATACAGAATATTGTATCTATAAAGTAGCAGAAAGTATCTTAAGAACTAAGTCAACATGGGAATGGAGAAATATTTTGTTGATAGGGATGACTGCAATTAAGGTTATAGACAATAGCCAAGAGGGGACTAGAATGTATTGGAGAAAACTGACAAAGGAACCAAGATTTTGCCTGCAAATATCTACAGAGGGAAAGATGATAGAATGGGAAGACACTAAGAATGTATTTGGACTGCAGGTTAGAGATTGTCTTCCCTATCATGGATTGATATCACAGTATAGGCAAAGAGAAAGAAAGAAATGGGGGGGTGGTCCTAAACAAAAGACCAGTACTGGCAGAGTTTTTAGTAGAATCTAGAAACAGAAGCTGCCATTAAAAAAGGAATAATTAATAGAGCATATAAAATATTGCATGATAACTATAAGAATTAGTCAGAGGAGGTTAGAAAGGATTGGGAAGAGAGAATAAATAAGCAATTCGCAAAGAAACAATGGGAGGACATATGTATGTTTTCCAAATATGCAACAAAATCTAGAAGATTTAGGACTTTTGCTTGGAAATATTTACATAGATATTTTCATACCTCAAGTAGACTCCAGAGAATTTTTCTTAGGTAGGCAGCAAATGTTGGAGATATGATGGGGAAGAAAATGTTAACTGCAAACATGTTTTCTGGGAGTGCGGTGAGTTGGCAGACTTTAAGGATTCTCTGCGGGATGCACTGTCGGAGATGCTGGGTGAAAAGATTGATGAGACGAGAGAGATGATTTTTCTGAGCTATGATACAGAATTGGAATTCCCTAGACATGGTAAGGCCTTGCTGTGTCTAATTATGGTGGCTGCCAAAAAAAAAGCAATTATTAAAAAATGGAAATCAAAATTTAAACCATCTATACTAGAAGTAGTGAATACAGTAACATAAAATAGCTGGAATTGAGATTCTTAGAAAAGGGTAGGAGCAAACTACATAGGAAAAATAGGAATTGTGGGAACAATACACACAGGGAAAAATTAGGTTTAAAAGAAAGCAGGGCTTAAATGAGCTATGTAATGTTTGACTGAAAATGATTGGGTAGATTATAAGGGATATATAATGTTTGTAACTTGGAGTGTGTCAGAACAGTTTGTGATGTAAAATAGTGGGTCTATATTAGATGAACTAAAGTTCATCTTAGCAAATGCTCACATGAGCCAAAATCCAGGAACTCGAAACAGTAACTGTGAGGGGCTTCGCCCCCCCCCACACCCCCCACTAAATATATATTCCAACTCCGAGATTGCACTACAGTGAGAAAAGGGTAAATATTCCCATCTTTACTGTACCATAATCTCACAATTGCGGTTTCGAGTTCCGCAATTTTCACTCATGCGAGCGTTTGCTAAGATGAACTTTCGTTCATCTAATATAGACCCAGAATAGTTGCAGCTAAGATTGTGTTGGTGTGGCTTGTTTTCATTTATATAAATGAATGATTGCCTATGCCATAAGTGATGATTTAAGGATTTCTTGTTTAAAAAAAGGGCAAAAACTGAATAATTTATGTAATGTTGCTTAGGTTATATGATATACATCAATATATGTGAAGTAGAATGTTTGTAAATGTGAACTTGTTAATACAGTTTGATTGCTTTGAAATAAATGTAAATTTGCCTATGTCACAAGTGATAATTCAAAAAAGGTGTTTAAAAACAATTAAATTTTAAACCTACAGTCCTGCATTTGCTGAATGCAAGAATAAATCCTTCCCTTTTAGGCTCTCGCAATGGCAGAGAAGTTGCTTTTAACACAGATCATGGAACCATCCAACTGCAGACTTTTTCCAAACAGACACATGTTTTGTGGATCTTTGGCTTGGCTTCCTTGTCTTTTTGGAGTATTAGTTCATGTG
Source organism: Protopterus annectens (assembly GCF_019279795.1). Classification (NCBI taxonomy): domain Eukaryota; kingdom Metazoa; phylum Chordata; order Ceratodontiformes; family Protopteridae; genus Protopterus; species Protopterus annectens. The sequence goes on along the minus strand of NC_056740.1, from coordinate 338,488,423 downwards.
GAGTTGAGTTCAACTGTAGACTTTTTCCTTTTATCCACAGCTTTGAATGGGTGGCTTATTTTAATGGGTAATACTGACATTTTCCTAAAATGGGTTGTGGAAACTTTTCTGCCACTGTTTAGAATGGGGACCCAATGAGTCCTGTGCAAATGTATTTCAGACACCTGAAGTTCAGTCCATTCACTAATCTGTCTTCTCATAAGATTTAGGCAATTTCTTTCTTCCTTCTCTACGGAAGGTTGGAAAACCTTAGGTTTTCACTCCTGGCTCTGTCTTACACCTCAGCTAGTTTTTCATGCTTTTCTTCTTGAAAAGTTACCATTTAATTTGGTCTGGCTGCATTTTCCCTGCAACTCAGATATGGATCTGTCATTGAGATTATGTGCTTCTTCCATTCCTTCTCTTCTTTTATCATTATATTTAACATGATTTGACAGGGTGCCACTCATCTTAATAACTTCCTCATATGCTCAGTCATTTTATAACATAGTTTTGCAATTTCTGCCATTTCTTTGGCCTTTCTCTACTTCAAAGCCCGTTCCAAGCAGTATAACATATGTTGGGTTGGTGATGCCAATGGAACTTGATGTCTTATTATAGTTTTAGGGTTACTCCACATTTTTTTCTCTTTTTACAGTATAAGAAGCCCTCATACCAGTGTTATTTTTTTAGGAATGTAAATTGCTGGTATTTTTAGTATTTACTAGGTTGGCCTCATGGATGTTAAGGACTCCATCTTATCCAGACAGTGCCATACTGCAAATTCTCTACTATAATTATTTGTTTTTAATCTGCATTTTCCCAGGGTGCACAGAACTGGGCATCATCAATGGATTATTAAATCAAACACCAAAGAAGAATGTAAAGCAAAAATTTTCTCTACTGACTGTAAATGAAGTTAAAATATAATTTAAGTAAAGTAAATAAATAATCAGCACCGCTGGAAAATAAATGGCACTGAGCACCAATAAAATAAAAAATATCAATGAACAATAAAATAGGCTCAGTGACAACCTCTGGCAGTCAATAGCAGTTGCCATATAGATGTCTATTCAGACCAAGTAATATCCACTCTATAACTCAAAAAGGAATCTCAAAAACTTCAAGTAAAAACCCTTTATTCAAAAACGAAAAACAGGTAAGAGCTTTCACCAAAGTGGCTTTCTCTAATAGAAATATCTCAATTAGGTCAGCAGACAAAGGTGATCTTAGATGCTCAAGATTACAGTAAATATATGCATGCAATGTTGAGCAACACCACATTTTATTTCTCTATTAGAGAAAGTGATATTCAAAAACATGTCTCTATGGTATACAGTACTTTGCATGAGTTATCCATGAGTGGATTTATTTCCACAGAAATATTTAATTTTCTGTTAGTCGAGCATCCCCTAATCCCTACTATCCAAGGACTACCTAAGGTACATAAAGATCCTATGCGACCCCCTATGAGACCTATAGTGGCAGGTAGAGGTTGGGTCACAGAACCCCTTTCTGTATATGTGGAAAAATTATTGAGACCTATAGTCAATTTAAATCCAGTTATATTAAAAGATACCAAACAATTTTTACTTGAGTTATATAGGGAAACAGCTGAAATACCAGATCATCTACCATATATGTTAGTAACCATGGATGTTAAATCCCTATTTACAGTTATACCAAATCAGCAAGGTGTACAAAGCATACATAACTATTTAACTAAATATACAGATTTTTTGGATACTAAAATTGATCTCATTTGTACATTACTTAAAACAATGTTAGAAAATAATATGTTTTTTTTTATAAAGAATTGTTTCTCCAAAGTGATGGCGTAGCTATGGGCACTTATTGTGTCAATAGCTACGCCAACGTGGTGATGGCAGTATGGGAGAAGGACAAACTTTTTCAGTTACCTAGCTATAAAGAATCTGTCATATTTTATAAACGGTTCGTAGATGATTTGTTTTTTCTCTGGAAGGGTAATGAGGTTGATTTATGTAAATTTTTTGAAGAAGTGAATTCACTCACTGACTACTTAAAGTTGACTATTACTATGTCACGTCACAATATTTCTTTCTTAGATGTTCATGTTGAGCGCCTTACCAATGGGAAATTAAACACAGGGATTCATAGGAAATCATGCCATAAGAATACATTATTACTTAGACATAGCATGCATCCTGGATACATCTTTAAAAATATAGTAAAAAGGACAGGCAACTCGAGCTTCTAGACTGACCCATTACAGTCTAACTTTGAAAGAGAATTAACTGACCTCAATGATAGGTTAGTAGCAAGGAAATATAATGTTAGTGAAATAAGTCATAGCTTTCTGAGTATAGAGAACATAAGGTCTAGTCGGGCATGCCCATATTTTTCAGAGGAAGGGAATAATAGATATTTCGAGCCTGACAACTCTAACAGTAATAATATATCTACACAGAAGTTATCATTATTTTTTACACATGATGTCCATCAGATAAGAGATATAATATATAAACATTGGAATTTATTAACTATAGATCCCCTCATTAAGGTTATTGTAGGGGAACAACCACAGGTTTTATTTAAAAATAACAATTTGTTTAGACTTTTATGCCATCCTTCTAATAATGTGATTCCCCCCAAGATAATTTACATCTAGGAACTAGACCTTGCTATAATTGCAATTTCTGTTCTTATATTTGTGATTCTGTTGTTTTCGTACATCCTAATACTTCACAAATATATGTTTGATATAACAGCAAATTGTAACACCAAACATGTTGTTTATCTTGCTGTGTGTTCCTCCTGTCCTGCCTTTTACGTTGGCAAAACTGACAGGAGACTTAGAGACAGGGTGAGAGAACATTTGTACCAAATACATATTAAATCAAGCACAAATGCATTGTCAAAACATATCATAGCCACTGATGACACATATTCTTTTAAATTTATGGTTATTTATACTAATATACCTAGTTTAAGAGGTGGTGACGTTAGGAATTTTACAGAGAGGAATGAAACAAATTGGATCATCAGATTTCAAGCCCATTTATACCCTGGTTTAAATGAGAAAATCCCTATTAAACCAGCTCTTAAAAATAGGAGGCTTGTTTTTAAGTAAACTTTATATATTTTAAATAAATGTTTAAGTAATGCTTACTCTCTCTCTCTCTCTCTCTATATATATATATATATATGTATTTATTTTTAATTATATACTTTTAATAATATATTCTATATATTTCATTTATTGATTAAGTTTCTCTGATATGTGTGATTTATATATTTAATTGTATTTTGTATTTAAACAATGTACTTTTGCTGGCATATTTATATTTTTTATGCTTTCCTTATGGGATACTTGTGGTACAGATGGCTTAAGGCTGAGGAGTATGTGGATTCATTTATTAAATAATTAATCTCATTTGCCTATTTACCAATTGTGATGTCATGATTGAATAAGTTATCCACCTACAAACAGTGAAGTGCATTTACTCAAATTGTATCTTTGAGGTCTGAAGAAGCCACTTTGGTGAAAGTACTTACCTGTTTTTCATTTTCGAATAAAAGGTTTTTACATGAAGTTGTTGCGATTCTTTTTTGAGTTATAGAGTGGATATTACTTGGTCTGAATAGACATCTATATGGTAACTGCTCTATATATAAAAGTCAAAATGAGTACTACTACAGTTAGAAAATAAACTAATCCTTCAGTACAACCCAGCATTGTGAAATTCAGTGCCATTAAGGAGCTCAGTTTCACAGAGTTATGTTTTTCAAGTTTTGTATTTTTATGATTTTTAATATTTCAGGTCACTGGTATACTCCATAATTTTGAACTTTTTAACTTATAAATTCCAAAAAGTGCTCAGATAGCCATTTCCACCGCAAACCACAATGTTTATTCACATAAACACAGCACCAGCAACCACAATGTAAGATTTAATGCTGACATACAAACAGTACGTTTTCGTTAAAAAAACGTCATCAGATAACTATGAATGTTGCACTGCTACACTTATATAACCTTACCAATAACCTAATTAGTGGAATTAAACCTTGGGTGATCGGCCTAATAGATGTAAAGTTAAAATACACATTCTGCTGGCTTAAACTTACACTGAACATGTTCTAAAATAATTCTTATTCAAAATTCCTAATAATTTATTAAAACACATATCAAAACATATTAAAACAATAGTATATGTTCAATACACATATTCCATACTAAAAATGTATATAAAAACTGTTAAAAAATTAAGACAAGCAAAAATATGTATTAAGAATGCTTCTCTCTAGTGTTCAAAACAAATATTGCACCATAAAAGCTAAACAGCTCATAGTATGAAGGGTTCATGGATATAAAAAATATTTTAAAAAAGTGTTTTAAAATGTTTAAAATAAGACAATTGTCATGCAATAAGGTAAAAATGGTGAAAAGAATTAAAATAACACAACATACTACAATGATTATTCAAATGCCACTACATTATAATTTAGCTGATCTTAATTTTAATATTGGGGCCAGGTAAACCATGTCATTCAGACCTGGCCATCTATTTGCTTCCAACATCAGCTGCCAATATACCTCTCTATACTCTAACTTGGTCTCCCAAAGGCCAACCCTGATGTCAACTGGGACCTCATCTAAAACAAAAATAAAAATGTGGCAGATTCATGTGTGTGCTTATAAAGTGCATTTTTCAAATTACACTTCTTAATGTCATAGACATGTTCATATATCCTTTTCCTCAAACATCTTTCCATCTTGCCTATGTAGAAAGCTTCCCATTTCCTATGCACTTCAATATATACAAGCCCTTTATTATCACAATTATAATAGGATTTAGATGTTATATACTTATTCCTACTACTAATATATATCTCAGAAATGTTGGATATTAAGGGACATTGTTGGCAAGCTTCACATTTATAAGTGCTTACTTTCTTTTTTTCTGTATTAGTACATTTGTTTTTCAAAAGGTCCTTAATATATTTACCCTTCCTAAAAATAAACTTTAATGGCATGTCAAACTTAAGATTCAAGCCCGAAAATTTAGAAAATCGGTCCCATTCTTTTTTATCAGAGTTCCTAATAATATTAGAATCCTCATTATAGTCCAAAATAAAAGCATTTTCATATCCAACATCCAAGTTATTATTGACTTCGTCTTCCACTGGTACCATATCACCAATACCTAGAATAGGCGCAAATCTACCCTTTCTGTATTGAAAGACTTCATCCTGTATTTCTTTATAAGTGTCTCAGGGTACCCTCTTTCTAAAAACATAGATTTTATCAAAGCAATCTCATTAATAAAATAATTCTCACCGGACGTCATCCTACTTCCCTGAATGTATTGGCCCTTTACAATACTTTTGTTTTCTGAAAATGGATGGACGCTTTGAAAATGTAAAAATGAGTTACAATATGTGTCTTTCCTATGGACCTTATATACAAACTTAATGTCATCCTTCTAAGGGTAACATCAAGATAATCAATACTTTCATATTCAATTTTATAAATGAATTTCAAAAAGTCAGTACTATTTGATATATAGTCAAAACATTCTATAAATCTTTCTTCACTTTCTACCAAAAAAAGACAAATATCATTCAAGAAACATTTGTAAAGCACCCAATATTCTTTAAATCTAGAATTGAACATAAATTTCTCCTCCCACCATGAGAGCACAAAGCTGGCATATATAGGGGCACACATAGCTCCCATGGCTACTCTCTTAGTTTGGCGGAAAAATCCACCCTCGAAATATATAAAGTTATTGTTGACAACCATTTCCATTAATGCCAAAAACACATAAACTTCTTTCTCACTAAATTTTTTATCCTTTCTTAGGATTTCTTCAAAAAAATCCAAACCTTCCTTATGCGGAATCAAGGTAAAGAGTTCAATCGCATCAATAGTGATGAAAATAATGTTATTTGTGCTCAAGTTATTTATAATACTCCTTAAAAGTCCCAAGAGTCCTTTAAAACATTAGTTGCTACAGTGGACATATTCTTTAGCTTAAAATCCACATATTTGGCTATAGGGGCCGTAACTGATTGACTAGCAGCAACAAATGGTCTAAGTGGTGTGTTATCTATGTCCTTATGGATCTTTGGGATCCCAAATATAGATGGGACCCTAGGTTCTTTATTATGTAAAAATATGAATGTTTCTGTATCAATAAACCCTTCAAGCACAAAATCATTAAGGGCTAAATATATTTTCTTATACGGAATATGTATATTATTATTATTATATTATATATTATTATATTATGATATATAATGTGTATCACGTAACACCATACCTCTCAATTTGGAAACATCAAAAATCTGGACAAGGCCCATGAAAAATAGGTATAAATCTGTACACTGATTAACATCTGATTTGCATGCATAATTGCGTAACCCCACCAACTCCAATGGAATTGTCGGATATCAACTTTCAAACACAAACTGAAGAACAGACAGCCAAAATATGGCACCACTGACCCCCTGCAGCCATTCCAATGTCCCATTACCTGGCGATTTCACCCTATTTACCATAAACACTAATGTGTGCATACTGCTTTACTTCTACAATGATTATTTATATTTTATTTTGACATCTGCTAAACAAAGTAATACTGTTTCAATGAAACTAGACTTAGCATTAACACTTCAGTGCCCTTGAAACTCACATTCATTGAAATAGCATTGAAACCCACACCACAGCCAAAGAAAATGCATCTGGCCAGTGGTGAATAAAGATTATCTTTGGGATGTTTTCAAATCATTGGCCCATTGCACACAAAACAAGAAACATATGTGTTCCTTTCTTTGATACACTTTCTGGACTTTATTAAGTTATATTCCTTGTATAATACAACACACTTGTTAGAGCGCATTTTAAATTTATTGTTTGAACATTTTTCCAGTAGGCTGTACTGTAGGCAATGAAACAAAATGCATGAACTAATAATGACAAAACTGCCCAATTCAGAACATTTCCATCATAAAAGTCTACTTCCACACCCACACTATAACTAGAATGACAGTAGTGTAAGCCATAGGCATCTTGCATAGCTTCTCACACTTATTTTCAAGTTCAGCTATTTTTGGGGGTGGTAAAAGGTCAAAAACCAGGGACACATTTTAAACATTGCTTGTATAATTTTGGAAAGTTGCTAGACAAAAATGTTGTTACCACCATGCATGTCACTGGCAGGTCTTGAACCCAGGACCCTATGCACTACAGTCAGAGCAATATACCACTATGCCAAATCAGCAGTTTCCTAAAATATAGGAAGACTGAAACTTAGTGGCTATCATTTAGTGAATTCAGTTCTCACTTCTCGCCATAGCTCTCAACCTCTTAGCACAAAAAACCTGGAGAAACAAAGCCAATAATGGGGGAATACAAATTCAGTTCTTACTTCTCACCATAGCTCTCAACTCTTAGAACAAAAAACCTGGACAAAGCTCACAAGTGGTGGTGGTTAGGGAGTTACCAGGGACACATTTTTACTATTGCTTGTATAATTTTGAAAAGTTGCTAGGATAAAATGTTGTGTTACCACCATGCATTTCACTGGCAAATCTTGAACCCAGAACCTTATACACTACAGTCAGAGCAACAAAGCACTATGCCAAATCAGCAGTTTCCTAAAAAATAGGAAGACTGAAACTTAATGGCTATCATTTAGTGAATTCAGTTCTCACTTCTCACCATAGCGCAGCCTCTCAACCTCTTAGCACAAAAAAACCTGGACAAAGCCAATATGGGGGAATACAAATTTAGTTCTCACTTCTCATTCACCATAGCTCTCAACTCTTAGCACAAAAACCTGGACAAACAACAAAGGCGGTAATGGGGGAATACAAATTCTGTTCTCACTTCCCACCATAGCTCTTCTCAACTCTTAGCACAACAAATCTGGACAAAGCTGAGAAATGGTGGTGGCTAGGGACTTTAGGCTCTTTTTACCCTGTACCAAAGGTACAGGGTTTGAGTCAGAAATACCTCTAGCCACCAGGTGTATTACAGGGGGGCATTCACATACACACACACACACACACACACACACACACACACACACACACACACACACACACACACACACACACCAGTTAAGCCAAACCTGGATCCAAAACAAGTGTCCAACCCGAACGGCCTGCTGAGCTAATAAATCCAAAGCTGTTACTAATGCATTCTAATCCAAATACATTTCCCTGTAATTGCGAGTGAGATTTTCCGCTCGCATTTGAGCCAGACCAGCTGGAAATGATAACATGAGCTCCTTGAGCTCAATTCTGAATGGCTGGTAGTCCTGATGGAGCTGATGTCATTGCGCAAGTGATGATGTCAACTTCGTCAATGCGGTAATTCAAAAACTTAAAAAGATAAATGAAAAAAAATCGGGAATGAAGGGGTGCCACTTGGGAATTGTGGCACCCCTTCATTTGGACCACAAAACCTGGTAAAAACCAAGTAATTCAGTATGGTTGAGAGGTATGCTTGCCACAGTTTAATGTATGACACTGTAATGCAGTAATGTGTGGTACTGATGAATGTATTTCTATATGTATTCAATATGTAAAATTTCTATTTTCTGTTGGAGCTTTTCTCCTCGGGCCTCTGATGAAAATGGGCATTTCTAGTGCAGTCGGATAAACCCGGTCAACAAATATAGAATAAATAAATGTATCTAATTTTTCGATACTTTAGTGTATTTGCTCTCATCAAGTAATCCATCATTTTACCTTCATATATAATAGAGTCCATAAGTACAGTTTCCCTACCCTTATCTGGTTTCATAACCCTAACAAACTTATTAGATCTAATAGACTCCAATAGGGACCTTTCCTCTGCTGTCAAATTTTCTCACTTAATTCTGTTTCCACAGCATTTTCAAATTTTTTTTAATTGCGGATGTAGTGAGGGATTCCATGTGCTTTTCCTTCTTAAATTTCCACCCATATCTACATGTCAATTCATTAAGAGTTCCAAATTTTTCTTATAGAAAAACATTTTAAAGTCTATTAATAATGTACGTATCTCACATTTTTCTCTTGGGTACAAACATGAAACCTTTAGCAAATAAATCAAAAATATGTTCGTAACATATAAACTGCTATAATTAAAGATAGTATGTCCATGTAGTGTAAACTTGGGAGCTTCTCTTTCAATAGTATCCTGTTCATCAGGGAAATTACTTCCCTGCTCATATGAAATAATGTTAAATGCATTTAATATCCCTGTCTCATTCCCTTGTTGTTCCACCCCCTCCAGTTGCCCTGATTGTAGTCTGTTGGTGTCTTGTTATTCAGCCTCTCTGACCTCCAGAGGGCGGGATACTCTAAAGGGTCATTCATACCATCAGGTCTTCTCAGTCCGTCATCACTAACTTCACGATTTTCATCACTGCCATGATATCCATAACCATCATTCATTCTATTAACAACCCATGATATCCATAAAAAAACAGACCTATCAAAAATATTTAAAAGTTCCAAATGGAATTCTGAACCCTCCTCTACATTGCTAGGGTACCTAAATACCCTTGGTCCCTTTGGTACAATATTTAATTTAATGCATTCTTTCAAATAAGCATTGTCAGCATTTAAAGTCTTAAATTTCAAAAGCAGTTCTTGTAACTTGTTTAAATTGTTAGCATGTGTCACCTTCATCATTTTTACGTTGCTGTGCACATTTATCAAAAGATACATTCTTATTAAGCCATGTATTCAAATTACATTCATTAACCACGTGTTACTGTTTATGCTAGAACAGTCACCTTGTGTCCGTTTTTCAGTACTTAAATTCAAATTCTTATGCCCATTATTGTTAGAAGCCATCACACTGGAGCATAAGACCTCTGGAGTCCTTCTTCCATCAAACTCAGGGGAGTTAACTAAACCATTTTCTCCATTTGAACAATGACGAGTACACACTCCATTTCCTTCTTCTTCATGCTGCCTTCATGAGGGTATTTAGGTACCTATGTATGCACTGAATTTAGGTACCTATGTTATGTAGGCACTGAATGATAGAATAAATAATGTAAATTCCTGCTTGGTTAATGATCTCATGTTTTCTGTGGCTCAAGAAAAGAAAACATATTTTGATCTAAGAATGCAGACGGATGAAAAATTAAATAGGATTTTAAACAGAAAGAAAAGGAAATTAGAAAGGGATATGTATGAGTGTGCACAGAGCATTCAGTATCCAAAACCAAAAGGTTATACGAATTTTGATAAAGGGGAGAGGGTATTTTTTAGATATAATAAAGGTTGACAATTTGTTAATAGAATGAATGATGGTTATGGATATCATGGCAGTGATGAAAATCATGAAGTTAGTGATGACAGACTGCAAAGACCTGGTGATATGAATGACCCTTTAGAGTATCCCCACCTCCGGAGGTCAGAGAGGCTGAAAAACCAGGCACCAACAGACTGCAATCAGGGCAACTGGAGGGGGGTGGAACAACAAGGGAATGAGACAGGGGTATTAAATGCATTTCACATTATTTCATATGAATAGGAAAGTGATTCCCCTGATGAACAGGATACTATTGAAGGTGAAGGTCCCAAGTTTACACTACATGGACATAACTATCTTTAATTATAGCAGTTTAACTGTTACGAACATATTTTTTCATTTATTTGCTAAAGGTTTCAAGTTTGTACCCAAGAGAAAATGTGAGATAAGTCCAGTATTAATAGACTTAAAAATGTTTGTACATAAGAAAAAATTGGAACTCAATGAATGGACATGTAAATATGGCTGGGAATTTAAGAAGGAAGAGCACATGGAATCCCCCATTACATGCTGTGGAAACAGAATTAGGTGAGAAAATTTCTAAAAACAAAGTATGGTCTAACTTGACAGCAAAGGAAAGGTCCCTGTTGGAGTCTATTAGATCTAATAAGTTTGTTAGGGTTATGAAACCAGATAAGGGTGGGGGAACTGTACTTAAGGACTCTATTACATATGAAGGTAAAAGGATGGATTTATTACTTGATGAGAGTAAATACACTAAAGTATTGATAAATGAGATACATATCACATATAAGAAAATATATTTAGCCCTTAATGATTTGGTGCTTGAAGGGTTTATTGATACAGAAACATTTAGATTTTTACATAATAAAGAACCTAGGGTCCCATCTATATTTGGGATCTGAAAGGTCCATAAGGACATAGATAATCTATCATTTATACCAGTTGTTGTTTCTAGTCAATCAGTTACGGCCCCTATAGCCAAATACATGGATTTGAAACTAAAGAATATGTCCTCTGGAGCAACTAATATTTTAAAGGACTCTTGGAACTTTTTAAGGAGTGTTAGGAATAACTTGAGCACAAATTATATTATTTTCATCACCACTGATGTGATTGATCTCTTTACCTCGATTCCACTTAAGGAAGGTTTGGATTTTTTTGAAGAAATCCTAAGAAAGGATAAAAAATTTACTGAGAAAGAAATTTATGTGTTTTTGGCATTAATGGAAATGGTTGTCAACAATAACGTTATATATTTTGAGGGTAAAATTTTCCACCAAACTAAGAGAGTAGCCATGGGAGCTATGTGTGCCCCTACATATGCCAACTTTGTGCTCTCTTGGTTGGAGGAGAAATTTATGTTCAATTCTAGATTTAAAGTCTGTTGGGTGCTTTGCAAATGTTTCTTGGATGATATTTGTCTTTTTGGGTAGAAAGTGAAGAAAGATTTATAGAATTGTTTGACTACATATCGATTAGTACTGACTTTCAGAAAATCACTTATAAAATTAGATATGAAAGTATTGATTATCTTGCTGTTACCCTTAGAAGGACAATAGTAAGTTTGTATCTAAGGTCCATAAGAAAGACAAATATTGTAACTCATTTTTACATTTTCAAAACGTCCATCCGTTTTCCCAAAAGAAAAGTATTGTAAAGGGCCAATACGTTCGGGGAAGTAGGATGACGTCTGGTGAGAATTATTTTATTAATGAGATTGCTTTGTTAAAATCTATGTTTTTAGAAAGAGGGTACCCTGAGACACTTATAAAAGAAATACAGGATGAAGTCTTTCAACACAGAAAGGGTAGATTTGCGCCTATTCTAGGTATGGGTAATATGGTACCAGTGGAAGACGAAGTCAATAATAACTTGGATGTTGGATATGAAAATGCTTTTATTTTGGAATATAATGAGGATTCCAATATTATTAGGGACTCTGATAAAAAAGAATGGGACCGATTTTCTAAATTTTCAGGCTTGAATCTTAAGTTTGACATGCCATGAAAGTTTATTTTTAGGAAGGGTAAATATATTAAGGACCTTTTGAAAATCAAATGTACTAATACAGGAAAAAAGAAAGTAAGCACTCACAAATGTCAAGCTTGTCAACAATGTCCCTTAATATCCAACACTTCTGAGATATATATTAGTAGTAGGAATAAGTATATAACATCTAAATCCTATTATAATTGTGATAATAAAGGGCTTGTTTATATTGAAGTGTGTGGGAAATGGGAAGCTTTCTACATAGGCAAGATGGAAAGATGTTTGAGGAAAAGGATATATGAACATGTCTATGACATTAAGAAGTGTAATTTGAAAAATGCACTTTATAAGCACACACAGACATGTGAATCTGCCACACTTTTATTTTGTTTTAGATAAGGTCCCAGTTGACATCAGTGGTGGTCTTTGGGAGACCAAGTTAGAGTATAGAGAGGTATACTGGCAGCTGGTGTTGGAAGCAAATAGATGGCCAGGTCTGAATAACATGGTCTCCCTTGCCCCAATACTAAAATTAAGATCAGCTAAATTACAATGTAGTGGGGTGTGAATTATTATTATAGTATGTTGTGTTATTTTAATTCTTTTCACCATTTTAACCTCATTGCATGACAATTGTCTTATTTTAAACATTTTAAAACACTTTTTTAAAATATTTTTATACCTATGAACCCTTCAATACTATGAGCTGTTTAGTTTTATGGTGCAATATTTGTTTTGAACACTAGAAGGAAGCATTCTTAATACACATTTTTACTTGTATTCATTTTTTAACAGTTTTATATACATTTTTGTTTTAATATGTTTTGATATGTGTTTTAATAAATTATGGTTGTAATGTTTAGGAATTTTAAATAAATGATTTTAGAACATGTTCAGTGTGATTTTAAGCCAGCTGAATGTGTATTTTAACTTTACATCTATTAGGCCAATCAACCAAGATTTAATTGCACTAATTGGGTTATTGGTAAGGTTCTATAAGGGTAGCAGTGCAACATTCATAGCTATCTGATGAAGTTTTTTGACGAAAATGTATTGTTTGTATGTCAGTGTTAAATCTTACATTGTGGTTGCTGGTGCTGTGTCTATGTGAATAAACATTTTGGTTTGCAGTGGAAACGGCTATCCAAGTGCTTTTTGGGATTTATTGGTTACTGTTTGGGCACTTTTTCTACTTTGTACTGGTTTTGAACTTTTTAACTTATGCTGCTTTTGGAATCAAAAGAGAAATGCACATCTACTTTCAAGCATATTGGTGTGTTGTCAGGATGTCCACTGTTATGGGCATTATTTGTTATTGCTATGAATCCTACACTATATTATTTAGAACATGTATGAATAGATATACAGCTTATGCAAATAATTTGATTGTAATAACTTCAAATTTCTCTAAAGATATAACTGTAAAATGTAATCAGTTTTAAAATGAATTGCACTGAATCAGAAAGACTTATGTTACACGATGATGGTGAAGTTAGTTGTATGCAACTAATGCAAGATTCCCGAAGTACAACAGTATAAAGTTTTGAATGTGCATTAGACAATTCATTACATATATTCAGTCTGAGTAACATAAATGTATACCTAACAGTGATTAGTAAGCAAATAGATATTTATGAAACCAATTTCCCCTGTACTTGGTACAGTCAGTGTTATCATATTATTCTCTTTATTGTTGCTTTTGATTCTGCTTTGTCAGTTGGTGCCTTCTCCCTCTGAGTCTTGGACAAACCAAGTTAAGAGACTTTATTCCATGTATTTAGACAGAAGAAGTGGGCCTCACATCTTTTGGGGGTCTTGTATAGTGACCATTTTAGTCTTTGTATGCTAGATTTAAAGCAGTATATGCTGGCACAAACATTTTTTTGTATTCATTCCCAATTCGTTGGCAATTATATAATCAAAATGAACATGTTGTTGGCTTTTTGTAAATTGCAGTAAGTACTTCAATGATCTTTGGCATCCTTTTTCAATGGTTCCCTAACAATGACTTAAATATAATGTTGTGAAATTTTATCCAATAATGCAACTTATGTTACAAAATTGTTCTTCAGGTCCAGTACTCTTTACTCAGACATATTATTCTTCTCAAATACATATGATCAATAACATTTATTTTATGACCATGCTTCATCCCATAATTATATCTGCATGAATTATATTAAAAACAAAACCTTTGCAATAGCTTATAAGATGTTGAAATAATTGGATTCTATAACTAAAACTTTTGGCACTAGTAGATAAGATGTTTTATAACTGGAGTCTATGCTCAAGTCTCCTGTACAGATGTGATAAGCAAGACAATTAGACACAAATTTTCCATTTGATAAAGGGTAGAAAATGTTTATCAATATGTAACAACTATAGCTCAGCATGCTGCTTTGGTTAGATATTTATGCTTTATGTTATTCTCCACACAGGCTATGGCTGACGAGATAGAAAAGTGATGATTTGTGCTGACGTTTGGAAAAACAAGCAAATTATTTACATTTCTGGTTTACGTGCACTTAGACATATGACTGTTGAAAGTAAACAGCAATGTCAACTCAATAATATTATTGTTCAGTGTTATCATTTGATAATGCTTTTAGAACAATATGATGAGCGTGACACTTTACAGCATAAGTTCGTTTTTTGACTGCTACGGCAATCAGAGATTGCATTTTGACTCATTGGGAGGACTGCCACATTCCTGCACTTCCCTTGCAACAGTGACAGAATCACTATATAAGATTTTTGATGTAATTGGAAATGAAGATTACATATTATAGATACAGAGTCTTCATTTAGAACTATTAGATAAACTTTTTGCTCTATAACTTAATCTGTTCTCTGGTGTCAGGCTAATACTTTTCTATTTTCAATATTCTATTAATTTTCCTGTTCCTAACTTTGTTTTCTTGCCTTGTATTTCATGTGCTTATTGTTTTATTAAATATAATTCAATTGCATCAAATTTATATTTAAAATAAAAAAATGACATATCAGAAGATGATCCCGGTAACTATCCCCTTACTATCATTCCAGCAATCAGCCTCCTCCCTAAATAAGGGGTCACTGACTTAGTTTCCCTATAGCCCATGAAGCATCATTCATGACTGCACTGACTGACTCATACACCATTTAGCCTATGAGCAGACACTCTGCTTCTCGAGAGAGGCCATGCCTCCCTAGACACATGAGGCACACACTGATGCTACAGCTTGATATTAAATACAAAACATCCACTCCCTGAGTTACTCCACTTCTACTTCTAAATCTTTTTATTTATAAAATAGCAACTTTATTGATAACCAAAAATGTTAATATAATACATATAGACAACATGCAATCACAACAATATTAACACAGCTGCAAGATGCAAAAGGGGTATCAGAACAAGTATAACAAATAGGTGGGCATTGCTTAATATAGATAAACATTCTACAAAATCTAAATCTCATGTTAAGATAGTGGAATAGACTTAAGTCATGGGGGCTATTTGTCTGGTACTCAAGCCTTAAGTTTAGGGTCTTGCACTAATAAATCTATGTCAGACAAGAGGTTAATTCACTAAATAAGGTAATCGGCAATCGGAAGATGTTTTTTGTCTACAAGTGAAACATTTTCCCTAGGAGCTGAACAAAACAGGCTAAATGGGAGAGTAGCCTTATCGGAACAGAGCGGTAGTAAGTGACACCTGGCCAAGCCAGGTATCTTCACATATGGCTTCCAAGTCTTTCTTGAATTTATTGAGGGAGCAAGATCCCCAGAAGCCATGGCATCATAAATGGTACCAAAACATAGGAGAATTTCGGGGATATCCCAGTCAGCCTTGTTGGTGTGTAGAAGTACATAAACTGACATTTCCAATCATAAAAACAGAATTTCCTGGAACACAATATGTATCTAGGGGCAACAAGGAGGTTAGACCAGGTTGTCTGATAAATAGCTAATCCTAAAGGTGCCCCCAGCCAGTAATTTCTTAATTTCTCAGTTTTCTGTTAACTGCTTCCAGTACCTCAGTCAAGTGCAAAACAACAACCTACACTTGATATCTCATGTTCATAAGCCCCAGTGTTGACAATGAACTGTAGGTAAAATGTTCTCTAGCTATCTAAAAACCCTTGTGGTGTTAAAAGCTCATTCAGTAGTTAAAAATAATGAGGTAATCTTAGAGTGAAGTCTGATTCCCCTTTAATAACACTATGCCATACACGGCCAAGATACCACCAAACCTAACTAAAAATATATCCTTCCATATCACCTGATAATATTGGATTAACAACCTACAAAGCATATGAAGCTGGGATGCATCTGAATATTATTCAGACTCTAACAATCCCAGTGCCCCATGCAATAAAATGAGGGTAAGATATGTCCAGTGTAGTCTGTGTTTCTTCCCAGCCCAAACAAACATCAGGCACACTTTCTAAATGCAAAAGTGGGTGGGTAGGTTAACCACAGTACCCCTCAAGGTATACAGAATTAAAATCAAAATGAACCAGCTTAGTGCTTGAATCCTCTGATGGATATGCATGCAAAGTAACTGCAGTTGCTGACAATAACATTTATTTTTCTGCAGGATCTCTAGGAATGTTACTTCCAATGTAGCATCCAGAATATTCTGAAGTGGAAAACCCAAGTATGTCACCTGAACAAGGATATCTAGGAAGAGGTAATCACTAAATAACATCATTGTTTTGGTCTTAGTGTCATTGATTCAGTAACTTAAAAATGCACCAAACAAAGCAAGTTCTGCTTCATGTTCAACAAACACACCAATAAGTCATTGGCATATATTGATAATTTATACATTGGATCACCAACTCAATAATAAAGTGAAGACTGTCATAACTTTGTAGTTAAGGGCTAAGGGGTAATGCAAAGAAGAATGCAGAATGTGGGCATCCCTACCTAGCTCTTCTCCCCAACTTAAATGGCAGTGACAGTCGATAGCCAATTTAATCTCCTAGATATGAAGCCAATATATAAACTAGTTAATAGTCATTAAATAGACTGCAGTATTCCTATAGTTGCTAAAGTTAAGATATAATTGTATATATTTGCTTTACAGATAGAGACACCTGTACTACAACATAGTGTTGCAGCTGTTGCTGAAAAAGTAAAAAAAAAGGGAGCATTAAAGCTCTTACAAGTTCCCATCTGATATCCACTTTTCATTGGCTTTAATCTCCAGCTTGACCTAAGCAGCTATACAATTCTTCCATTATTTTGCTGCTAATTTTAAAACCTATGTGGCTGTTACATATTCCAGATGTTCAGAACAACCATGGTTCTAAAACAAAGCATGACACTATCAGGGAACATATAAAGCACTAGTTCTCGGTGAGTCCACCCTCCCTCCAGAGACACAATCAAGTCTGTAAATGGTGAGCACTTAACAAGTTAGCTATTCAGTATTATTTTTTATAAGACTGGATTTAATGCAGAAAGTTCTAAATCAATAAACATTTGTAAAGGATTACATAAGTAAAGACAAGTGTAGTAATAATAGGATAAACAGTGCTAGTTTATCTACAGCAGGAGAAGTACAATGCACGCTAGTAATGCATGTGATTGACTTGAATAGCACAGGCAAAGCAGGGGAAGAACTGCCAAGTAGTACTCTCTCACCTGTACCATATAACACCACACTGCACCATGTAGCACTTATCTGGTACAAAAGGGCAGCACCGCAGCCAAGAGATACATCAGTGTTGGCATGCACAGCAAAGTGGCAACCCTGTGTGCTATACAAATGAGGACAAAATGGAGAGACTGAAAATTAGGAAATGGAGAACAACAGGCAGAAGAAAACACAGCAGAGTAACCATGACGTATAAAAGGTGGGAGAAGGAAGGATATTTTTTTTTTGGTGGGGCAGACCATTTTGTATTTAATGCAAAAGAAAAGTAGGTAAGGAATGTAGTGAGAAATGACTGTGGACAGGATCTTGGTAGAAGGACAAGTAGAAGGGGAGACAGATAAACATAGACCATAGATAGAGAGCAGTGGTATAAACACCAAAAGTAGACAGGGCAGTGGATGTATCCATAAGGTGGACAAATGGTGTTGAGGAGGGATGGACAATTAACAGGGAATGGGAAATGGCATATAAGGAAGGAAATACAACAGGATGTGGATAAGGTGTGACTATCAACTCACCTGGATGACCAGTGCTATGGCTTGGTTGCTTTCCTGCTGGCCACATGGTCAGGGCCTGTCATTCTTGCATTTCCACCAGTCATACCAGAAGGCATTCAACCTTACCAAACTGGGCATCCAGCTCCCAGTGCACATTCGTAGCCAAAGGTCTCTACAAATGACAGAGGCAGGCCACTGAAGACTCCTCAAAACCACTTTCAGGTGAGGGGCATTTGACTACCCAACCTGAGAAGCAGACACAGGGGGTATTGGTTACCTCTCTAGTTCACTTTCATCAGGAGAACCACTGCTCCCTTAATGAGAGGCAGACCTGGTAGGCTCACCAGCACCAGAGGCAGTGGCTGGTTCAGATCAAGGTGACTCATCTCCTCCTTCTCCAGAACTGGACTTGTACAAGGATGATGCAACTGGAAAACATTATTGCACTCATATGCTACAAACAGAATTCAAGTTATATAGTGGACTCACTGATGCCATGCACATCTCCCTGCAAGAACAGCATTCCCTTCTATTTTTTGGTACCCCTCCATGTACAAATACTGCTGCTTTGCCACTGGAAAACCAAGTATGTAGTCTTAAGTATATATGTACACTACTTAAGATAGCAGAAAACAATGGTACTAAAATAAAGTACAATGCATTTCACTCTCCCTCTTCTGGCTCTCTGTCTCCTCCTAATGAATCAGGCTGGGGTGACACCACTTTAGGTCACTGGGACTATACTGGCACTGCCCTCCAAGATGGTTGATGCCAGTGCTATCACTCACTATTCCAGCTGGCTGGTACCAGGCAAACAGTGTATACAGTGGCCCATCATAATGGCCCATCAGGTATTCTTTGAAGTTTCTGTTCCAGAAGGACAGAAAACTCCTGTTGCCCTTAGCAAAATAAGTTGGAACCCTGCATTCTCCACTGTCTGAAATAGCCATGGCCACACAGTCAGGTCAGCCTGAAGAGCACAATGGTATCATTGCCTATATAGACACATATTACAGAACCTCATGCCCTGCAACCCAGCCCTTCACACCAGCATTAGGAAAGGGTGGTAGAGCTGTACTATGACAC
Organism: Protopterus annectens; assembly: GCF_019279795.1. NCBI lineage: Eukaryota > Metazoa > Chordata > Ceratodontiformes > Protopteridae > Protopterus > Protopterus annectens. The sequence goes on along the minus strand of NC_056740.1, from coordinate 338,468,958 downwards.
TACAAGATAACCATAGTGCTGCACCATGGTATTGTCGGTGTCATGATTTGCACTAGTGTGCAGCATACAGGTCATACGCTTTGTGCTGTCAGATATAGTGCTAGTGCTGCCATGTATCGACAGCTTGTTGCACACCAGCAGTAATTCACGGATGGTGGCCTTGACTGGCTTCATCATGTGACAATGAGCTGTTGTTAACATGGCATAAAGCAGTAACATCACATTGCGCAGGAATGCTTACAGCTGTACAACTTAAAAATAGAGGTATGTTAGTAAAGCTTGTGTAGATTTGGAGCTTCCCTAAGTTAGGAAAGGAATCCTGCCTGGTAACGTACTTCAGCAACAACAACAACAACAACAAAACCTTGTGGACGTAGTTAGAGATAGTAAGGCAGATATGGTGATGTATGTGTAAATGGGAGCCCACAACACTGGCTTGGCACTGTACTGTCTTCCAGCGGCTAGGGGGATTCAGAATGAGAACTCAGGAAACTGTGAAAAGGCATGTCCTAAGAAGAACATGCTGTAAGGAGTATGTGGCTCCAAGGCTGTATTTTCACGCATGGCTATAGAATGGGGGGGGGGTGCATAGCACAAAGTTCAGCTAATAACCCATGGCTATTGTACATAAACTGGGGGGAGGGGTTGCTATACATTGTGCTAAGTGCAGTCAATAACTCATAGGTACTATATATAAATGGAGTGAGACAGTGCCTGACACTAACTGCAGCTAATAACCAGGTGAGGCCATAATTATGTATATCCCCAGTGCAGCACACACACCCTCATTGACTAACATATTTTTTCAATGGGTCTTCAGGTGCTGGCATGGACATCCATGGGAGACAATACCTTGAAAAAGCTTCTAGCCAAGACAATGACATACTTCTACAAGTCCTCATACATGGCATGTGCCTTCAAGGTAAAGGTGTCTCAGACAAGCATTATTGGGACCATGTTTACCAAGGACTAATGCAAGATGTGAATGCTGTTCTCAGCCATAATAAGATTCTGCAACAGCTGTGATTAAGTGTTACTGATTATTTTACTCAGTGAAAAGAAAAAGGCATGGGACATTGTGACAGATAGGCCCACCATAAGGGGATGAACCTCCAGCACTGAAGCAGCTTACTGAACTTGACAAGTTTTTGGTGTCACTTGCTGCCCATGAGTGACCTCTTATACCTGAGGGTGGCCTGGATGTGGGTGCTGGGATGGTACCAACCACCCACATGTCAGGAAGCACCTGGTTTGTAATGTTACAGGAAGTACAGCAATTTTGAAAGGAAGGATTGACTAAGGACCACCTGCTTCTCTATCCTTCCTGGCATTTCTGTTCTGCAACTGCAAAAACCTGCATAACATAGTATGTCTGTCAATTAATGTTACAGCTGTATTTTAATGTGTAGCAGTATGCATGCCACAGGAGGGTTACAGAAGCATATGTGTGTTGGATGACAATGTTGTCATATGTATTCATGCTTTCATAGGTTCCTCTGGCACTGAGTCCAGCACAACGGGGCAAGAAAGAGTTGATGGCAGACAAGGGTTAAAACTGCTTCGTACATTCTTAATAAAATGAGAAAGAGAACCTGCCACGATTCTAAGGCTTACAGAGGATATGCTTCCACTGAGCTCTCATTCTGTTTTCTCAAGATAAAACCAAGGACGAGTTATTAAATAAAAGACAGCAACTGTGGGAGCTAGGATGTTTTAAGTTTCTGGAGGTCATAAGAACAGAAACATTTTACTGTTTTTTTTTAATGAAGAAACCATAAGGACTGTGATGTGACTTGTGCAGAATTACTGGGCTTAAAAGCATTATACAGACTAAAAAGCTTGGACTGATTATTATCCAGCAGTGTTATTCAAAACAACTACAGACTTTAATACAGGCTGTAATTATGCTAGTTCTATGCTTCATAATTCTTTTGCCTGTACATTTTGTATTGTTCTGATGATTTATTACTTCTGAAACTGGTGATTTGTTGCTTTGTCCAGTCTTACAGGTAACTGTGGCTGACGATGATGCAACATGCAAGTGGCACCATTTGATAACACACTGAAACTGTCTACAACACTACAGGGCAATGACTGCTCACATCCACTATTACAGAAGCACCTGTAGAGGTACATGCTAAGCACACAGCCTCATCAATTCATGACAGACTTCCAGTACCTGAGTGCCCCTCATGGGTTTCACCTGTGCCTCCAGCCCACATTTCATCTGATATGAGCATCACCTCTGAGATGTGCATATTTACAATAGGGGATGAAAGTATGGGGGTTGCAGTACTGCCATGACTTCAGAACTGTCCCTGTTATTGCTAAGACAATCTGCAGTGGGACTACATGCACGAATAGCACAGTGACACGGAGTATAGGGACAGGGAGTACCTAATGCTGCCAAGTCACTGATGGCACACGTTCCCTCTGTAGTCACCCCCATGATACCCATTAAAACTGCAAATGTTGTCTGAGTCCACAGGCCAGGCATTCCATGACTGTGCAATGCTCTGCTGAAGATATCAGTCACAGGCGATTCCAAATCAGACTACACACACTGTTGCTTACACACCATCATTACCATCTTTGGCTGCACAACCTCCACCTCTGCTTGTGGGTATTGACCATGTCATACGAAATGGTGTTCCTGTGATTCAACACCTGAGATGCTGCATCAGGCTACACAAGTTTAGTCCTGTAGTTCTACCCATTTACCATCACCTGCGGTCCACAGCCTTCCACTCCAGTAATGGGCATGAAGCAGATCACAGGAAATGACTCTCATCATGATTGATACACAATATGCCCTGTTATTGTGCACTTGCACACTTCTGTACATCTGTCCTCTTCACTAGCACAGACAGCTCTGAATCCTTACACAAGCCAACACAGTGGGCACCACCTGTGATTACATTGTACTAGGTCTACCCCACCACTGGTGTATGTGATCCCTGACTCTCCACGTCCTATAGTAAATGAATGCCATGTTCACTTTCCATGCCCTTACCCTATTTTACAGTGTTGTAGTCACTACTGATGATGACTATGCCCTGCCCACCCCCTAACCTATGTATATATGGTGATGAGTGATGTACAACATGACCAATCCATGTACTTCCCTGCATAGCCTGGGTGTGATAATACATACATCACTTAGTTCTGTCTTATCTGTGTCATGGCCAATAGTTGTAGATAAGATGCTACCTCTTTGCTAGTGTGCAATGCACTGTACCCACCTCTGTCTTGGTCATGATACTGCTGCTGCATGATCCTCCTTTGACTCTGTCCTACCTTTTTGCTGCTGCTTTCACTGGTCTGCTATGGCCTGCTATGATGTTCATCTACTGCTCCAGCTGTTTAAGCAATGCCATGTTGTCTAACAAGGTATCTACAACAAAGATATTGCTTTATATATGCAGAAAACATTGCCATGCAGCTCTTGAGATGTCTACACATCAAACACATCATTTTTTAGTATAGGTATATGTTCCACTACATTTGGGTTTCCACATGAACAATGTTATTAGACTATTTTCTGCATGGTCTGGGGTTGTGTATATGTGCCATCAACCAGGGCTCTAGGAAATATTTGGTATCACCTACAGCACACAGCACACAATATATTATATGTGGCCTGTTTCCTATTTGCATGGTACTGCTAAATATAGGCCTGACTACCTAGCATGTGTGTTTACCTACCAAACAGATGACCCTGTGGGAAATCCCATTGCATGAATCTTGGATACAGGTCAGATGTGTACCAAATGCATGAATCACATGCAATGTCTCTGTGCTGGACAGACACATTATATATATGCAAGAGCAATATTTAAAAAATGCCCCTAATGGCAGTTCAGTTACTAGAAGCCATTCCTGTTACTATATCACAGGACTTCTGGACCCGGTGGGGACTTGACACCAGCATGTTTTCAGACTATGGCTACTAGGACCTCAGGGAACTTGTCTGTATTACAAGAGTTCTCAGCTGTCCTTGGGAACAAAGTATGCCTTTCCACACATTGCAACAATATATCCATGAATTGGTTTAGGATTCACAAGACTGACAACTGTGATGTCTCTAATGTGCTGTCCAACAGGTCATTGGAAAATCCCAGTAGCTAAGATGTTTAAGGCTGCATATTCCTTTGTATTCACAGTAATAGGTACACCACACAACTTCCTGAATTATGCTTGTCGGTGACATAGCTCCACTGGTCTCTTACAATATCCAACTCCACATGGAAGTGGTCCACAGCCTGTTGGTCTGTGTGTGCAACATTACAGGTACTGGGTATAAAAGTGGTTCCCAATACATGCAAAAGAGTTACTGCTGTTGATGTTCTCAGCATCTATTCCATTGTACAGCATGAATCATGGTATTCAAAATGGATATGCACAATGGCACAGAATGCCTGTTTTATATATTTCTGAATGGGTCTACCATGTTGGGTTCCTTCCTTTGTAAAATTCATGTGGATCATTCACATGCCATTATACACTCATTAACATACACTGCATACAGTGCAATTTTAGCCATTGTGCAGCTGTACCATCCATTACAGAATCGCCCACAACCTCTGCATTGCCTTTACTCATTAATCTGCACTGCACAATACATTCTGTCTATGAATCCCAGCTTTAGTTATTCCAAGTGAGTCTGTGGGGGAGGGGGGGTAGTCTTCTTCTGTACACTGCAACATATGCCTTTTCTTATTTTTTTGGGAAGGCCCAGAGTACATTTTGTTTTCTAGGGGAAGCTTAAAGATGTTTCTATCTTTTGAGAGAAGTTTACTACCACAGAGTATAAGAACCAGTGTTATACAGGCATTAAAAAGTAGAAGGAAATACACAGACAGTATACAAAAAGCAATCTGAATTAAAGGACAAGGAAGCAGGAGACACAAGCAGTATAGCAAATATCCAAACTGAAGAAAGGCTAGCCTATTCTCTAAAGAAGAAGAGTACATTTCATTAGCACAATGGGATGCAAAGAAAGAGAAAGGGAGAGAAACTAAGATAAAGTAGACAGTATACAATAATGACTAGTATAACAGTCTTCTTCTTTCGGCTTTTCCCGGTTAGGGGTTGCCACAGCGGATCACCTGTCCACTCATGATTGGCAGTGGAGTTTTATGGTGTCGAGTTGCCAGCCTGGCGCCCAACCTCCCACAGAAGTCACACACATGCACACACTCACATCTAGGGCCAATTTAGAATGTCCAATCCACCTGCAGCATGTCTTTGGGATGTGGGAGGAAACCGGAGCACCCGGAGGAAACCCACGTGACCACAGGGAGGACATGCAGACTCCGCACAGAAGGCACCCCAGACGAAGATCAAAACGGAGAACCTCTTGCTGTGAGGCGGCAACAATAACCGCTGCACCACTGCGGCCACCCTAATGACTTAACAGTACAGTTCATAAATAAATGTTAGGAACATTGATTTTTTTTCCATATCTTCAGTACTTGAACATCTTGCTGTTAGAATCTGATTTAATTTCACACACAGACACACACACACACACACACACACACACACACACACACACACACACACACACACACACACACACACACACACACACACACACACACACACACACACACACACACACACACATGAAAATTTTAATGGAATCATAAAAATGATCAGAATTTTCTCTTAACAATCAAGGATATCATTCTGAAATTTCAGCTCATGAAAAAACTAATTACATTTTTAATAACCAGGCATCAGTGCCTTTAAAATCATTCTTTACAGTAGTCACATGAGAAGAAAGGGAGAGTTACAAATTTCAGTGAACATAAGAATGTTGGATATTGATGATTATAATCATGTCTCCAGTTTTTTAACCAGCTTATTATGCATTTGAGCCCTAGATCCCAAGAAATTCATCACAAAAGTGAAACTGGAGAACTGAATCATGGCATCAAGGTCAAAAACGTATAATTATGGATTTTGATCAGTGATCTGATAATTTTCATAGTACATGGACATTGAACCATCTATTCCATGTACTACCAGTTACAGAAAATAAAGGTGTAGGAGCACAAGCAGGCAGAAGCAAAGTGCCCCTCTGTAGAACTAAAAGCTTTAATAATTGTAAAACACTTTTTCTACCACAGTTTTTGTTTATAAGTATGGCAAAGTGAAGATTTAACAGCTTTTAAAAGCTATCTTACCTTCTGCTGCTGTTCTTTGCTGTCCAATATTGCCTGCTATTAAACTTTAGTGCAATGGTCAGCCTTACAGATAGGCCAACTAGGGGTCAACCTAGTGGCCAGTTCTTCTATGTGGTCCACCTCTGCATTTAGTTATTTATTTATTTTTCAAGGTTTACTTACTCAAAAATAAATAAATAGGTAAACATCCTGAAAAAAACTCTATTAAAAAATGCACCTGGGAAGTGGCGGATGCCATGCCTCTCATCTATACTGCTTTTAGTAGTCCACTAATATTTTCATAATTTTTAAACCACTTCATGAACTTTCATGCATCTTGCAAAAAATATTTTTAGTACAAAGAGTATATAAGACTGCAACTAGATATGCTGATAAAAACATCTGTACCACTGAACTTGCAGGCAGTGCTACTTTTACAGAAAAGGACACTTCATATGTTGATGTACGTTAGGCTTATTAAAGCCATTTTACTTTAGTATATATGGCTTTCTTCATCATGAACAGTTTAGCCAGGCTTTAATATATGGCTTTCTTTTCCATGAGTAACTTTTTAAAATTATCTCTGCTTCACTGTACTGCTGAGTTTCTCACATTGTTTTAGCAAAACCACTAATACTGCTGTTTAAACCTTTCCTTGCCTCCATTGTCTGATTGTTTTACTTGGGCTAATACCTCCATCTGTAAGAGGTTTTAACCCAGTCCATTCACTCTCAGTATGCTCAGGTGCATTAGACTTGCCTGCCCTACCCCCAATTCCCATCCCCCTCCTATCTAAATATATATTGAACATATATTCTCCCCTCCCTCATTCACACAAACCCTTTACAATCTTATATCACCTTCCCTCCATATTTATTCTTCTCTACTTCCTCACTTAATTTACTCTTCTCTATTGATCTAACTTTACAATCTGTACTTTTATTCTCTTTTCCGTCTTGTACAATATTCAATTCTTCCTCCTCAGCAAGTCCTTTCTTCAGTATTATCTTTTCTTTTATAATATAGACAAAAAACATAATATCCACAAACTTTTTATTATATATATCACCCACTTAATCATTCTCCTAATACTGCCTTTAATTCACAATTTAATCCAGTTTAATCCTACCACACCACAATATATTCTACATTTCTCTAAGTGACTATATTCTATTAAAATCTTAACCTTTCTCCATCTGCATAACAAACCACCCTGCTCATAATCTCCAGCAAGCCATCTATATTCACATCTGTTCTGCACCTCATCTTCCTCCCTTCTCCTTTAACAACTTTTCATTTTAATTCAGCTATAAATCCCCTTAACTATTCCATAGTTCTCTCTATCTACCATGTTATCCTTTTGTATCTTCAAGTCTCGAATTTCATTTTATGTTACCTTACTACCTACCATGTTACTCTAACACTTTAGTCACACTCACACACTACCAGCCATTGTACCTATACTCAGGCTAAATTTTCCTCTACATCTATTTTCTCAGATTTATTTAATGTCCAACCTATTCACTTTTTCAAATACAAAACATCTAAGCATTAAGTTCACTTTAACATAACCTGGAATACATTCATATACTTTATAAAAAACTAACTAATCCTAATCTTCTGTTCTCTAAACTTACAATTTGTGATGACATCTATTCCCAACCCTGGCCCCTCAGCCTTATCACTTCCACCATCCACTGCCCCTAACTCCCATACAACACCCACAATACTTTTCCTTAATTACATTAACATTAGTAGCATTCGAAACAAAGTTGCAGATCTACAAGTATAGTTTCTTCAATACTCACCAGATATTACTGCCATTACCAAACCTTGGCTAGAAACTCATATAAAAGATACTGAAATTCTATCTCCTGGCTACAGTATAAATCAATATGACAGACCACACAAAAAAGATGTGGGGGGTTGCAATTGTATATAATAACTGTCTAAATTTCTCTCCACTCAAAAATAACAAAACCTTCCAAAATGTAGAATTTCTTATCTCTCTTCATAAACATAAGAAGCTTTGCGCAATTGTCATCTACATACCACCAGGTAATAATATTAGCTAATTAGAAGAAATTATTTGCTTGATAACTATAAAATATTACTACTGAAACCATTATATTAGGCAATGTTAACAATGACTAGTCAGCTGTGACATCTAATACTCCATCTACTAGTCTTAACCTGTATGGGTTCAAGCAGCTGATCTCTTCCCCTACTCATAAAAATTCTATCATTGACTTGATACTTGTCTCTGACCCCAGCAAGTATGCTGTCTCAGGGTACTGCCTGATTCCCTTAGTGACCATCATCCACCAGCTAAAAAACACATCAGTACAGAACTGCCCAAAATCATTCTAACTTTCATTTTGATGCACTGAATAATGTACTAAAATTTGTCAGCTGGTCTCCACTCAAAACCTTACCCCTAGGCAAAGCTGTAAACAAATTTGACAATATATTCATGAATACTTTAAATACTCTTATAACTGCTAGAAATAAAAGAGTAAAAAATACTCAAACCCCCCCTCCCCCTGGCTGTCTCATTCTACAAGAATTCCCATACAAAAATATGACAAAGCATGGAAACAGTAGCACAAAGTTAAAACCCCCTCAAACTTTAGATCTACACAAGGAGTTGCACAACCTCACAAAGAAGCAAATTCACATAGAAAAAAATTATTACTGAAACCCACAAGATAATCATAAAAGAATCCAAAGAAATTCTGAAGCTCAATGAAGGAAAAATGTTCAGCTTGGCTCTCCTTCCTCACCAAACCTCTATCCAGACTTATCCCCCTCAGAAACGGCTACCAAATTTGACACTTTCTTTTTTGACATCAACCACAATTTGATCTACTGCAAAATTCTACTAATCCTGGCATCCATACCTTCAGCCTTTGACCTGTTTCCACATAATATGTTAAACAGTTACTAAAGAAACGTAAACCATGTTTTCCTTCTGCTGATGATCTCCCTGCTGAGTAACAAGCTCTCAGCAGACTCTATAGCATCCCTGTCTCAATCCTCATTAACTGATCAATTCAAGACTCCCATGCTGCTGCCCTGTAAACAATCTTCATTATTCCCCTCCATAAAGGAGGTAACTCCTCTGAAATCTCTAACTTTAGGCCAATTGCCATCTTGTCCCCCCTTTCTAAGATCCTGGAAAAGTGTATTCATAAACAACTCCTTCAGCACCTCTTACAAAATGATCTCCTAACCTCAACACAGTATGGTTTCTGAACAGGTCATAGCACTAATACAACTCTCCTCAACTTTTCCAACACCATTAAGGCTAGAGACCAAAGAAAGTTTATCTCTTCTGTTTTTCTAGATCTCTCAAAAGCCTTTGACATAGTGTCACATGAGAAACATCTGACTCAAATGTCCTCTCTGGGCCTTTCCAAACCAACTCCTCTGTGATTCCCTAACTTCCTATCTGAAAGATATCAGTCTGTCAAAAACTCTCTTTATTCTCTTCTTTTCTCCTAGTTAAAATGGGTGTTCCTCAAGGCTCTATTCTCAGTCCACTGCTCTTTAACATTGTCACCAGTAACCCATACATCACCTCTCAGCAAGCTTGCCTTATTCAGTATGCAGGTGACTCAACTCTCGTCTGCTCATCTGACAGCCCACAACTCATGACATGAGATGCCTTCAAACTCAGTTAAATTGTGACTATATCAAAACCAACATTTACTTAATCTCAAAAGGACTATAGTACTACTTTTTCAAAGTCCCATGCCAATGCTAAAAGTAACACATTACCTCTTTAAACAATAGAGCTACTGAAGTAGTTACCCATACCAAATTACTTGGCGTCACCATCTAGGACAACTTAAAGTTTGATTTTCACATACAAAACTGTATAAAAATAACTCATAAAAAGTTAGGTCTACTAAACATAGCAAAAAAATCCTTACTGCTTCTAGAAGAAACAGTAGAATCACTGTAGCTAACATTTATTTTTTACCCTCTCTTCTTTGTCAGTCACATATTTTGACTAACATCCAGATCTCTCTCTTACATCACAACTGGAGCAATGCTATAATAAGATACCTAAATTTGTAGCTAACCTGCCACATAAAGCTTGTCGCCGCTCTGCATTAGTTCTCTCAGCTGGTTAGAACTCTCACATCAACTATCCCATACACAACTTCTTCTAACCCATATAATATTATCTACCCTTCTGTCCTAAATCCCCCTCTAAACTCTTAAGACAAAAACCTTCTTGAAACTATAAACCAAAAAAAAAGTATTGGGCAAAGTTTGTACTCACACTGCATATCCAAACTATGAAACTCTATCCAAATTCAGTATGAACTATATCTAGCCTCCACGTATTAAGTCCTCTCTCAAAGAATTTCTCACTAACTCATGGCTATGCCCATGCACTTCAACTGTATGATCTATATTAACAAACATTTTACATTCTTACTAACCTAACCTCTCTTCCTGCTATCTATACCTTTCTCCACCTTCCCACTCCACACTGTTAGGGTAGACGTGTATCTTTGCTTATTTTTATTTCCTAGCATGGTAGACTGTACTTCTAATACTTTTGAAATTATTTTTAACCAATCATACTACAACGTTATACAGATACTGAACCTGGATAGACATGCTGTTATATCAGGTGTTCAGTAGTAAGACAGAAAATTAAAGATATTACCACTGGAACACAGTAGTGGAGTAAAGCATGGAATACTTACAATCACCTGGAAGTATAGCATATAGGATTAATGCTGCAAGCAGTTAATGAGCCTCATCCTGAGGTTGTTCATGAAAAGAGGCACTTGTGCATAGTAAGGTTTTATAATTAAAAAGAATGAGTACATAAATGTTACTGAGACACTGGACCCCAGGTATACTGGAAGGCCATAGTAGACACCTCTAACTGAGTCTGTTGACTGGAAGACCAAATCAGTAGACTAGGGAGGAGCTGTGAACTACCTAGACATTATCATAATACCAGACAAAGTATTTTTTATGTTCTTTCACAGCCCGCTACCTACAGACCATCAGGCTTTCCATGACCTAGTCAGCTGAGTCATTCCCTAAATGGTGATAGTCATTCATGGGAAGCCATTATCCAGGCAGCCATTAGGGTTTTCTAATTAAACTTAAACCTCAAACTCCAACAGAGGCTGATAGGTTTGGCTTACAATATCAACTACCCATGTATGAATGCTACCACACATGCCTTATTCCAGCTATAGCACATGCTGCTTGGAGCACAAGACTCCATCATGTTCTGACTGTTGGTGTTATACCTACAGTATGCATACTATCTATTGGGTAGCATTGCAACATCAGGCCTAGCTACTTCCCTCATCTTCCCCCAGCATGGGTGAGCCAGCATCAGCTGCTCACTCTTACCCACCCTTATCAGCTCCTCCAACATCTGGGTCACTAATTGATCCTGGGGCATCTGGTTGCAGTTCAGGCTTTTACCCCTCTATGGCATGAAACCAATAATGCCACATAAATGATTAACAATGAAGTTAGATATCTTCCAATAGGTTATAGTATGCTTGTATGCATACCACACTAGCATGGTAACTGAACATAAGTGATCCAACCCACTAGATTATTAAATGTTAGGTATCTTGTTAATGTTAGATTTGGTGACACTTTAGAAGTTATAAAAGGAAAATATGTATTTTGCATATCATACAACTCTGAAATGCAAGATGGTAGAACTAAGTAACTAAGACTTACTATTAAAACAGCACTCAGAAATATTATAACTTAAATCCACTGAGAAGCAATGTGAAGGTGATACAATGTATCTAGAAACCCCAATCAGAAATATATTATAGCTTAAATCCACTGAGAAGCAATGTGAATGTGATACAATGTATCTAGAAACCCCAAAACCCATGAAAAGAGCACACAAGTAGAACAGAAACAGTAAAAATACCAAAGATAGAATGACATCTGCGGTGGTCTCCACTTTGCATACACGTATGTTTTGTCATGGTAGAATTTTATTTGGATTTGCTGTCTTTGTTTTACTGCCATTCATTTATTTATTATTGTATTGCATTTGGTTACACTGACAACCTGGCCAAATGTCAGTGGTGAAAAGGATATGTCCATTCTGCTAAACAAGTTAAAAAATAAACAAGACAAATAAGGGCTAAACATAAACGTGAATGCATAAAAGCAAATTATATGTTTGAGGTCATAATGAGATGCATGGTTGGGAGGGTGGCCTAATGGTTAAGGTGTTTGCCTTCCAAACACGAGGTGCAGGGTTTGAGTATCACAAGGGAATTATTGGCTAGGCTTAAAATGGCTCACAAGAGCAGTTAGCTTAGTACTAATCTATGAACCTGTAAGAGAGACATCACCAGTGGAATTTATAAAAACTGAAAGGTATTAGGACAGATTCAGAAATGCCTGTGCTTAACTGTGAGATACAACTGTGGCTTATTTCACTAAGAAATGTCTGACATTAATTTGTGAACATGCACTCGCTTATCATAAACAGCTAACAACCTAGTACAGATTGCTTGTGCTTAGCAACTTAGAGGGGTCTATGTTAGTTTGCAAACATTTTTTCCAGGAATTTCAACTTATTAAAGCCAGCTCATGAGAAAGTCCAACTTACCAAAGGATTACCATAAAGGGCTTTAGAAATGCAAAACACAAATGTCACATTGTTTTTTTTTTTGGGAGGGGTGCAAGACCACTGCATTCTATGCATGTGGACATACTGCTGAACCATTTATTAGTTAATATTCTCATTCTGAAGTCACACTTGTAGCTGTAAATGGGTATATACATGGATTGTAGGTGGCATGCCATACTGCTCCTCCTCAGATGTACTGTGACCTCAGATTGAGAATTCAGATTAGCTAGGAAATGGGGTGTACAGTTGGGGCATACAGGGGACTTGCCTGCTGTACAGCCTATTTAATATTGGTACTATATTTGTAAGATACCTTAGGATAACATTTTTAATACAATGTTTTTTTCTGTATACTCCCCCCCCCCTTGTCTGTTGACTGTTAAGCTTTTGTCCCACAGACCTTGAGCCTAATTATTCATTTTAAAGCCAGGGAGCCCTGCCTGCAGCAAGCAGGAGGCAACTGGAGGAGACAGTCATCCAGACAGCTGTGCAGGAGTTATGTGTCAACCATTGACAACCAATAGAGGGTGTCTTTCTCCTCATCCTAATGACATAGGAGTCTAGTTTAATTCTCCCAGGTCAGGGCTGCCCATGAATCAAGATGGACTCTAATTGCTCCCAAGCTAGGGAGCTACTTGGTTGGTACCTCTCCCATTTCTACAGCCCTCTTCACTGAGGATATCAGGTATGAGGGTTTGAGTATAGCTTAACTCCACCCCTTAGGCGGCTGACATAATCACTGCATTACCACTGGTATCCTAGGCCCACCCCTTATGTGTGCCTCCACACACACACACACACACACACACACACACACACACACACACACACACACACACAAAACCATGCATGGCTACCTTCACTGCCTACAAAATCAGCATAGTGTAGACAAGCATGCATAGAATCATAGAATCAGAATCATAGCAAGTTACTAGGCTACTGGCACAGAGGCCCTTATAAGCCTAGCTAATAAATTATCCCATGTTTCCACAAGTCAGCATCCGATGCCCCTGTCAAGCAGGGACATAGAAAATACACTCCTGGGATTCCACTTATTTTCCATCCGGTCATCCAGGTTCCTCTTAAAAATAGGGAAGTCACACAAATACTAAAATGTAAGAAACCACACAAAAAAAAAAAAAAAGAAAAACGGACCCACCAAATACTGCAACAATCTTTACTGGCGCACTGGTACCTCAGCTAGATGCCTTCAGAGGAATGATTTTCAACATACCATGCAACCTTTTTATACAAACTTCAATCAGTACAAATAATTAAGGAATTAAATAATTGCAAAAAAACAGCTAAACATACAACAAACTATAGTCATCTGAAATGATGCATGATGTCATGCATGAAGATGTCTTGAGAAAGTATAACACCAATGTACAAAACCTGGGTTAAATATTCAAATTAATATCTAAAATATAAACCTCTCAGTACCAACGTCCTATAATTTAATCTACATCTACTTTCCAGTTCCAATAACTTCTGTGCAAAATTGCCCCCACATACCAGATATGGTTTGGCTAGTACACAAAAAACAAACTTTCATTATGTCCCCCAAGTATCCTATGAAAATAGTCAACAATCGGACTATCCAAGTGTTGGTTCCCACGACCATCTAGATGTTCCAGTATACGAACTTTAACCATTCAATAACTTAGTGGGAACACCACATCCCACTATGTAAACTACACCACACAGACAGCTAAAATAATCACTAGCTACATACCTCTTTCCATTAATTTTAGAATCAGACATATTTCTGGCCCTTGCACACACACCTTACATTTGCCACATTTATACATCTCCACTTCTTTCTTTTTACTAACCCTCCTTTATGGTTAAATATTTACTTAAAATTACTATACCTACCATAAGAGAACATAACTTTCTTAGGAAACAGATCCCAACTCATCATCACAACAAATCACAGGCCATAAACTATCCATAACTTTCCACAAGTTGCTTTACCACAGAAGAAAAAAGGGAAACTTAGTAACAAAAAATATTCATTCCCCCATCATCCCTGGGTACATCACCCCTAAATGACCTGTTAGCAACACAACCAGCAGTGATGGGGGCACACATCACTGCCATGTTCTACTCTACTTTTAGCTTTTTCTATAAAAGCTTCTAAATAACCTCTCTGTAATAATCTTTTCTTCACTTGTATAAACTCCCCTTCCAACAGATACAGTTCAGAAATGTGTTCAAAAACCCGTTTAAATTTCCCATACGGGAGGGATTCCAATAAATGAGTGGGATGGGAACTGCTGGAATGTACAGTTAACTGCCACTGTCTTTTTAAAGGTTTTAAATTGCAATTTTAACATCCACATACAATTCTATATCCAAGAATTGTATGGTCTGTTTGTTAACAACAAAAGTTAGACTCCAACCCAAATGGGTTATTACTTAACTGTATAAACCCTTCAAACTCTCTTATATCACCTCCACAAATAAAAAATAAGGTAATTATGTAACGTTGATATCTTACAACAAACTTTGAAAAAAAAAATGTGTATGATACAAACATGGATTTTCAAAATAGGACATGAAAATAATAGAATACGAAGGGGCAACATTCGCCCCCATTGCTGTACCTTCCTTTTGCAGGAAAATCTCATTATTAAAAACAAATAGTTGTGTCAGAGCAGATTCCAATAATGTTAACAGGAACATGGCACATGGACTTTCACCTAACGATTTCTCTACCGTTTCTAAACCCTATCTTATCCAGATGTTAGTGTACAAGGACTTGATATCAACAGTAACCCAATAAAAATAATCTTTCCAACTCCTACCTTTCATCAATGCACAAAAATCATTGATGTTTTTAATATGTGAAGGAATTTTATATAAATACTTCTTTGAGTAACAATTCCAACATGATCAAGACAAGAGCCACAGCTAGAGACAATATGTCTCCTCGACGGTTCGGTACTTTGGATTGATTAAGTATCAGTTTTCTGTACTTTCCTGCTAAAACACAGATTTTCTAGCATTCATTGTGATTTAAAAGCTTGTTTTTTTCACGTATTGTACTTATTTGATTGCCTGCACTTTTAAAAAGTTGTATTTTGTTTAAATAATTTGTTTAACTGTTGTAGGCAACACACTCTCAACAGCAGGTACAAGTACGACTCAGTCATTGTCCACGCTGGTGTCAATGACCTGAGACGTACCTCCTTGGACTACATGAAAAGAGACATTGAGGAGCTCTCTGGTTATGTAGCCCAGGCAGGTATGACCCTGACCTTGAGCAGTATCCTACCTTCACCTAGAATGATGCCACAATACAGTGATAAGATGATCAGCTTTAATAATTGGCTTAAATTCTGGTGTCACTCAAAGGGGATCCAATGTCTGTCTGCCTGGGAAGACATGCTGGACAAGCCACGCTGCTTCGCAAGGGACGGCTTGCACCTGTCACCCCTAGGCTTCCGGATATTGGCAAAGGCTCTTGCCACCCCCATAGTGCCTTTTTTAGGCAAGGCTCAAATTCTAAACCTACCAACCTAGAACACAAAAAAGTAAAAAAAACTAAGGGTAATGCTGCTCAATGCCAGAAGTCTCAATCTCAAGATGCACGCACTCGAGGCCCTTCTCAGTATGGAGAACATCGATGTCTGTGCTGTGACAGAAACCTGGTTCAAAGCTCCTGAGAGCACCCCAGCACTATCAGGTTTCACCTCATATCATGCGTTCTGGCCCCAAAATCCGGACAACACCAAGAAAGGAGGGGGGGTGTCCATATTCATAAAGGACACCCACACCTCAAGGTTGGTGGCAATGCACGATGCATCGGAGACCATCCAGGTGCAATTAACCATAGGCAAGACTGCTCTGCAATTTGTAGCATGTTACAGGCCACCCTCTCAAACTCAGGAACCTCACATGGCCTTCCTGAAAACATTGGAGGATAAATGTATCTCCAAACACCATCATACTAGGTGACTTCAACTACCCTAATATAGACTGGGAACACTACTCAAGCCCAAACACTCTAGCCCAAAGGTTCCTGGAGTTCATAAACTCAAATGCCATGGAACAACTAGTCACCATCCCCACAAGAGGAGAAAACATACTTGATCTCATCATCACGAACATGGGATCACAATGTTCAACACCGAAGTATACCCCTCACTGGTGAGATCAGATCTTAAACTAATCTCGCTGGAGGTCCTCATCCCCCCCACCTGAAATAAAAAGACCACAGTGAAAAACTTCTCAAAAGCCGACTTCACACTTCTAAAACTAGTGTGGTCTCCTTTAAGGCCCCTGAGCCAGTGGTAAACATTACTCAAACCGCTGAATCACTTACAAATGCCTTCTACCAGCACCTACAGGACTGCATGGATCAGGCAATCCCAAACAAAACTAAGACTCTTTGTACCAAAGGCAAGCGTCCAGTCTGGTGGACCCCAGCCATAAACAAGCTCTACAACAAAAGGAGGAAGCTACTACAAGATAGAGCAAAATCCTTGAAAGGTAAGACACCTTTGATCATTATAAGTAAAAACTAAGAGCTCTCATAAAATCATCCAAGGCAAATTTTGAGAGAAAAATGAAGGACTCAAAAGACAATCATAAGGCCTTCTTTAGCTATGTTAGAAACCTAGGAGGAAACTCCCAGATATGCTCAGAATTAGTTCAAAATGATGTGAAGATTACTGAACCTACACACATTACCAACATACTGGCTGACAGGTTCAGTGCAAACTTCTCCCCCCCCAAAAGGAGAGATATCTATACCAGAGGATTGTAGCCCCCCAAACATCTCCAACGCCCAGGTGAGAACTGCTCTCTCCAAAGCAAAAAAACACAGCATCCATGGGACCGGATGGTGTCCCCGGCTGTGTGCTCCACGAACTCAATGAGGAATTAAACCTGCAGTTAGGACAGCTGTTTAATCTTAGCCTCACCTCAGGATACGTACCCAAGAAGTGGTGCACGGCGACTGTGGTCCCACTTCACAAGGGCGGTGCCTCCACCGACCCTGGAAATTACCGTCCCATTAGCTTGACAAGCCTTATCTGCAAAGCCATGGAGAGGATCATAATGGAACTCATAAATCAAGACATAGGAAACTTGCAGACTTTGGATCCAATCCAGTTTGGCTTTGTCAAAGGCAGATCATGCCTTTTAAACTTGGTTGACTTTTTCGAGACAGTCACCAAGGCCATTGATGAGGGAAAGGCAGTCCATACAGCCTACCTTGACCTGGCAAAGGCCTTCAACACAATACCCCACTCCGGTATCATCGAAAAACTCATCAGCTTGAATGTAAACCCATACATCACAAGATGGGTTGCAAACTGGCTAAGTGACAGAACCCACAGGGTCAGAGTTGCTGGAGCCATGTCAGACTCAAAGCCTGTCACAAGTGGTGTCCCACAGGGCTCAGTCCTGGGTCCACTCTTGTTCGGCATCTACTTTTCTGAAGTACAAGCAAACGCAGGAGGGTTATGGCTGACAAAGTTTGCAGATGACTGCAAACTGGGCGCCATAGTCGAAAACACATCTGACACAGATATCCTTCAGAAGGGCCTCACAGAAACGGATAACTGGTGCCAGAGCCATGGCCTAAAGTTAAATGCCAAGAAATGCATAGTCACACCCTTCGGGAAAAACAAGGTTACCCCTTAGCTACCATATAGATGGCAATCCACTGAGCACAGAAGAAGTCATCAGGGATCTGGGGACCCAGGTTGACAGTAGCCTTTCGTTTGACACTCATGTTGCTAAAGTAGTTAGGAAAACCTTCTACATTGCCCACCTGATCATGAAGGGATTCACATCTAGATCAAGGGAGGTCATTGTCCCCCTGTACTCATCACTCATTAGACCTATGATTGAGTACAATGCCCCATTCGGAATGTATCTGACCCGACACCTGCAGCAGCTGGAAAGGCCCCAAAAGTTCCTCATCAAAAGGATAAAGAGTCTCAAAAATATGTCTTATGCTGCCCGACTGAAAGAACTCCAGCTCTATTCAGTCTCATACCGCTTGCTCAGAGGTGACCTGTGCCTGACATATAAGGCCATGTCAAACCCAGATTTGATGAATTTGCTTCACCTCAAAAAATCTAGATCCCTCAGAACCACAAGGGCGGGAGACTTGAACCTTGACACGGTTATTAATAGAACGTGCTGGAGGGACAGATTCATCACCCAGAGACTCCCTATGCTGTGGAACAAAATCCCGGTACATGTGAGGCAGAGCACCTCGCTGGCCTTGTTCAAGAGGAATCTTGACCAATGGATGGGAGATCGCAGATATACCCCAGGGATTACTTCAGTGTCACTGCTTGGCAGAGGCACAGCAAAATAATAGGCATAGTTTTATTCAAACTAAAGGGGTGGCGAAAGCCAAATAACTATGGGCTAGGCTTATAAATGCCCTTGGGCAGATAGCCTAGTATGAACCTATGAACCTATGAACCAAAGTGTGATAGCCTTTTCTGATTGTAGTCGTTTAAAGCTGTTTTAAGTGTATTTTTACTGTTTTTGCCTTATCTTTAAAAAAAAAAAACAAAACAAAAAAAAATTCCTTCTTTCCCACTTTTCTAAGCTACTATAGTCCAGTTTTCAGGCTAGAGCTGAATTCAGGGGTGTGATACTAGTTTCTGAGTTGCCCATACCTTACTTGTATAGAAGGAAGTTTCTTTGTTCACCTGTGAGAGAGGGGAGCTTTGAGCAACCTATCTGTCCCCTGGAGGAGTGGTTCCAGCCCAGAAGTTAGTAGTTTATTGGCCATTTTGGGCTAATTTTTATCTCTTTCATTTCCCTACTATAAAAACTGTGTTTGCATGCTTTTGTGCACAGGGCAGCACCGGTTAGCTACTGTTAAATTATTCCTGGCTCCACTAAATCTCCTCTTCAGTTTTTCCCTTGAAACTAGTCTAACTCTCAACCTAAGCACTCAAAAAGCATCCTACAGCCCGACACTTGCTCAACTTAATAGCTAGCACTAATATACCCTAACACTTGATTGCCCAGCAGGGCAAGGCTCTTTATTAACCCCTCACCAACCAAGCGACTAAACAGCTCACCCTATTATTCAGGCAAGACCAAAGGGCAATTTCAGGTGTACTCTCCAGTCCATCTGGTGAATCTGGGTATCCTGAGGCAATGTTACAACTGCCTCATGTACACAGACAACCCTCTCCTCCTACCACAAAACACTAAATATGCGAGAGATACAATTATACAGCCAAACTGGAGGGTAAGCTGTCTTCTCCCAAGACTGGAACAGACAGTCAAGAGGAGAAGGTTAACACTTGCACCACACCTCCAGCCGCACACAGACCTACTAAAACAGCACTGGCAAAAAATACACATAAATACACAAAATCATACTCAGAGGTTCTAAATAAAAACCTGCAAAAGCATCAGAGACCTCCAAAGCAGACAGCCAAACAACCTGCACCTCTCATCACAAACCAGACAACACATAAAACGCAAAATCAGTATTCCGCACAATCACAGCCCTTAAGGCAAAATAACATACCTAACACACTAGTAATAGGTGACTCTATAATCAGGCACACTGAAGACTCACTCACTAGGCTAGACAAGCAGAAAGTTACTGTTAGATGCCTGTCAGGAGCCAGAATCCGCCACTTAACACAAGCACTCAGGTCACTCCAGAACAAGTACAAATATGACTCTGTCATTGTTCATGTTGGTGTGAATGACCTAAGACTAGTAATAGGTGACTCTATAATCAGGCACACTGAAGACTCACTCACTAGGCTAGACAAGCAGAAAGTTACTGTTAGATGCCTGTCAGGAGCCAGAATCCGCCACTTAACACAAGCACTCAGGTCACTCCAGAACAAGTACAAATATGACTCTGTCATTGTTCATGTTGGTGTGAATGACCTAAGACGTACCTCCCTGGGCTACAAAAAAAGAGACATGGAAAAGCTCTCTGATTATGTAGTCCAGGCTGGTATGACCCTGACCCTGAGTAGCATCCTGCCCTCACCAAGAATGATATCTCAGTATAAAGAAAAAATGATCAATTTCAACAATTGCCTAAGCTTCTGGTATCATTCAAATGGGATCCAATGTCTGTCAGCCTGGGATGACATTCTAGACAAGCCATGCTGCTTCGCAAGAGACGGCTTGCACCTATCACCCCTAGGCTTTCAAAAACTGGCCAAGGCTGCTGCTGCCCCCATAGTGCCTTTTTTAGGCAAGGTTCAAAAGTCAAACTCACCTCCGTAAACAACACAATTAACAAAAAACTGAGGGTTATGCTACTCAACGCCAGGAGTTTAAATCTCAAAATGCACGCGCTCGAAGCACTCCTCAGTATGGATAACGTCGACATCTGTGCAGTAACTGAAACCTGGTTCAAGGCTCCAGAGAGCACCCCAGCACTACTGGGCTACAACTCATACCACACGTTTCGGTCACAGAAAACAGACCAAAACACAAAAGGAGGGGGTGTATCCATATTCATCAAGGATACCTACACCTCCAGGTTAGTGGCACAGCATGATACCTCTGAGATCATCCATGTGCAACTAACATCGGGCAAATCTGCAATGCAAATTGTGGCCTGCTACAGATCACCCACCATGACCCAGGACCACCACTCCACCTTTCTGGAGACACTGGAAAACATGAAGGTCCTACCAATCACCCTGATATTGAGCAATTTCAATTACCCTACCATTAACTGGGAAAACTACTCGAGTACAAACTCCCAGGCCCAGCGCTTCCTGGAATTCAACAACTCAAATGCCCTAGATCAACTGGTAAACTCCCCTACCAGAGGTGAAAACATATTGGACTTGGTCATCACCAGCATGGGCGACAGGTGTTCCACACACAGGTGCTCAACCCATCACTGTTTAGATCAGACCATAAACTAACCACTCTAGATGCCCACAACCCACCACCACCCCCAACTAAGGAAACCACAGTAAAAAACTTTTCTAAAGCAAACTTCACCTTACTTAAGACAGAGGTGGTAAGTTTCACACCCCCCACACTAAAGGATAACACTGCCCAAGATGTATGGATCGTGCCATCCCTAGTAAAACCAAGACTCACTCCTCTAAGAGAAGGAAACCAGTTTGGTAGACCCCTGCCATAAACAGGCTATACAATAGATGGAGGAAACTAGTTCAGAAAAAAAGCCAATCCCAAGAAGGAAAGACACCCCTGATCAGTATCAGTAAGAAACTAAGGTCCCTCATAAAATCATCCAAGGCTAACTTCGAAAGAAAAATAGCCAAGGATTCAAAAGATAACCACAAAGCCTTCTTTAGCTATGTTACGAATCTAAGTGGCAACTCGCAGATATGCACTGAACTAGTGCAAAATAGCACAAAATATACTGAACCTACTGATATTGCCAACATCCTGGCAGATAGCTTCAGTGCAAACGTCAACCCCCCCCCCCTCACCCCCAAAAGGGCCCACAACAATACCGGAAAAGTGTAGTGTCCTGGAAATCACAGACACACAGGTGAAAACAGCCCTTTCAAAAGCCAAAAACACAGCATCAATGGGGCCAGATGGTGTCCCAGGCTTCATCTTGCATGAACTACAGAACGAACTAACCCCCCACCTAAACACACTGTTCAATCTCAGCCTCTCCACAGGCTACATGCCCATAGAATGGCGCACATCAATAGTTATACCTCTCCACGAAGGAGGGACCACAACTGACCCTAGTAACTATCACACCATAAGCCTGACTAGCCTGGTCTGCAAGGTTATGGAGCGCATCATCATGGAACTCATTAACAAAGACATTGGGAACCTCCAAACACTTGACCTGACCCAGTTTGGCTTTGTTAAGGGCAGATCTTGCCTACTAAACCTGGTTGACTTCTTCGAGACAGTCACTAAGGCTATAGAAGAGGGAAAGGTGGTTCACACAGCCTACCTTGACCTCGCCAAGGCTTTCAACACCATTCCCCACATGGGTATTACAGAAAAACTCACCAGCCTGAACTTAAACCCCTACATCACGAGATGGGTTGCCAACTGCCTTACAGACAGAACTCACATTGTAAGAATAGTGGGCTCCAGGTCCGACTCTAAACCAGTCACAAGTGGTGTCCCACAAGGCTCAGTCCTGGGACCCCTACTGTTCGACATATATTTCTCAGAAGTACAGGCAAACACAGGAGGACTATGGCTAACCAAGTTCGCCGATGACTGCAAACTGGGAGCCAGAATTGACTCTCTGGCTGACATGGACATCCTCCAAAAGGTCCTTACTGAGATGGACACCTGGTGTCAAAGTCATGGCCTCAAGCTAAATGCCAAAAAATGCATAGTCATCCCGTATGGGAAAAACAAAACACCCATGAATTACCACATAGGTGGCAGCCCCCTTAATACAGAAGAGGTGATAATAGATCTGGGGACCCAGGCAGATAGCAATCTCTCCTTTGACAATTATATTGCCAAAGTAGTTAGGAAATCTTTCTATGTGGCCCAACTAATTACTAAAGGGTTCACATCTGGAAATAAAGAGGTTATAGTGCAGGGGTGTAGCTAGGATTTTCAAATTTGTACTGACAGCTCTCAAACTGCTACCCCCCCTCCCCAGCCAAGCTACGGCCATTCTCGTAATTCACGGTTCGCTCTTTTAGTGTCGATGAAGAGGCATTCGCTGTAATGCCACTTCAGTAATATAATATAATATAAATTCACTCAAACTCGGTTCCTTGAATTGAAAATTAACCTGAAATGTCAGTTCTTTGAAAAATGCAGCATGGCAGTTGGGGTAGAGACTTTATGCTTTTGTTTTCTGTAACTAAGGTACAGGTTTTGAGCTTGAGTAAATCACTAACCACCTGCTACCACTAACTAGGATGTTTCATTCACACACACACCCCTACCTACCTCTTAGTGCAAGAAATATGGACAAAGCCTAAAATAAACAGGGACAGATATTAAATAATGTTCTCGTGAACTTAGAAAGTTGCTAGAATAACAGGATTTGTGCTAGTATGAATTTTTCTAAAGGACATGAAGTCTGAAGCTCAAATGTCTGTCATTATTTAGCAACTTTAACCTTCAATGATTTTCTAGTAAATCACAAAATTTATGAGGAACAGACAAAAAATATGGGGCAAAAATCTGGACATTCTGCAAAATGTGGACAGTTGAGAGGTATGCTACCTACCACACACACACACACACACACACACACACACACACACACACACACACACACACATACACAAAACCTCTCAACCTCTCGACCTCTTACAGCAGCAAACTCATAAATAAAACTGAGGCAAAGGCCCAAAAATAAGGACATTTGTTTTTAATATTGCTCTTATAAACTTAGAAAGATAATAGAATAGTAGTAGGTCTTGCATCAGTATGAATTTTCTGAAAGGTATGAAATCTGAAACTGAAATGTCTGCATTATTTTCTAACTTCAGTATTTAACAATTTGCCACTAATTTGCCAGAAAACTGCAATTTTATGAAAAACGGATCAAAAATGTGATGCAAAAATATAAAATTGCCAGACAATACAGCTGGGAACCTGTCAAAGGAGGGACACCATTTTAATATGAGCACAGTTAACTTAGAGCAGCTGACAAAATTAGAGAATCTACATGCATTTCTGAAATAAAAGTAATGTATAACTCTGATAATTACAGTTATTTATAAAAGTAAAGTAAACCCTCCATGTTTTCTTCCAAATTTGCTATTTTGTGGAGGGATCATTAGGGGAAGAGCAACATTTTGAGCCAAAATCAGGGACAGTTGAGGTTTGCCTATGCCTAATTCTATAAAGCAATTTATTTGCATGTACCTCTCAACCTGTTAATGCAATAAATCTGGACAAGGCCAAATATATTGAGGGAACATATAAACAGTACTAAAAATTGCTCTTGTATAAACTGGGACAGTTGATAGAACAGGTCTTATTTTAGCATGCATTTTTCTGAAGGTTATAAAGTCTGAAACTAGTGTGTCATTATTTAGTGACTTAATTCTTAAATCATTTGCCAGAAAACCACAAATTGAGGAACAAACCAAAAATAAGAAGCAAAAAATCTATTCATTCTTTGAAAATCTGGACAGTTGGAAGGTATAGTTCAGCTGGGGCTGTCTAAGTTTGCCGCCCTTCCCCTCACAAAACCATGGTCGAATGGAGCCTCCCCTGCAGCCATTCCAATGATCCATTACTTTGCTATTTCACTCCATTTACCATAAACACTAATGTGCATACTGATTTACTTCTATGATGATTTGAACTTCATTTGAAAGTTTTATTTTGCATTTTACAGCACAAACACTAAGACATCTGCTAAGCAAACTTGGCATTAAAACTTCTCTGCCCTTGAAACTCACATTCATTGAAACAACATTAAAACCCACATTCAAAGAAAAATACATTTTACCCGTGGCAGATAAAAATTAATTCTGGGCTGCTTTTAAATCATAGGCCCCTTGCATATGAAACATACATGTGCTCTTTGATACACCTTCCTATTGCTTTGAACATTTTTCCAGTAAACAATGAAACAAAACTGCCCAATTCAGAACATTTCCATCATAAAAGTCTAGTCAAACTTCTACAGTCCACCATTATCAGTAAATAATATGCACAATCTCTGAAGTAGTAAAAAGTCATCTAAATAATTCCACGTTAAATAAATCTAACTAATGAAGAGGTTGCTGCTAGCAATCACCTTTATATTTCATGACTTCACCGAAAAATAAAGTGTCTGATGCCCCTGAGGAATAAATTGCCTAAATTACATTAATAATAAGCTAGTAATATTGCAATAGGAAATGGATGGCAAACTGATAACAGGCTCATAGTTAGTGTCTTAACTTTCAGTACAGCAGCATTCACCCCTTATGGGAGTAGAACCAACAACCTTCTGCATTAAAAGCAAGTACACAACATTTTGTGCTACTAGCAATGTGAGCTGACTTAGCATAATCAGTACTAAACTTCTCTTCCCCTGCAGCTCTCAGCTCCTTGTAAAATCTACGCAATACTCAACTACATCTCAACTTCAGCACAAGAAGTCTGGAAAAGCCAAATTTATTGGGGTGGGTCAAAGGGCAAAAACAGGAACACATTAAACATTGCTTGTATAATCTTGGAAAGCTGCTAGAATAAAATGCTGTGTTACCATCATACATTTTACTGCCAAGGTCACTGTGCAAAATAGTCAGAACAACATACCACTATGCCAAATCACCTGCTTAGTGAAAGAGAGGAAGACTGAAACTTAAATGGCTATCATTTAATGAATTCAGTTCTCACCATAGCTGTCAACCTCTTAGCACAAAACACCTGGACAAACCCAGTAATGAGGGAATACAGCCCTCACACATATTCAGTGAATTCAGTTCTTGCCATAGCTGTCAACCTTAGCACAAAAAACCTGGACAAAGCCAATAACAGGGTATTACAGTCCCAAAAATAAGGACAAATTTCAAATAGTCATAAACTTAAAAAAATTGCTATAAAAAAGGTTGTGTTACTATATATTTATTGCTAGAATAAAAAGTTGTTTTACTATGTTTTTTTCTGAAGAATATGAAGTCTGAAATTCAAATGCCTGTCAATTTTACTTCTGACGAAACAAAAACAATTTTCAGCAGAGGCCCAGGGAGAAATACTGTAGACACATGTCTTTGTAAAATGGCAGGACACCAGAGCAAATCCACACAAACACAGGGATAAGATGCAGACTCCACACAGAAGGCACCCCAGCCAAGAATCAAACCAGAAAACCTATAGCTGTGAGGCAACAATACTGCCACTGCACCATCAAATATGTAAGGAAGTAAACATTCAGAAACCTGAAGTCTGAAATTTAAATGCCTGTCAATTTGTTAATCAGGACAGTCTGACTTGGAACAAAAAAAAAACAATTCTCAGCAGAGGCCCAGGAAAAAATAATGCAGACATGTCTTTGTAACATGGGAGGACACAAAAGCAAACCCACACAAACACAGGGAGAAGATACAGACCCCCACAAAGAAGGCACCCCAGCCAAGAACCAAATCCAAGAACCTACAGCTGTGAGGCATCAATGCTACGTTGCTACCACTACACCATCAAATTTCAAGCATTGCAATATTTAGAAACCACAGATATGAGGAATAGATCAGATCAAATATGAGGCAAAAATCTGCAATTTTTTTTACAAATGGTGGTGGGTAGGGAATTCAGGTCTTTAACACCTGCATACAAGGTACAGGGTTCAAGCCTGAGGTATTCCCTACCACACCATCATGAGTAATCACCAGTACATCCCACCTGGGGCATTTTCACACACACACACCCCCCCTCGGTTGCAAGACCAATAAAGTCCTTGAAGTGAGACCAACATAATGTGTAAATCCTCCCTCTCGAAAAGCATTTGAACTGTCTGGAAATACATGCGTGGTGAGCTCCATTCTGACTAGTTGACATCATCGTGCAGTAAAGCGCGAAAAATAAAACAAGTGAAACTTTAAAAACCTACCCCCCTTCTAAATAAGTTGTACTGAAATCAGTACAGTGCGTATGCCTCCCAACGTCCCTGTTATAGTGCTCCTCTACTCGTCACTCATCAGACGCATCATAGAGTACAATGCCCCATTTAGGATGTACCTCACAAGACACTTCCAACAGCTTGAAAGACCACAAAAGCACCTCACCAAGAGGATTACTGGCCTCAAACATATGTCCTATGCAGCCCAACTGAAACAACTCTGGCTGTACTTAGTGGCATATCGCTTACTCAGAGGTGATCTCTACCTGACTTACAAAGCCATGTCCAACTCAGAATTGATGGACATGCTCCACCTAAAACAAATCCAAGTTACTGTGAGCCACGCACTCTAGTGAGCTAAACCTCAGCACAACAATAAATAGAGGGATAGATTCCTGTCACAGAGACTCCCCATGCTTTGGAACAAAATTATAAACTACATTAGGCAGAGCCCCTCACTAACACTCTTCAAGAGAAACCTTGACGAGTGGATGGGTTACAGAAAATACACCCCTGGGATCACTTCATTGTCTCTGCTTGACAGAGGATCAGTTAATTAATCAATGGGGCAGTGAAAGCCCTGGCTAGGCTTATAAATGCTCTGGCAGGTAGCCTAGTACCTACCTATGAACCTATGAAAGGTGGAGTCTCTAGGAAATGGTATAAATAACTTCTCTACATCCTGTGAGGACAAGAAACAATCTCTCACCCCATTCTAAAATTTCCAACAAAGAATTATATTGAGTCAAGAGGTTACTAGCCAGTTTCACATCTTTGTCCTCATTAGATAGCAAATTATATACCATTTTATGATACTGTTAAACACAATAACCCAGTTACCTCCCTTGTCTGCTTGTAAAAAATATGCATTTATTCCAGGGCTGTTTTAAAATTGACCACTCTTGCTTATCCAAATTATACTTTTAGCCGATCTAATAAACGTCAAGTATTCATATTCTGCCTTCTTACACAAAACATTCTCAAAATTTACACAGAAGACTTCTTTGGAGATTTAAAAGGACTAATATTAGACAATTTTGGTATGGATAACTTACCATAACCAGTGCCAAGTGGCTCACTCATTTCATTTATCATGAACATTAACATCACTTAAATCAGTTGCCTCTTCAGCAAAGCTACAAAACTCATTTTCATAACTGGGTAAGTCCAGAAGAGAGTAATTTAAACTAGTTTCTACCGACATACCTCTTTGCTGCTTCCAAAAATGAAAATACAACCGCAAATGCAATTTGTGACAGAAACGTTTCATATCAAACAAAACATCTGCCAAGGAAGGAAATTTAGTAGGCACAAATTTGCTCCCTTTCAATAAAATACTTTCAATGATTTCGGAAACATGAACAACACATAAATTAACAGTATTCAAAATTGTCATTTACAGGCTTAAGTTCACTTAAAACAGATGCTAACTTTCCTGAGCAAACAGCCTTATTGCTAACAACCTAGTGGGTGGATTCAAGCCAACACGATTCAGTTCTGTCTATTACAACCTTTACTTCTTCTGCTATTAGGTTGAAATCCTGCCGGTAACTGTTCAAGCACCAAAGGGGAAATGGGTTAGGCTTAAAGTGGCCTTGTCCATCCTTAGGCCAATAACTATACATTGGCCCTAACAAGAATGAGAATGAGATAGTGCCACAGATAACGTGAGGGGGCACATGCATGGGATAAAGCATTTGTGGAATAAGCACTTGACGAGAGTCCTGAACATACCCACCTCCCTCAGTGTGTCTTCTCCTTCCCTTCAGAGTTAGTCCTCATACTTTCATATACGGGACTTGGTGCTTTCTTCCCCTCTGTGGCATTTGTATCCCAGTCAGCTTCCTTAGTACACACACTGTTAAAGCCAAATGAAATATTATGCTTTCTTTAGGAATGTATTTGCATTATTTTGCATCACATACGTATTTACTTAGAATCATAGCAAGTTACTAGGTTACTGGTACCGAGGCCCTTATAACGACTAGCCAATAAATTAGCTCATGTTCCCACAAGTCAGCACCCGATGCCCCTGTCCAGCAGGGACACAGATGGAATCCCAGGGATGTATTTTCCATTTCCCATCCAGTCATCCAGGTTCCTCTTAAAAAGGGATAATGAAATACTCTGCTTGACATGGAGAGGGAGTCTTAAATAGATGGGGATTCTCTGGGAGACAAATCTGTCCCTCCAGCAAGTCCTACTGGTGTTGCAAACAAAGTTGAGGTTTTGCGTGTGGGTCAAGTGGAGTTTGGCTTGTTACATGCAGCAATTTCATCAAGGTGGGGTCAGAGATTGCTCTGTATGCCAGACATAGATCGCCTCTGAGGAGTCTGTACGAGATGGAGTAGAGGGACAGGGTTTTTAGCCTATCCATGTAGGCTAAATTTTTGAAGCCCTGAATTCTCATGGTCAGGAACTCTAGTCTCTCCATCTGCTGCATGTTCTTCGTGAGGTACATGCTGAAAGTGGCATTATACTGTATGATGGGCTGATAAGGGCAGAATATAGGGAAGTTGTGACTTCCTTGTTCCTGGATGAAATACCCTTACTAATGAGGTGAGCCATGTAGAAAGCTCTCTGTACAAAGGCGGCAACATGATGGTCAAAAATTAGATTGCTGTTAACTTGGGTGTCCAGGTCCCTCACAACTGCTTGCATGCTTAGGATGTTATTAATGTAATAATTTGGAGATGTCACTCTCACCAAAGGGGATGATGATGCATTTTTGGCATTTAGTTTGAGGCAGTATTTCTGACACCAGTCATTTGTTTGTGGCATGTCTACATCACTAGTGGAGTTGATGACAACACCCAGCTCACAGTCATCTTCAAACCTGGTCAGCCACAGACCTCTGATTTGGACTTGCACCTCAGAGAAGTATATCCCAAACAGCATGGGACCCCAAGACTGATCTCTGGGGTATACCACTCATTACAGGTCTACTAGCTGAGGTAGCTTCCCCTGTTTTGAATGAGCGAGTTCTATCAGCGACCTGTTAGCTATCCATCTGGTCACATATGGATTTACACCAAGCCACGGAAATGTATAATTTAAACTGTTGTGATCTAATTGTATCAGTTCAGATTGTTTGCTTTTCACTGATCTCACCTAAATAAAATCTGAGTGAAGATAACAATGATTTGCCCGGCTAATATGCTTAATTTCCTGCATAATTTGCAAGATACAATTCTCTGTCAATGAATGTGCCACATATTCCTATATCTCTCTACAATTGCTAAATGTCTGTCTCATGTAATCTTGAATTCATCCATTTGTTTTTGATCCCCAAACCTCTTCAGTAAGGCTATTACATTCATGTACAGTCCGCTTTGTGAAAAAAAATCTTTGAAAAACTACACAAGAGATATCTTTCTTCTATCTTTATTCTTCCTCTTCCCTGTTCTACTCCTGACTTATTCTGAGATGCTGCCATCAATGGCTATCTGCTTGTCTCACTGAGGCACTTTCTTCCCACCGTACCCCTCCTGCTATGCCCAAATTAAACCATGTAGGCATGGCATGGTATAGCAGATTGGAAAATGGACAATCCCACTGTTGTCCGAAGTTCCAGCAAGGACTGAAGACAATAACAGTTCCAGAACAATATCAACATGAGGTAGGTCATAGGTGCATAGGTAGTTACTAGGCATGCAGTCCAGGACACCATTAATGACCCGAGCCCAAATTCCCAACTGCCCTAAAGTTCTTTCCATTTAAGTGACTTTTCATGGTAATGTAGAAGGCAAATGAAGGTCGGAGGAATCAAACCTTGTGTCACAGGAAGTAGATCTTTAACAGCTTGCAGCCTTAATCCTCTTTGTATCTGTCCTTGGGGTGAGGGTTTGCATAACGCTTAAGGTCTTTATCTCACAGATAAAAGGTACAGGTTTGATTCTGACCTCTGGTTATTGGCTAGGTGTGTAACAGCCTGCAGACAGCGAGCATAGTATTTACCCAAGAGCATATGAACTTATAAACCTATGATTGCCATGATAGGGGGTTTGCATGCATGATAACAAGTGGCACTTATATTTTTACATGCATTTTTACAGCAAAGTCATAGCAGCCTCCATCTGCAACATTTCTCCCAAGACCATGGCTAATAACAGGTGTTGGCCTTGCCCACCAGCTGTCAACAGTGTAACAATAGCATAGCTATCAAGTTAAGGGAATTGAATAAAAGCAAAAGTAAAAACAATATAAAAATGATATATATACATATATATATATATATATATGTATATATATATATATATATATATATATATATAAAATCAGATCAGATTTTACTGGTATTAACTAAGGTATAAACTGAGGATGGTGTTGGGCATGCCAAACTTCCTCAGCCTTCTGAGAAAATACAGTCCTTGCTTTTATGTGGGTAAAACCACTAGAAAGCTTAAAGAGCGAATAACGGAACATAAGTCCAACATTAGGCTTTCTAATGAGAATAATGCGTTGTACAAGCATATTCTTGATAAGGGTAGTTCACATTGTTTTAAATTTCAAGTTATAGATTGTGTCAGTGCATCACCCAGGGGAGGGGACTTGCCTAATTCCTTGGACTTGAAGGAGTATGAATGGATAATCAGATTGTCAGCGGATCTATACCCTGGCATAAATGCATCTGTATCACTAAAACCCATACTGCAAAGAATACAGCAGACAAGACTAAAGTAACTTTTAAAATTTTTAAATAAATAATAGGTATTTTTAACCTACATATATGTATTTTTTATTAATATATCATGATATTTATAATTAAGTACATTTTTCTATTAGGACATATGTATGATTTTTTTGTAGAAAAATATGTATAGTTGATGTTATCATAATGTTTTTAGCACTCAGTGTTTTGCATTTTATATTGTATAATCCTTGGTCATGTGATGATGGCTGCAGGTCATATGATCTAGTTAGAATGTATAAAAGTGGGTGTTACCTTATATCTATTGTAAACATTGAGAAAGGGTTTTTAAACCTGAAAGCTTTGTCGTTTTGTCATAAAGGTATTTCAACTCAACTGCTCTTGTTTTTTGGATTTATTGCTTTGTACCAGTGCTTTGCTGCAAAATACAGTCACTGCCAGCTTTTCCCTACCAGGTCTGTCATGCTATGATTCCAGGTAAGGCCCTCAGAGATGTTAATAACGAGGAATTTGAATGTAGCCACTCTTTCTACTTCAGACTCACCAGTATATAATGGTAAGTGCTGCCCTCTATTCCTCCGTGTATCAACCTCTATTCCTCCGTGTATCAATAATCATCTCTTTCATTTTGCCAGTATTAAGAGGGAGACTGTTACCCCAGCACTACTTCACAAGGTTCTCCACTTCCCTCCCATACGCTGACTTAACTCCACCAGAGATCAGACCAATGACTGTTGTATCATCTGCAAATTTGACAATACTGGTGTCATGTTGAGAAGCAACACAATCATAAGTGAAGAGGGTGTACAGGACTGGACTCAGCAGACAGCTTTGTGGAGTTCCTTTATTTATTATTATTTTTTTAGAGATGTTATTCCCCAGCCTGACTGATTGTGGTCTGCCTGTTAAAAAAATCCAAGACCCAATTGCAAAGAGTCGGTGGTACACCCATTATGGACAGCTTATTAATAAGCTTCATTGGTATCACCATATTAAAGGCCGAACTATAATCAATAAACAGCAGTCAAGCATAACAGCCCTTATTGTCCAAATGAGTAAGAACTGTATAGAGTGTTGTACTGACTGCATCCTCTGTTGACCTGTTTGGTCTGTATGCAAACTGCAGGGGATCCATTGTATCAGGTATCTTCTTCTTCTTTCAGCTGTTCCTGTTAGGGGTCGCCACAGTGGAACATCTGTTTCCATTTCTTCCTGTCCTCTGCATCTTGCTCTGTTACACCAACCACCTGCATGTCCTCTCTCACCACATCCATAAACCTTATCTTAGGCCTTCCCCTTTTCCCAATATACCCAGCATCCCAGATATAACTAACTGAATATAACTCATAATGATTCTCTCAAAGCATTTCATCACTATGGGAGTCAATGCAACCAGTCGGTAGTCATTCAGGCAGCTGGCTTTACCCTTTGTTGGCAGTGGAATAATAGTGGTTGCCTTATAACAAATGGGAATTGTAGCTCGTGCAAGGGACAGATTGAATATATCAGCCAGAACATCTGCAAGCATTGAAGCACAGGTTATGAGTGTCCTTCCAGCAATATTATCTGGACCATCTGCCTTCTAGAGATTTATCCTCCTCAAGTACTTTACCACACTTGCTGGTGATATTGTGAAAGGTGGTGGTACCTCCTCTCTGCCCCTGTCTTTTATGGTGGTACCC
This sequence comes from Protopterus annectens, assembly GCF_019279795.1. NCBI lineage: Eukaryota > Metazoa > Chordata > Ceratodontiformes > Protopteridae > Protopterus > Protopterus annectens. Next base: position 338,435,306 of record NC_056740.1, on the reverse strand, counting down.
TCTGAGTCGGTGTTTTGGACTTCAAACCAGGCATTATTCTTGATTACTGGTACATCAGAAATGTTAATAGAATCACTGAATGTTCATTTCATCAGATAGACATTCTGTTTTGTTATTGTTGGCTAATACTATGTTATGTGTATTAGCAGTTGCACTTTATGTCTATTTTATGCAGTCACTTACTTTATAATTTGTGCTTTTTCGTCTGTTACTAGCTATTGTTCTCAGGTTCATAGTGTATACTGGGCTAACGACCACTAGGGCCATTTCTAGATCCACAAATTTGGTTTTATATAGCAGGTGATTTATTGACTGCCTGTCTTCACCATAGACATAGGCACCAGACCAAGGGTGAATTTCTTTTTTTTTTCAAAACAGGTTTATTGTTTTAACATATAAGAGAAATATCATAACAATTTTATACAAGTAATTAAAAATAGATATTATTATAATATTCAACAAAACAACTAAAGTATTTACAAAGACATCCACTACAATCAGATCAATTAATTAAACTAAAATACCATGCTATTGAAATTAGAATTTTTTTAACAAATTTTGTAAATTATCCCATACAATATAATAAGATGTTTTCTAGTTGTTCTTGTCCTAATTGTGTTTATTTCCATATGGCACACTATATTCATAACATTTTTAAATTCATTGAACGAAGGAGGTGTATCTGAAATCCAATTTCTGGCTATTATTTTCCTAGCCACTGCTAGAATAGACCATAACAAGGGAAGCTTAACCTTTTTAACACTTTGAGGTACAGGTGTGTTGAATAATATAAGAGATTTAGAAATAATGAAATTATCTGTAAAAAGAGCCTGCAAAAATTCATTAATTGACTTCCAGTATTCTTTCAATTTTATACAGTCATAAAACATATGAGCCCAGTCAGCATTAATTTCTACATTACATCTCTTACATAAATTATCTTTATTATTTATTTTATTCATCATCAAAGGCGTATAAAAAGATCTATGTAAAAATTTCCATGTATAAAGTCTCCAGACAATGGAAGACGTAGTTCTATAAGCAGATTCCAATATATATTGTTTATCTTGTTGATTTGGTGGGTCCCCATTAATAGAAGTGAAATAATTCCAGTATGAATCTACACTATAAAAAGTTTCTTGTCTGATAATTTTATGTATGTATGAAAGTTTACCTTTATCAGAAACTTTATGTTGTAAATTTAATATCAAGTAATCAATCAGTGTTGGAATAGATTCTTTAACTGTTATAAACATTAGATCTATTTTATTAATGAGATGTTGTCTACAGGTCTGAACCTCTAACCAGCAAGTTTCTCTTAGATCAAATTCTTGTTTTAAGAAATCTAGATTTTTAACTTTATTATCAGATATCAACTGATACCAGTACTTTAGATCATTATCTATAGCTAAATGAGTTCCTTCAGAAGTAGATGACAAAAGCATACCCTGAGTATACATTATAGGGAATATAATAAAATTCCATTCCCTATACTTAGGGTGCATGAATATAAAGTTACGATAGCTAATAATAATGTTTAATGGGTAACAAACCATATGTTTAGGTGTAATAGGTGAAGTACAAAATTCCTTTAGTAACCATAACATGGAGTTATTTACAATCATATTTTTATGTGTTAAGGAGATTTTCATAAAGTGCATACTAATTAGCTCCCAATAATCTTTCCATTTTGCAACATATGACTGATCTATTAATAAAGTAACTTTTACAATAGAAGAGATAGTATATAAATTAAAGTCTGGAAAAGAAATACCCCCTTGAGACCAGCTATTAGTATGTTTCTTTAATGCAATCCTAGGTCTATTAGGTGCCCATAGGAAGTTTAACATTAATGTATTCAGTTTCTTGATAATTATTTTTGTAGGTGGAAGTATTATTGATTGTATTAAGTATAAAATCTTGGGGAATATTATCATTTTAATAATTGTAAGTCTCTCCTCCATAGTAAAAAACATATTATTCCAGGTATTAAAAAGGTTTTGTATATTAAGAAAACAGGTATTATAATTATTAAATATAATAGATTTAATATCTTTAGATAGTATTATACCTAAATAAGTTATCTGACCTGAATTGGGTACATATTTAGTACAATCACTAATGAGAATATTTTTTCGTGTATATATAGGCAGTATTTTAGTTTTTTCTTCATTGAATATTAAACCAGAAATACTTTTAAAATTCATCATTTTATCAAATAGAGACTGCATAGAAGAATTAGATCCTGCTGATGTAATTAGAACATCATCTGCAAAAAGTTGAATTTTGGATGTTATATTTTCATCTATTTCAAAACCCTCTATGTCAGTACTGTTTCTGATCAAATTAGCCCAAGGCTCCATTACTAAAGTGAATAATAGTGGAGAAAGTGGACATCCTTATTTTGTACCTTTAAAAATGGGTATTTTTGTGAAACATATGTTCCTACCTTAATATAAGCCAAAGTTCCTTTGTATAAATGCTCAATTAGATTTACAAATGCATCTGAGAAGTTTGTGCACTTCAGTAAGGTAAACAGATAGTCCCAACTTACTGAATCAAATGCTGAACTTATATCAAGACTAATAAGTGTTAAATCTTTCTTTTTCCTATTTGCAAAATCAATTAATGTTAAAGTTCTTCTTATATTATCAAAAGTATTTCTATTTACAATGAAGCCTGTCTGATCTATATCTATAATGCCGGGGATGATTGTTTTCAATCTATCAGCAAAAATACTCATAAACATTTTATAATCAACATTAAGTAATGAGATGGGCCGATATGAAGTACATCTAGTTGGATCTCTATTAGGTTTTAAAATTGGCGAAATAAATGTATATTGCCAAGATGGAGGGGTTATTAACTCAGTTTGGGCCAAAATAAAAACCTTATGTATTAATGAATATGTACTTTTAGAAAGGATTTTATATATCTCTGGTATAATACCATCATTACCTGGTGCTTTGTTTAATTTAAGCTTATTTATTTGTGTAATAACCTCTGTATATGAAATACTCTTGTCTAATAGTTTAATCTGTTGTTTATTAAGCTTTTTATTCATGGTTGTTGTTAAAAACTCCTTTATTTTATCTTTAGGTTCCATGTTAATGTTATTATGGTTAATTTTGTGAAAGTGATTTCTAAATTCATCTAGTATTTCTGGTATACTAGAAACATTCTTCTTTTTCCTTAGAGAAAAGATTTCTTTGATATGGTTTTGTTTATTCAACCTTTTTGTTTTATTTTTAAGTCTATGTAAGTATTTGGGGTTTATTGAATAAGAGAAAAACTTGTATTTCTCTAAAGTTATTTTAACTTTATGAGTTAAAATTTCTTTGTATTTCTCATTTAGTTTGTTTATTTCTTCAATAACTTTCTTGTCCATAATATTTTCTTTATTATTATGTTTATAAGAGTCTAATTTACTTTGAATATCTAACAATTCCTTATCCCAAGATTTCCTTTTATTATTATACCATCTGATACTTTATCCATATAGATATGATTTTAAGGCATCCCAAACATAAACAATGGAGACTTCAGGAGTATTATTTATGTCTAAAAAATGTTTTACTTCTGAAAGTATATATTCTTTATAGTCTTTTAGTTGAGTTAAGTATGCTGGTATCCTTTTGATCTGAACATTATGAGTATTTTTTATCATGAATTCAAAAACAATTGAATTATGATCAGATATAGGACATGAAATGATTTTGGAATTAATTAAATCTGTTACCATCTGGTTAGAAATAAAGACCCTATCTATTTTTGAAAAAGTTTTGTATCTGTTAGAAAAAAAGGTGTATGGTAATGATTTTGAATCTATCTGATTATTAATATCATTCAAATGATAAGAATGAGCAAAATCATTTAAATGTTTTGCATTAGATGTAATTCTTCTTTTCCCTATAGTGGTAGTATCACTTTCATGTAGTATACAATTAAAGTCACCAGCTAAAATAATATCTCCTATAGAGAATGATATGATCTTATCAAGATGATGTTTCACTGTATTAATACCAATTCCAGGTATCCAATATACATTAATTAAAGTGTAAGTCTTCCCATTAATTTGTATTGTAACCATACAAAACATTCCTTTGTCATCCTGATAAGACTTAATGGTTTTAGGAATGGGCATACTTTTATTCCATAAAATAGCCACTCCTCTTTTTCTGAGTGTGCTCTGAACTAACCAATACTGTATATTTGTTTGTGGCTAGTTTATCAATATCTTTTTCAAGAGATGGGTTTCTTGCAGGAAGACTAAGTTGGCCTTATGTAAATTAATGTATCTTATTAGGCTTGCCCTTTTACACGGATTATTCAATCCATTAATGTTTAAAGAAATTCCTTTTAAAGATGTATTTGGCATTTTTAAAACTTAAGAATCTTATGATCAAAATAACAAATAACAAGATAAGTAATGTTACATCTCCTCCTTTAGGTGTACCTTTAAATATAGCTGTATTTATTGAATCTCTTATGGGATTTTGTATAGGATTCAATTTTGTTTGTAGTGACAATGAGTGTACAAAATATATTGTGGATGTCAAAACTATATACCTGATGCCTTCTGGAGATGAGATTTATTCTTAACTTATGCCTCAAACTATTTTATCCTTAGTTTTTTGTTTTTTTGTTACATCCTTCTATGTTACTAATAGAACTAGACATTGTACATTTTAAATGTTTTTGTTATCCTCTCTTATAATGTAAGACTGATAAGTTTCTGAAATGTTATTGCTCTGCCTCTCTTGTACCTGTTAGAAATCTTTGTTGAAAAATTGTTAAATATTTTGCTCTAATCATATTCATTACTGTAATTTTAACTGAACTGGAGCTTTTCTCCCCGGGCCTCTACTGTAAACGGATATGTATCCAGCTAGACTAGCCCGGTCAACAAATGTAAAATAAAATAAATAAATAAATATACATATAACAATGAACAAGTGAAAATAATGTAAGGATTAAACCTTGCATCCAGCCTGGAGTTATAAACTCCAACTTAGAGTAGTATTTACCACTCAAGTTAACCCCCTACCCTAAGCAGCAGTACCTCAGCTACCACCTTATCAATTTAATACTAGTTATATTTAACTGAAGTTAACAGTTTTCAATTCAATTATCTAGCAAGACAAGACTACACACTTGGTAAAACAGCATCATATAAACTAAAATAAACTTTTTTTAAAAAAACTGTTCATACTACTATATGCATCTATGTAATATAAAACACTTGTATTCAAATAGCATTCAAATAATCTTGATGTTAGAAATCAAGAGGAGAGAAAAATAAGTTCTAACATTCATTTAAATCAAAAGCTTTGGCTAATATGATTCAGACATTACATATATTAAGATGCATCTATTTTCTGTCATGTAAATGCAGTCAACAGCTTCCAAAAAAACCTTGAATTGCTTGTATATGAGCATTTACTCATACTCATTATTGTCAATAGAATAAAATATTGTATTCATAGAAATTGTTATAAATCATACTGCATAGTTATGCAGATTCTCAGAAACACTTGCATTATTGTAAAAAAAAAAAAAAAAAAAAAGCCATCACACACACACATATATACATATATATATACAATATATACATATATATATATATACACACACACACACACACACACACATATATATATATATATATATATATATATATATATACACACACACACACACACACACACATATATATATATATATATATACACACACACACACACACATACACACACACACACACACACACACATATATATATATATATATATATATATACACACACACACACACACACACACACACATATATATATATATATATATATATATATACACACACACACACACACACACACACACACACACACACACACACATACACACATACATATACATATATATATATATACACACACACACACACACACACACACACACACACACACACACACACACACACACACACACACACACACATATATATATATCTGATCTCACTGAGTTGTGTCCTTGCTGAGCACTATCCTACTTGCTGTCCCTACAATAAATCTGTCTGCTTTATACAAAATAATGCACAGCAAACACATTTTAGTAACCAGATTTTACAACCATGCTATACTACTGCTTTAAAATATATCACATGACAATTTCTTCCAGAATAGAGTTATAAAATTATTTATGCTTGTCAATCAGATTAATTAAATGAGTTATAGTAATGTATATGTTTGGAACATAAATTTTTAACACAGATTATTATGCTGCTGTTAAGTAGATTTTCAAAAACAGTTGAATAAATGTTTCATTTTCTATGCCTTCTAAAATAAGACATTTACTTACTACAAGAAACTGCATAATTTAAACTCATTATAACTGACATATTTTATGAATTATAACATAGATATTTAAGTAATTATATAAAATAACTCACATTTAGATGTTAAAGAGTTCATTTTCCTTCACATAGTCGCATTTGCATCAGTTCTACTTCCTGGTAGAGTGTTCTTCCTGAATCTGTGATGTGTCAGTGTGATATCTAGGTCAAAGGTTAGACTGACTGCTTCCAGCTTCTCTGTGAGAATTCTGAGAGTTGAAGCTTTTGAAACAGCTCAAGGACACTGTGCATGAGACAGCCCACATCCCAGATTGTCTCCCTTAACATTTTGGTGGGAAACTCATTAAAAACTAGTGACAAACATTCATTTAGCAGTGTAAATGCATCTAAACATGACAAAACCTTCACAATGTATTTTACAGGTTATTACAGCCTCTATGTAAGTGAAATTAAGCCCAAAATTATTAATAAGTAATAAAACTCAATATTTTTGTCCCAACTCAATTTTTATGCAAATCTTATTATTTACTGTGTCTATATGATCAAAAGCATTTCTATATATTAATAAAGAGAAGAAAAAGAGAGTAGAAAATAAAAGAGTGTAAGGCAGAAATAAAAAAAATGTAAGAGAAAGCTATAAGAAGTATATACATTGGAATATTACTTACTGTTTATATTAATAGAGTTAAAAATAAAACATATTATTTACTATTATTTAGTTCCAATTATTATTAGTTAAAGCATGACAGATTATTTACAAACAAGCATAAGCAGTATAATCAAGAAAGTATAATTAGGAATAGCATTTGAAGAACATATAAACTTTTACAAGGAATAAATATGTTATTATTCTATTAATCATATTTTCATTACTCTTCTCTCCCTGCCCTCCCCCACCCTTTACCCACTACATAATCTAAATAGAATGTCATTGTTTAAACAAAGAAAAGAAGAAAAGGAGAAGAAAAAAAAAAGATAAAGAAAAAATGTATCAAATTACTGACCTTACTTCTCTTTTTCAGAAAGAGAAACAAATTGAATCATAGCTTGTTATTAGTTCTTCAGATATTTTGACTGGTTATGAAACAAAACATTTCTTTGCACACAGAGAATAACTTTGATTAAATCTTTTTCAGAATATTTGTGGCTTTCTGGAAATGCAGGAACTATATTTAAAAAGATTAATAATGAAATAAAATGATGAGAGAAAAAAAACATAGAACAAATCATTTGTTTTTTAGTCTCTTCTTCTTCTCTGAAGTCTTCCATGAAGTTTCAGTTGCCAGTCTCTTTAATGAAGGACTAGACCATTCCATTTCCTCTATTTCATCCAAAATCTTATTTTTTTTGATAAACAGTAAAGCAGTGTCTAAGTCATCAAACATTTTAGGACCATCAGGAAGGAAGATTTTAAGCTTGGCAGGAAACAGAAGGTATGTTTTAAACTGTGCTTTTTTAAGCTCCCTTATTAGTGGCAGAAAAACTTTTCTTTTAGCTATTACCATGGAAGAATAGTCATTGTCAAAACGCACAGTTGTCTCATTAATCTTAACAGGAGCTTTAGCCCAAGCAGATTTAAGAACCATCTCTTTATCAAAAGATGATAGAAATCTAACTATAACTGATCTAGGATAGTTTTGTTAGAGTTAGTATTAGCTATAGATCTATGTGCTCTTCGATACCAAAAGAGAATGCTTCTGGTAAGTCTAAAGTTTTAGGGAGCCATGTTGTTAAAAAAGAAGTAATATTGTTACCTTCAATATTTTCTAGCAGTCCAAAAATCCTAATGTTATTGCACCTAGATCTATTTTCCAGGTCATCCAGCTTTGTTTGTAAATGTGTATTTTGTTTCAGCAGAAACTCAATGTTGATTTCCTCTTCTTGGATTCTATTTTCCATGTCATTCACAGCTTCTTCTATGCCTGTCATCTGGATCTTCTGTTGTTGCAGGTCTATATGTAACAAGTCTATTTGTTTTGTAGTTTTTTCTATGAAAGTGTCTATTTTAGTATCCATTTTATCCATCTTAGCAGTAAGTTGCTGGATTATAATTATCAGAGACTGAAGTTCTTTCTTGATGCTGGAGTCTTGAGAATTTGTCTTACTGGAACTCATTTCAGACTGATAAACTGACAGGAAAATTTCCAAAGTGATTTCTGACAGGAATATTGTTAAAATTTCCTTTCTTTTTTAGATATAGTTCAAGAACTATATAAAACAAACATATTTAGAAAGAAAATTACTTCAAAAATTAATTTTTTAAGTAATTAATTCCTGTCAGTGTAATGAAATTGGTGGAGCTGAAGAAATCTGCTGCTATCCTGTGTTCATCCTTGGCCACCCCAAGGGTGAATTTCTGATTACCCATCAATTGGTCCAAGTTGTACTTAAGTAGGGTTAGTGAGGAACTCTGCTTCACATGGATGGGGGGCCTGTTCCAGATATGAAACATATCTGTCTCCAACGTGTTCTGTTCATGTTGCAAGCAAAATTTAAGTCTTTTGATCTACTAGTTCTAAAGCTGTTTGTTTTGCAGATGTGTTAAAGGTTCATCAAGACAGGGTCCGGGGATGCATTGTACACCAGGCAAAGGTCACCTCTCAGAGGATTGTATGATACAGAGTGAAGAAAAAGGGCTTTTGAGGCAATCAATGCAGGATATAGTGTTTACCCCTTGTATTCTTTTTGTAAGAAACCTTTGTGGACTTTCCAGTTGCTGCACATGTTGGGTCAAAGACATACTGAACAGAGCATGATACTTTATGATGGGTCTCATGAGGGTCGAGTACAGTGGTAAATGACCTCTGTGGACCTAGATGCAATGCCCTTACTTATAAATTGAGTAATAATGAAGGATTTTCTTACTACCTTGGACATATGTTATTCAAATGCTAGGTTACTATCTGCATGAGTTCCCATAGCCCTAACTAGTGAATCAACTTTTAGGGGTGCTTTATTGATGACGTAGTTACCCAGGGTGGCTGATTTCCCAAAAGGTCCTATAATGCATTTCTTGCCATTGAGTTTTAAGCCATGGCTTTCGCACCAAGCATTTTTGTGTTAGACTTTCCTGAAGGGAATTCTTGTCTCGGGAAGAAAGGATTCAGTGACTGCTCCCAGTTTGCAATCATCTGTGTACTTTGACATTGGCTTTGACTTATGAGACGTAGATGCCAAAGAGGAGCAAGCCCAGCACACAGCACTGACGGACTCAACTTGTGAATGGCCCCTTTGTAGAACTGGTCTTTCTGATCCTAACCTCTTGGGTCCTATCTGTGAGCCAGCTATCTATCCCGTGTGTTATAATAGGGTTTATGCCTAGTTCCATAAGTTTGCTGACAATACCTGAGTTGGGTATTGTATTAAATGCTTTAACCAGATCTAGGTAGGCAGTATGCACTGTTTTCCTCTCATCCATTGCCTTAGTAACTTTTTCAGATAAATCCATCAGGTTCAGTAAGCATAACCTTCCTTTGACAAAGCCCAGCTGGGCTGCATCTGGTGTCTGGAGGTCTCCTATGATCTTGCTGAAGTAATATGACAGTTGGAGTCCTCCATTCTCATGGCAAAAAGCCTGTTTTGAGACTATAGTTAAATAGTGAAATCAGGTGTCCTGATAAGTTGCATTTAAGACTGCTCAGGAGGCATCCTGGGATGTTATTGGGGTCCACTGAGGTTGTGTTTTTGGTTTTAGTGAGTGCAGCCAGTACATGCTCCCTAGTTATAGTTGGAAGGGTTTTGTTTGAGGTTATTTCTTGGGGAATGGTTGGGGGTGATTTGAGGGTAAAGTTGGAACTAAATTTGTCCACTTATGTGTTCATGATATCACCATGGATGGTAAATGTGGGACCATTAACCACCTGTTCAGCAAATTGCTGTGTGTTGCCTTTGAGGTTTCTGACATAGCTGAAGAAGGCTTTATGGTTATCTTTCACCTGGGAGGCTTTTGTAACCTCATAGTCAGCTCTGTTTGACCTAATTAGACCTCTTAGTTGCCTATCTAGTTTGATTAGAGAGTTTTTATCTTCATGGGATTTACCCTTCCTGATTTTTGCCATATTTTTTCCTTTTGTTGTGTATTCTGTTTAATTTGAGATGCCACTAAGGCGGTTTGTTTCTGTGGCTAGTTCTGGCCTCACTTCTGGTAGGGACAGCAGCCTCCATGCAGCCATTGGCATGGTTGCACAGAGCTTCTGAGTGCAATTCACTGTAGGCTGCTGTGTTGTCAGGGTTTGGAGGAACATTGAATTTTGAAAAAACGTCACTTAATAACAGGTAATTTGCCTTGGAATGGTTCCTAACTGTTACTGGTTTCACTGGGGTTTTGTTGTTGATTTTGATTTTGAAGGAGACAGCTTTATGGTTGGACCAGGGAAGATGAGACATAGAGGGTGGGTGGATTGTTCTTCCATATTTGTGAGTATGAGGTACAAGTATGTTGGAGCCTATAGTGGGCATATTCACTATTTTGTGAAGGGTGTTGGTATTGATGAAGTCCAGGAATCTCTGTGCCTGTAGATTTGAGGCCAAGTAGGATTCCCAGTCTATAGAGGGGTAAGTAAAGTCTCCCATGTGTATGGTGTTAGGTTGGATGGTAAATGTCACCAGTAGGTCCTGGTATGCAGTGTAGGTTTCTTGGAGCACAGAGGGTAATGAATTGCTGGCTATGATATGGTACAGGATTTTATCTATGAAGATCTGCATGTGGATGGACTCCAGCACATTGTCTTGTTTAACCAAGCTAGAGGTATGCTTGTTATTGATATATATCGATGCACCTCCATTTTTAGCTCTTGTCTGTGCAGCTACCCTTCTAAAAGTGTGGAAGGCACTGAAACCTTTCACTGCCAAGTTACTCTCTGCCGTTTTAAACTATGTCCCGGTAACTGCACAGATGTCTACATTCTTGAGTGTAAGAAGGGCTTGGAGGGAGTGTAGTTTTTTATTCAGGCTCTTGGCATTGAGCAGTAATACCCCGAAGTTCAAGGAGCTGATTTTGCTATGTGGGTAGGTTTGTCAATCTGGCATTTCCTAAAAAGTCACTGTGCTGGTGGATAAAGTTTTAGCCAATATTCGAAAGCCTAGAGGGGACAGATGCAGACCATCCTTGGAAAGGCACTGTAATCTGTTAACTATGTCCTCCCAAGCTGATAAATATTGTATCCCCTTAGAATGACACTAGAAAGACAGCCAGTTATTAAAAATCAATCATCATTTGCTTATATTGAGGCATCATCAGAGGTGATGGTAATATGCTGCTCAATGCCAGCCTCATACCAGCCCGAGATGGGTCTATATCAGATGATCGACTTTTGGAAACTCGAAAAAAATATTGAAGAGACCATATTATCGAGTTTCCAAAAACAGACATAAAAAAAAAAAAAAACACAAAACCTTCCTTTTTTACATTTTTTTGCAGGGGGGCAAGACCCCCGCAACCACCTCACCCCCTGCTAATTATATATACCAACTCGAGATTACAATACAGTGAGGAAAAGGGTAAATTTCCTGATCTTCGCTGTACCACAATCTCCATTCAAAATCTTTGAGTTTGTAAAAACTCAATCATATGGAGTTTCTGGAAACCTGATCTACTGATAGTGACCCCCTGAGACATATAGTCTAAGGGCTCCATAATGTCTCTCTTCATATAGTCCAGGGAGGTACATCTCAGGTCATTTACACCTAACTGGACTATGATGGAATCATACTGGTACCTGTAGTGTAATGGCTCGAGTGTATGTGTGATATGGCATCCTGTCTCCTGATAATATCTCATTACATCCAAATGACACCTCCAGCTGCATCTGCAGTTAACTCCTACTGATGCCTGTAGGTGTCAAATTTTGCTCGTTTATATATGTAGTAATAATTCCAAAACCATACTATATATAAGGTTTTAAAAGATTTCATCTTAAAGTTTACACAATGCCAAACTCAATTGCATTGATATTTGACCTCTGTCTAGTGCAAGCAAATAGATATTAACTGTTGTTTTTATGATATGAATTTATATAAATATAATCTTCACATTTTTCTAAATATTTCGATAACCAAGTAAGACAGACAGAACTCCTTAGCCTCACATGAAAGCTCTCAGCTGGATGAATAAAATGCTTCTGACAGTGTGTGTGTGTGTGTGTGTGTGTGTGTGTGTGTGTGTGTGTGTGTGTGTGTGTAACTTGAGTGGTTGCTATGATATTGTAAGTTGTTTACAAAATATCACAAAGGTAATAGTTACTGTGTTTACTGTGACTTATAAATTTGAGTTTAATATCTAGAACCTAAAGAATACTACCGCTATAAAAATAGTTTGTGCTGAAGAGTTTGCCATTTATACTTCTTTCATAACCCCTATGGTTCCAGAGATATGAACATTTCTTTGAAATGTGAGGACATAATTTGATTCTGTCAAAAGATGTAGGTTCTGCCCACTGGAAGTTACAGTGCAAATTGACTGAGCTCCTTTGGAGTGGCAACTTAGTGTTCTCTTATCTTTCTTCAGCCTGGTTAAAGGGGCATCAGTATGTCTTACAATGGAATCCCCTATGACAACAGTCCTGGAAAGTGTGTTTGCTTGCCAGAGGAGCCAAGTGCTTGGGGCTTCATTGAGAGTGACTGTATGTGTGGTGTTAGGTGTTGTTTTTTTTTTAGAGTGCCTTTGCGCTTGCTGAGGCTCTCAGTTTTTCAGACATCATATTTGCAAACTTATATCTTGTGGTCTGAGTTATGGGTGTAAATGGTCTTGGACCAGTTCACTTACACAGTTAACAAATGTAAAATAAATGCATAAAAATCACACAAAATCCATCAGTATGTTATTACAAAGCATTTAACTCTTTAATACATTTTTGGTGTGACTAGAATAAGTCTGTATCTGGTTTGCAGTTTATTTGTTAACATACATTATGAAATAGTAATGAATTTCTCACTGGCGAAAGTTGTGTTGGCTACAAAGAAAATACCGAAAATGGTTCTGTTTTGAGTCTGGCTAGTGGACCTGTGTATGTATCTGTTTATTTACTTAGTTCAATCAATAAGTGCAGATAGATCTGTATCATATATGAATCTATCCCTTTATTCCGTCATTCTTTCATTCGCTATTAAGCAGGTAATACTTGTTAGATATAAGTACCATTTCAGGGGTAAACCAGAAGTGTTTATCTGTTTATTATCAGGCACAGACATAGAGGCCAACAGGATATGCAATAAAATGCTTCTGACTATTTGAAAACATTAGAATCTACTTAAGCTTCACATATCATGTGTAAACTAAATGATAAAAAAGAGTTTACGACTGCCTTTTACTTACTGATTTCAAAACAAAATGAATCATGAGAAAATGTTCAGTTGGTGCTCACCAATCTATTGATAAAAAGCTGAATTTCCAGACCCCAGTAATACTACTTTATTCTTCCGTGTCTGTTTCTTAATTGTGTAGTAAAAGCCTTTCATCACTTTGCTGTAGATTTGTGACACATCTGCTGAAGTGACATCTATTGCTTCACAAATACACTTATACATAAGTAGTAACTAATGTAGACAATAACTCTTTACTACATGGGCAGGGTCTTTGGTATCATATCTTTTCAAATAACTAGAGGAGAGATGCACCTTAGGCAAGGTTAACAAAATCACTTTTATTAAGCTACTTCAGTGTGTAGACCTCTAAGACTAGGATATACAGTGTATAAATACATGAGTTGTCTTTTTGGTACAGAGGAAGTACATTTGCTACATGAGATATCCTTCTGGTTCAGGGGAAGGGCTTTTCCTAAACCTCCACTAATACAAGTTTGACATGAAGCATTGATAGTGGATGACTGGTTGGGGGGAGGGTTTGAAGTGAAAAGACTTTTGCCTTCTCATGTACCTTGAGAAAGTGGGATGGGGGGAATCAGGTACTAAGGGTACATTTCAGCAATGAGTCTTCTAATGAGAGGCGTTCACATGCAAGTTTGGTGATGCTGTCAGAGGTGTTATGCCAGTTGTAGCAGTGACTGATATCCCCCCTTTCTCTTTATCCATTGCATGCTCACCTCTTGTGCACTTGACAGGCATGAGAAGTGTAAAAGTGTGTGTGTGTGTGTGTGTATAACTATATATATATATATATATACATATATTACGGAATATAGTCAAAACATCCAAATGCTGACATCCACAACATCAGCCAGAAAACATTGAAATTTTAAATGTTGGCCTGCTACTACGCATGTACTGAGGAGCAACCACAACACAAGCAAAAATCAAACTAAAAAATACAAAAAAACATAGTTTTTACTCACGGCAAAGTCCTCTGCACTCACCAGTGTAGGCTTGTATCACACACCCCCTGATAATAATCTGTACTTACTCAAAAACCACAAAACATTATTGGAGAAAGTATATACTTCCCAAGCCAAAATATTTGTGATCTCACACACCTGTTGACCATCTGCTTAGTCAATCAAATTTTGTTGACTAAACAGATGTTGTCCAAATATAGGTTTGAAAATATTTACTGCTCCTTTATATATGTGTGTGTGTGTGTGTGTGTGTGTGTGTGTGTGTGTGTGTGTGTGTGTGTATATATATATATATATATATATATATATATATATATATATATATCTATATATATATATATATATATATATATATATGTATATATATATATATATATGTATATATATATATATATATATATATATATATATATATATATATATATATATATATATATATGTATATATATATATATGTATATATATATATATATATATATATATATATATCTGTGTGTATATATATATATATATATATATATATATATATATCTATATATATATATATATATATATATATATATATATATATGTATTTATAGATGTATACATACCTGGACATATATACGGATAGAATTTTAAATGTTCAGGTACAGGTTAGTTAAGATAATACTTTGAAGTTCACTTTCTTAAAGAGGTAATATTAATATTTTAAACAACTAAGTAACCTTCAAAGTGTGATTGTTAAAAGTGCACTAGAACCTGAACAAAATACAACTTCTGAAGAAACAGACACTTATCTGTGCAGGTGCTTGACTTAGCTCCTTTCTGAATGTACTTCTGTTTCATATAGCATACAGTTCAGGAAACCAAGGACTGTTGAGACATTCACTTATAAAGCATGGCTGTATCACGGGGCAAGTTTGCTCACTTCTTCAGTCCCATACATACATTCTTACACCACTAAGTATGTCAATGAGACAATATTGCTGTCAGTCTAATTACATCATTTCACATATTTTGTTTTATAAATTTAAAGAACAAAGATGGACATTGTAAATATTTTTAACTGTCTAAATATGGGTGGGAATAATATCAAGCCACATTGGTGTTTATACCACTTTGCAACACTTAAAAGTCATCACTTAAATGAGCAATTACAAAACCTGCAATGGATGGTATGTTTACATTTTCTGACTCTGCTAAATCTTTATGCGGTCTAATTATCAAAATACTGAAGTTATATTTAAAGGGCACTGGAGAAGGGAGGGAGTGTGAGTGACCATGATGGGGTACACTCTGTTTACAGATATTACTTCATGCACATTTAGTTGTACGGCTGTGTTCTTTGCCTTGCTAGTTCAGATCATGGAGTTTTGTTGTTCTCTTATTTTTCTCTTCAGAGCCATTCATTTTTCACTTAGCAAAATTATGTAGTATTCCTTTTGAGAAACCCATGCATATAGTTGTTGCTAACTCACAAGACATTAAGAAACAAATGCTGGAGATACTAAAAGGATGTTTTCTGCATGGGGGCAAGCTCCCCTGTATCCCCATGTGAGGATCAAGTCTTCCACACCCCTGAAGTTGTATGTATGAAATCCATTATTACACAATGACAAATAACAAAGAAATCTTCCAAAACAAAGGAAACACTGTCAGAACACAAAGAAACTACATCAACAGTGATTTCCTATGGAAAACAGTCTTCAATATTCTATTTCTTGGCATCTTGTAAATTGGCCACTTGATGCTTGGTGTATTTGATCTCAGCCACCTGTAGATAAACTGTTGCAAGAATTTATTCTACAAATACAGCCATTCACATTTTCAATCCATTTTACTAGGTGGTAATATTAGATCTGGTTTTGTCTTTCTTTTGAGTAATAACTTTTGTGCTATAATAACTGTACTCCTAAGTAAACTTGAATGCAGTTGTTTATTACTAAATTACATTCATCCGCATTCACATTTTACTCCCAATATTTCATTTTGAGTAACTTCATATAAAGAAAAAATTTAGTATGTAACTATATCGTATGTAGCATTTTGTTATTAGGGAATGGATAGTGATGTAGATTCAGGGTCAATAAAATTAATTTTAGCTTAATGGTTGAACAATGATTCAGTGAAAGAGCATCCAGTTCAATAATTGTCTCATAATGATTTTAATTTCATGATATTAGAAACCTTTTTCCTATTCTGATATACATTTTCCCAAGAAAACATCTGTTGTGGAAGCCTTTCATTGAGTTTTCCTATTCAGCAACCACCATAATTAAAAAAAGTACAATTGCAATTACAACAGTCTATACTCCTCAAGTGTGTCTGATTCTTAGGGATGACTTTGATTTTTCTCAAAAGCTTGTTCTGTCCCTCCTAAAATCTGTGGCTTTTAGAAAAAAAGATTGCAGATCATAGTACTTAAATAATAGCCATCTTGAGATCTGTAAACTATGTTTACTTCTTAAAATACATGTTAAAGTTATCTTAGCCTGTCAATGTTCTATATTAGTAGTATCAATATTTAAAATGTGTCTATAAATTGGGGGGCTTACCTCTGATTATTTTTGGCTGTGTGCCTGATTTTGGGCATAAGAGGTTGAGAGCTATATAACAGTAGCAGAATGTCATGGCTTTTCTGAAAACAATATTTTTGAAAATAATGTTCAGTTAAAAGCGATTTGATAACCTTCACTTGTTGAACATCCTTATTATCTGTCCTTCATGCAACTTCATGAAGCATACATTACATTTTTGGAGGGACTACCGCCACTGCAGTATTTGTTATTGGTGTGATGGTGTTAATCATTGCTTTGCCAAAGTGCATAAGAACCATATGTGTTCATTTTCATAGCTTACCATAACAAATGAATTATCTTTTTCAGTCACAAATCTGAAGGTTCTCTCATTTTACTAGGCAAGCAAAGGAGTTGCAAGTGAATACTTGCAAAGACTGAACTCTCTAATTATTATTTTGCTCTCTGTCTCTCTGATTCTTAATGTTTAGTTATCATGTTCATGAGATTGAAAAATTACAAGTATTAGAAATATGTCAGACTTATATTCCAATAAGTTATAAGAAAATAGCATTGATAAAATGCTTTTAGAACTGTCAAAAAGAAATAAATATAATAGATTTTATTTGCATGAGTTGCTGAAGTACTACAATGGAATCTGGCATTTTGCGAAATAATAACTAAGAAAAGCATGACAATCTGAGGATTTTCATGCTGTATTGTTCTGAAACAACTAGAGAAAAGTGGAATAATGACATAAGCCAGGATTTCATTAATTATGCAAGCAACAGCCCTTTAGTGTACAAATATTAAAACCTAAACTGCATTATGCATGACATACTAAGACAGGTGTATGAAAGCAGACATCGTATTATACCCTTCTCATAGGAGGATTTCTCAGAATACATAATCACTATTCAGCTCTGTCCTTCTTTACATATTAAGAATAAATATTTGTTTCTCATTAAATACTGTGAATTTTTAATGTGAGAATGATTAATAAGTGACAGCCTTGTTTGCCAAGACAGCTACTTTTTCATGTTACTATACTACTCAAATGTATGTTGTATACAATTATGGTCTTAGTTTATTAAATATGTAGTGCTGTCTTGCTTCATAGGAATGAGGTATACTTTAGAAATTTTTCTAACTGTATATTATAATGGCCTGCTTTTCATGGAACATGGTAAGATGCAAATGGGTTAAAACATGTACTTTGTTAATCTGAGAATCATCAAATTAAAATGTGTTTTATATGTGAAGGCTTCTATAGCTTTATATTTTATACCACTACATCTACTGACTTTAATACGTTCTGGCAGATGTTAAGTCCTTGCAAGGTTTGGTCATGAAGACAAAGCCAAAGAGACCAAATGCTTTGGTCAAAAAGGAATAAATTCATCATGGTTCATGCATCTAGGGTGTGGATTTTGCAGTAATATCAATCTGTGACAGTGGTGTAGTCAGTTTTCTGTTTTTGCACAAACAAGTGAAGTTGTTAAGAAACAAGTGGCAGCATCTGTGCTTTTTTTCTGCTGTTATTTAACACTTTGCTGATGTTAAATATGGCTGACAAAAAGCTGCATTTAAGATGCAGAATGCAATTTCCTACCATCTCTTTAAGAGGTCCTTTTCTAAGATCTTTTTGACAGTGATGGTACCTATCATACAATATCAGACAATTGCTTAAAAGGGTGACTTAATGTTTATTTTACTTTTAAAGTACATGACAAAAGTATTAGTCAGGCTATTAGAATGTTTGATTCCTTGCATTTTAAGAAATGTATGATATTTCCAAGCTTTAATTTCATATTTAATTATATTTACTTTGCTCTTTTGGGGTGGAAAGAAACTGATCATTTTTAAAGCCATCTACAGAGTTACAGTGGCCTAGCAGGAATTATGATAGGACAACCTCACACAAGAACATTCAATGAGTTAATAAAAAAGTTAATTTAAGTCATGGTATAATTAACATTATACAATGATTGGCCATTAACATTCAAAAATGAGCACGCTGATTGATCAGCCCAACCAGCATGCCCGTTGAAAATCAAGCATATACTAATAGAAAAAAGTCCATTCGCCTGGACTTTCTACTATTAATATATGCTACCAAAATTCTAGTTTTCTTTAATTTTTAAAAAAAAATAATAAACTTAGAATTCTGGAGACTTCGAAATAATGAGAGAGAAGGGACAGAGAAACTACAAGGATAATCAGGTACATTATGCAAAACTGGAGAAAAGTACCTGATTGTCCTTATATTTTCTCTGTGTTTTTGAAGTCTCTGGAAAAGCAATGGAGATCTTCCTCTCTCCATTGCTTCCTTTCCACAGCACTGATGTACTGCGTAAGCGTGGGAACATAAGTGCCACACTCATGCGCAGTACATCAGGAAAGCCGCATAATACTGTGGAAAAATGCAGAACAGCACCACAGCATATACAAGGACATTACTTAAGAAAAGTAAGTAACTTTTTTTCTTAAATAATGTTATTGCATACTAGCAATAACCCATGTCTGGGTGTGGGTAATACTGATTTACTCACTGTTGGCATTGTTCGGTCAGTCAGGCGAAACCACTCCAACAGAGGGTAAATCTAGCATTACTCACACCCAGCCATGGGTGATTGCTGTAATAATTAATATAATTGTGCAAAGACCCTGATTACAGCTAAACAGAAAAAAATGGCACTTTCTTGTGTATAACTCTACCCAACATAATCTAAATAGAGAATCTAAATATACTACAGTCTATATATTATTAACTTCTGCAAAAATCCTTAAGTGTAATAACATGTTAGCATTGACTTCAGTGAATAGTAATTAATTTGAAAATGTATGCCTTCCCACCACTTTCAGTCTTTCTCATTCTAAAAATGTATAGAATCAGACATAAAAAATGGCCAGAAATCTTGTCACCTATTTTAAAAGTGAAATAAATATTATCAAAAAAATGACTGTACTGCTAGCATACTGTAAATATAATGTTATGATTAGTTTTATTAGAGCTGAAGCTCCCATTTACTGTTGAAAACCTGAATTCCCAAGTAGTACTACTTTATTTTTTTCATGACTGTATCTAAATTCTTTAACAAATCTTTTCATTGCTTTGGTCTGCTCTTCAGCATAAAGCTTACCTTTTCAGATCATGTCACACGTGAAGTACAGTTGGCAACCACAATGCATAGGTATGCATGTGTGAGTATGTATACACACACACACACACACACACACACACACACACACACACACACACACACACATACAGTTTTCTCCATTCCATGCAAATATCATTTGTGCAGTTGAAGAACCTAAGCTAAACATCTTTTCACTGAAGGTAAAAACCTTGTAATGTATGTACTTTATACCATATATTACACATAACATTGTCTGTATAAATATTGCTAATACTAGTGTTATATGCTTGATATGTACCCGTTACTAATTGTAAAGACTTCATGTTTATGCTGCCTTGCCTATATTTTAGTCTTAAGAATTATAATTCTTTTTTACATTTAATTATTTAGTTATGCTAACCGGGTAGATGAGGTGGTCAAAAGATTTTCTGCAGCCATGACTCAGGCCAAAAAATATATATTGTGACAACAGAAGAGTGACAACTGATAAAACTAAAACAAAGAGAAAAAAAAATTAAGTAAAAGTGAAAAAAGTTAACTGATCAATAATACAGAGAATTATTGATAGTTTATTTAGAAACTAAGTACAGATAAGACAGTGGTAATGACAACAAATTGTGGAAATCAGAATAACCTAAGAATTGAGATAGAAGGTAAGATAGTAGAACAAGTTAAGAGCTTGAAGTATCTGGGTGTGGTTGAGGAGGTTTCCTATTATTTAAGCGAACGCTTAAAGTTGCGAACGCTGTTTGATCGAACGTGTTTACCCAAAATGGCGAAATTCCGAAAGCACGGAACACCGATTTCTTTCCCCAGAAAAAAAAAATCACTGGGCCATTTTCAGGACTTTGCCATTTCCTCCACTGTGGTGTGATCTCAGAGTTAGTATATTTAAGTAGGGGATGTGGGGGGGGGGCACAGCCCCCATTTTATTTTGGGTTTTTTTTTTTTTCCCTGGGGGGAAAATCACTGATCCGTGTGTTCGGCATTTTGGATTTTCAAAGTGTTTCGGTCGATTATACAGCGTATGCAATTTCAAGCACTCGCTGATATAATATAGACCCATTGAGGAGAAGGGAAGTCTGAATGAAGAGGTCAAAGCTAGAATCAGAGGGGCTGCAGCCAACTGGCATAGAGTGTCAGGTGTGATATATGACAGAAGAATGCCAAAGAAGCTGAAATGTAAAGTGTACAAAACAGTGGTGCGACCAGTGCTACTGTATGGTACAGAAATCTGGGCAGTAAAGGCAGAGCAGATGAGGAAACTAGAGGTGATGGAGATGAAGTGCCTGGCATGGGTGGTAGGATGTACACTGTGGGACAGATGAAAAAATGAAGACATAAGAACAGGAGCCAAAGTAACTCCAATTGGAGAAAAGATCAAAGAGAACAGATTACGGTGGTTCAAGCACATGTGCAGAAAAGCAGAAGACAATCTGGTGAAGAAGATTTGGGACAGACAGGAACAAGATAAGAGGAAACAAAGATGTCCAGCAAAGAGGTGGATGGATTGTGTGAAAGAAGATCTGCGACAGTCAGGCATGAGTCTCAAAGAAGGCAGGGGTGTGGCACTGAATCGAGAGAGTTGGCGACAGTTAACATGATACCCTGACCCCATGTAGAAAAAATGGGAAAAAGGGGGCTGATGATGATGATGATGATGATGATGATGGTGATGACCATGAACCTCTGACTGGACAGGTTCCCATTTCCAGTCGATGCCCAGGGAGAAAAGCCCCGAAGTATTAAGCAAAATAATTTTACAATCTTCAAAAATAAATCAAAAACATGCACAGTTTAAATAATTATGCAAATTAGACGTGAAACCATAGGATAAGAATGTATGCAACTTATATGACAATGATTTAATATTTAGAGAAATTTTAGCCAATTTAGAGAAATTAAAGGTAAGTTAGTATTATAAAACAAGAACTGCAATATGATGTGACAGAAAAAAAAACAAGGCTATGGCCTATTTAGACTGAGAGTCAGGGGAGGGAAATTGATTGAAGTAAAGAAGTGAGTGAAGGAGTGAGCTATAAGGTATGATTAAGTACTTGTTCATATTTTGGGATATAGTTTAATAATAAATAAACAAAATAATACATTAAAATTGAGTTAATAACTGGAGGAAATAAAAAATGTACTGAAAAAATATTATTTTATTTATTTATTGACATTTGTTAACCGGGTTGGTCCAGCTGGGCTTGTGGCCCATTTTCAGTGGAGACCCGAGGAGAAAAGCTTAAAAAAACACAGTTTACAGAGAATCAAACATCTGAGTCAAAAATATGGTCAAAATCAGTTATACAAGAGCATTAGAGAGACAAAGCAGAAATGCAAACACATGATATATACATATTAAAAAATATATTTACATATTTACAAAAAGAGACAAGTCCAACAGTATTGATTGTAGAGTTTAATAAGTATCCATAATAGTGGAGTACTTAGCTGTATGTGGAGGGACTGAAAAGGTATATAGTAGGGTTGTGGGGAGCTTAAGTAGGGGCCTGACAAGGACATATTTTGAAGTTGAGTAGATGAAGTTTGAGTTTTTCTTTAAAGTGGGATGGGTGAATGATGGAACAAATGTCTCTTGGGAGTTTGTTCCAGGCTTGGGTGACACAGTGTTTATATAGGAGTTTGCCAGCTATTTTTTGGGGTTGGTAGATTTGTAGTAGTTGCCGATTATAGGTACGGAGAGTCTGCAGAAGAGCGTAGATAGAGATGAATGAAGAGAGAGAAGGGCAGGATGAAGGTTTGTAAAGAATGAAGTGTAACATTTGAAGTTGTGACAGCAGTAGAATATGGGGGAATTTTAAACAGTGGAGAGTATTTTGGGGCAAGGCATTGATGTGTATTGTATGGCAAGTTTGAGATAAATATAGGTATCTTGTAGTAAGTTTGTTGGAGTTTGTTTAAAGTAGTAGTTTGGATGTTGGTGAGTACTGGGGCAGCATATAGAAGGGAGGGGAGGAGAAGAGCTTATGCAAGGGAGAGTCTGGCATCTGTAGTTAGAATTTTTTTGTTGTGATACAGTAAACCAAGTTTATGGTGAGTTTTTTTTCTGCTTTGGAGGATGTGCAAGTTGAATTTGAGTTCATCATCTATGATGAACCAAGGAGTTTAGTGTGAGCTTCAGTTTGGATAACAGTGTTATTATAGGAAGTAATAGTAAAGATGGATTTAAGGTGAGAGAGAGATTGGGGGAAAAATAATAAGAGTTTGTTCTTTTTAGGGTTGAGAATGAATAGATTCTTGGATAACCACTGTTCAGTGGATAGGAAGGACTGTTGAGTAAGAGTGTTAAGATTGGAGATATTGTCTGAGATGGAGATGAAAGTCGAGTCGTCTGCATATTGGATGAGGGAGGATTGTTTACAAGAAGTATAGAGATCATTGGTAAAGACATTAAATTGGAGGGGACCCAAGATGGAAACTTGTGGCACCCCAGTTGGGACAGGTATGAATGGAGAAGGGGAAGAGAGACATTTAACAGATTGCTGCCTGCAGGATAAGT
Organism: Protopterus annectens; assembly: GCF_019279795.1. Classification (NCBI taxonomy): domain Eukaryota; kingdom Metazoa; phylum Chordata; order Ceratodontiformes; family Protopteridae; genus Protopterus; species Protopterus annectens. The sequence goes on along the minus strand of NC_056740.1, from coordinate 338,411,500 downwards.
AACTGGAGAACCAGGCAAGGGAGGAAGAAGATATATTGAGATCTGCAAGTTTAGATAGCAGTAGGTGATTGTAGACTGTATCAAAGGCTTTGGAAAGGTCAAGGAAGAGGGCCTTTCTAGGGCCTTGGCAATGGTATGTGTAAAGGATAAGAGGGCAGTAATTGTGCTGTTGTTGGGATGGAAACCATGCTGAGTGGGAGTAAGGAGGTTATGCTGGAGGAGGTAGTTGAGTAGCTGTGAGTGGATACATTTTTTGGAATCTTAGAGAGGGGAGATAGAATAGCTACAGGTCTGTAGGTAGATAGGTCTGTAGAGTTTCCACCTTTATGCAGAGGAATAGTGAAAAAGGATTTCCATATGGTAGGGACAGTGGATTCCCGAATAGCTCTAGTGATTAGTATAGATACTTGATAGGCAATGGAGTCAGCAGCAAGTCTGGGGAAGGTAGGAGGTAGATTGTCAGTGGAGGGAGAGTAGGGTTTGAGTTTTTGAAGAAGAGATTTGATGTAGGAAGTAGGAACTAGATGTAAAGAGAATAGTTGTTTGTTAGAAGGATTGGGAGGGGTAGGCAGAGATGTTGTGTTACAGTTGGAAGGTATGAGTGTTTGAATGGTTTCAATAAAGTGTTTATTGAGAAGAGTAGCAGTTTCCAGGGGAGATGTATTTGGGTAGGGGCAGGGAGCTGAGGGGCAGCCTGGAGAGAGAATTTGGTTAATAGTATACCAGAACCTGTGAGGGTTGTATTTGTTATTGAATTGGGCAGAGTTATAAAAGGACTTTTTGTCATTATTGGTTTGTTTTTTGTAAGATTTCTGAGGTGTCTATAAATTATGTAACATAGGTAATTCCTTTGTTTTGATCCAGGCTTTCTAAGCTCCATCTCTTTTTAGCATAAGGGACTTAAGTTTCTTTTGAGAGCCAGGGAGCATAATTGGGTTTTATTCTAACCTTCCTAGAGGGAGCAAGGGAGTTCAGGGTATTCAGGAAGATGCTATTGAACCTAGTAACTGCATCATTGAGAGGGATTTGTTTAAGGATGGACCAGTCAATGGTGGATAGAATAAAGTTGAACTGGACTACATTAAAATTAGAGCGTTTTCGGCAATCTGTATAAAAGGTGGGATTTGGGGGTTGGATGGTGTATCTAAGGACAGAGGTGGTGAGGTGGTCGCTAAGTTGGTCTGGTAGGGTAGTGGGGTTGTGGTAGTGGTGAGGGGAGTTGGTGAGTATCCAGTCAATTATGGAGCCGGAAGATGAGTTTTTATGGAGGTGGGTGGGTGAAGATATCAGTTGATGGAAACCATGCAGGTTGAAGCTGAGTTGTGGAGAGTCAGTTTTAAGTTTAGACCAATCTAGGTTAACATCGCCTAAGATGAGGGTTTCATAGGGAATATTGTGGGAAAACCAGGATAAGATAGTCTCCAAAGTGGATAAATTGCTTCCAGTGCTTCCAGGAGGGATATAGATGGCAGCAACAGGTATTTTTTGTGAGGGTTAAGGTGGCAATTAAGGATGATGAGTTCAGCTGGATGAAAGTCAGAGATGGGTGTGGGGAAAGGTGAGAGACTGAAGTTATTGGAGTGGAGGATGGCTACACCAACCCCTTTAGTTTCACATCTGCATAAAAGAAAAGAAGCAGGAAAAGACAATGCTAGTTCTACATACTAACTACACAACATATAAATTCACTTGATATAACTCAGTTCATCTTCACACCTTCTAATTCTTAACCTGATCCTTAGAAGCTTAGTTAAAAAAAAATCACAGACCTTCATGCAGTCATTGCACAATACTCACCCGACATTCTTATAGCAACAAAAACTTGGCTAAAACCCCATATAAGAGACCCAGACATACTACCACAAGGTTATTGCAGACACAGGGAGGAGAAAGAATTAGTAACAATGACCTGAGAACACTTCAGCAAGAACTTACAGTACCATTATATTTATTATTCACTAGGTCATAGAAATATGGGGAGATTCCTCAAGATTGGATACATGCGCTTATTAAACCTGCCTTTAAGGGAAAGTGCAGTAGGACAAACCCAGTGTCATATGGATGGACCCTTAAGTCTAATTTCATGTTGTGGAAAAATAATGCAGAAGAAAATATTAAATAAGTTATTGTCAGAACTGGCTAGGGTGGGACTTGAAAACATATATCAGCATGCACATGTTGAAAACAGATCTTTTACTACCTGTAACATGATGTTCTATAAAAATATAATAACAGCTATGAATGAAATATTGTGCTGTGATGTAATTTATATAGATTTAACTTCAGCATTTGACAGGGTCATACACAAAACACTGACCAATAAATTAGTACAACTAGGTACTGATGTACACTTGATAAGATGGATAGCTGCATGGCAAGTATAGTACAGCAACTGAACAGGTGAATTCCTTGGTTACAGGCAGGGTGTCCGACAGGGCTCTGTCCTAGGCCCTTACTTGTTTAGATTGTATCTTTCGAACCTAACTTTTTCATCTGAGGTGTTCTACACTTTATATGCAGATGACCTGAAATTGGGTAAACTGATTACATGTGTTACAGATAAGGCATGTCTGCAAAATACTTGACTCAATTGACCATTTGGGAACAGGAGAATAATTTCCTGATAAATACATCAAAAACTAATCATACAAGATTTGAGAGACATAAATTGTAAAGAGAATATTTTATACAGCGCACAGTGATTGAAACTGTAGACTCATTTAAGGACCTGGGTATATGGGTAGATTCAGCTATGAGTTTTTCTAACCATATTAACCAATTGGTTAATGATAGTTATAGAATTATAGGTTGTATAAAAAGATTTATGAAGTCTAGACAATCAAAAATAATGAAGTCATTGTTTGTTAGTTGCATTAGACCCAAACTTGAATATGGAATAACAATATGGAAACCCTATAAGAAAACAAGCATGAGTAAACTGGAAAGAGTACAGTGGGAATATACCAAGGGCATCCATGGATGTGAAAATTTAAGTTATTATGAAAGACTAAAATATCTGAACTTGTACAGTGTCTCTTACAGATATCTAAAAGGAGATCTTATTCAGGTATATAGGGCATTTAGGGACAACTACCTCTGGGAATGTTTGGGGTTATCAAAAAGTACTAGAGAATCATCAGACAACCTGTGTAGAAGATTCTATAGGAATTAAAAGTGTATCAGTTGGTTCTCTGACAGAGCAGCTGATTCATGGAACAGACTACCAAATTACATTAAAGCAAGTTCTAGTTTAGATATTTTTAAGAACAGCCAGGACACTTATTATGGGAACAAGTGTTTTTGGTATACTGGCAAGCTAGAAGGGCATTAATGCCCGAACTTGAAATATTTGTAAGTATGTATGTAAATATGAAAACAATTCCAAGAAGTAATGCCAGGCAATTAACTTGCTCCTCCACCCAGGTAAAGCCACAACCCCAGAACCAACAACCAATAACCAAACTGTGAGTATTGCCTCACAAATCAACACCTACCTTATAAACACCATCCTCTCCTCAGTTACAGGGAACAATTCCACCCCTCTGTCTCTTCCACCTCATGTTCATAGGTTCATAGGTTTATAGGTAGGTACTAGGCTATTGGCCCTAGGGCCTATATAAGCCTAGCCAAAGGTACCCTGGCTTTTGCCACCCAAGAAAATTATTTTCCTGTGCCACTGTCAAGCAGAGCCACAGAAGTGATCCCCGGGGTGAATTTCCTATCTCCCATCCAGTCATCAAGATTTTTCTTGAAGAGTGCTAATGAGGAGCTTTATTTGGTATAGATAGGTAGTTTGTTCCAGAGTATGGGAAGTCTCTGGGACAGGAATCTATCCCTCCAGCATGTTCTGTTTATTGTGGTGATGAGGTTTAGGTCCCCAGAGTGTGTAGCTCGTAGGGATTGGGATTTCTTTAAGTGGAGCATGTCTAAAAGCTCTGGGTTTGACATAGCTTTGTGTGTTAGGCAGAGATCACCTCTGAGTAGGCGATATGCAATGGAGTAAAGCTGCAGTTTTTTTAGACGGTCTGCATAGGGCATCTCTTTGAGGCCAGTAATCCTCTTTGTGAGGTATTTCTGTGGCCTTTCCAGTTGTTGTAGATGTCTTGTGAGGTACATATCAAAAGGGACATTGTACTCTATAATGGGTCTAAGGAGTGACGAGTGGAGAGGAACAATGACCTCTTTTTTCCTGGATGAGAAACCTTTTGTGATGAGGTGTGCCACATAGAAGGATTTCCTGACTACTGTGGTGATGTGATTATCAAAGGAGAGACTACTGTTCACCTGTGTCCCAAGGTCTCTTATCACACTTTTGGTGTTAAGTAGACTACCACCTATGTGGTAGTTCATGGGTACTGAGTTTTTACCAAAACGAATGACAATGCACTTTTTTGCATTGAGCTTGAGGCCATATCTTTGACACCAGGCATCTGTCTCAGTGAGGCCCTTTTGTAGGATGTCCACATCTTTTGGAGTTTTGATTATGGCTCCTAGTTTACAGTCATCTGCAAACTTCATTAGCCAAAGACCTTCTGTGTTGGCCTGTACTTCAGAGAAGTAGATACCAAACAGGAGAGGACCCAGGACTGAACCCTGTGGTACTCCACTTGTCACTGGTCTGAAGCTGGATTTGGAGTCTGCTACTTTCACAGTGTGGGTTCTGTCAGTGAGCCATTGGGCAACCCATCTTGTGACATAGGGATTTACACCTAGTTTAATGAGTTTATCTATAATTCCAGAGTGGGGGATGGTGTCAAAAGCCTTGCTGAGATCTAGATAGGCTGTGTGAACCACCTTACCCTCATCTACGGCTTTGGTGACTGCTTCAAAGAAGTCTATCAGGTTTAGGAGACATGATCTGCCTTTTACAAACCCGAACTGGGTGGGGTCCTGAGTTTGGAGATTACCAATGTCATTGTTTATAAGTTCCATGATGATACTCTCCATAGCCTTGCAGACCAGGCTCGTTAGGCTAACGGGGTGGTAGTTTCTGGGGTCTGTGGTGGCTCCCCCTTTGTGGAGTGGGATAACTGTCGCTGTGCGCCATTCAGTGGGCACATAGCCTGAGGTGAGGCTATGATTGAACATGGTACTTAGGTGTGGTGCCAGTTCGTTCTGTAGTTCATGTAGAACACAGCCTGGGATGTCGTCAGGTCCCATGGATGCTGTGTTCTTAGCTTTGGATAGTGTGTTTTTTACCTGTGCAGCCGTGATTATAGGAACTTTGCATTCTTCTGGTATAGAGATGGGCCCTTTAGGGGATGACAGAGGGGTAAAGTTAGCACTGAACCTATCTGCCAGGATGTTGGCAATATCCGTTGGTTCTGTATATTTAGTGCCATTGTGCTGTAACTCAAAGCAGATCTGAGTGTTGCCATTGAGATTCTTGACATAGCTATAGAATGCTTTGTGGGTGTCTTTAGAGTCAGTGGCGATTTTGTTTTCATAACTAGCTTTGGAGGATTTTATGAGGGATCTCAGCTTCTTACTGAAGCTGACCAGGGAGTTTCTCCAATAATGGGATTTTACTCTTTTTTGCAACAGTTTCTTTCTTCTGTTGTAGAGTTTGTTTATGGCAGGGGACCGCCAGATTGGCTTCCTTTTTTTGGAGGATAGCATCTTGGTTCTGTTAGGGATTGCATGATCCATGCACTCATGTAAGTGCTTATAAAGTGCATTTGTGTAGGATTCAGCAGTCATACCTCTATTGTCCGTCAGCATGGGTGTCGTGAAGTTTGCCACTTCTGTCTTAAGAAGCGTGAAGCTGGCTTTGGACAAATTTTTTACTGTAGTTTCCCTAATGGGGGGTGGGGGAGGGATGTGGATGTCTAGGGTGATTAGCTTATGGTCGGATCTGACCAACGGGGAACTGACCTCTGGTGTGGAGCACCAGTTGTCCATGTTGGTAATAACCAGGTCTAGGATATTGCTGCCCCTGGTGGGGGTGTGGATAAGTTGATCCATGGCATTGGAATTTATGAATTCCAGAAAACGTTGAGCACAAGAGTTGGTACATGAGTAGTTTTCCCAGTTAATGGTAGGGTAGTTGAAATCACCCATTATTAGGGTGTTAGGTTGTACCCTAATATTTTCCAGTGTACTAAGAAATGAGGAGTGGGAATCCTGGGGCATGGTGGGGGATCCGTAGCAAGCTACAATTTGGATTGCGGTCTTGCCCAGAGTTAGTTGCACTTGGATAATCTCGGATGCATTATGCTGAGCAACTAGCCCGGAGGTGTGGATATCCTTAATGAATATGGACACGCCTCTACCTGTGTGGAAACTAACAACTCTTTTGACCTCAAACCTGTCAGAACTAACACCATAAGAACAATGCTGAAAAAGCTGAAACTTTCTTCCTTAGCAGCTGACCAACTCCCCAATGAGTACCTCAAACTTTCAGCTGATGCCATAGCTCTGCCTTTCTCCATTCTGGTAAATAGGTCTATAGCAGAACAATATGTGGTGGTGCTGCGGTAGCGTTGTCGCCTCACAGTAAGACATTGTCCTATTCGATTCTCAGTTAGAGCATCTTCTGTGTGGAGAAAAAGAAGATAAACTCCAACAAAGGAAAACAGGTCCACCACAGAATGAGGCTGACAATGAGGCACAGATGTTCAGACTGAGTGCTTTCACCAGATAAGCTGGTATCATCAGTCTTACAAAACATTACACCCAGCATATTCATTTATATAATGAATTAATTGATTAATTAAATTTTACACATACTAAAAATATTAATAATGAATGCATAAAAATACCATATTGAATCAACCAAAACCTTTACTCCCTTAACACATATTCATTTGCCCATGCATAAATGATTAATTAATTATATTACTGCATGTATATGTATAAAATTTATATATATACAATTTAAACTCCTCTACAATAAACAATACAAAAATGAAATAGACCATAATACGTTCAGTAGTATACTTAATGAAATGTTTAAAATATTTAAAATTAGTATGACACATGAAATTCATCATAAATCATAAGGACCATCATATTAGTCACTGTAATAATGTAAACCTAAATAAAGTTGGCCCTGTACTTCAACAAAGGTTTTAAAGATATACTTTCATTAATCCCTGGGAATATGGTGGCATTTAACCTAATCTGCCACTCCATCTCTCGTAGGGCTACAAGATTGTTGACATCACCATAACAATTGTGTTTACGTAGCTTCCTGCATGACATGCGAAGCATTTTATGTAGGTAAGACTACGAGATGTTTGAAGGAGAGAATTAGGGAGCATTGTGGTTCTATCAGAAGAAGGGATGACCACAATGCCCACCATGACTTGTTGTCAATATAAGAAGTTTTTATTTTTTATAGTAGATAGGATAAAACCCAATAGTTATGGTGATGTCAACAATCTTGTAGCCCTACGAGAGATGGAGTGGCAGATTAGGTTAAATGCCACCAAATTGGATTAATGAAAGCATATCTTTAAAACCCCAACTTTATTTAGGTTTACATTATTACAGTGACTAATATGATGGTCCTGGTCAATTTATGATGAATTTACTGTGTCATGTCCACTCATACTAATTTTAAATATTTTAAACATTTCATTAAGTATTATGGTCTATTTCATTTTTGTATTGTTTATTGTAGAGGAGTTTAAATTGTATATATATAAATTTTATACATATACATGCAGTAATATAATTAATTAATCATTTATGCATGGGCAAATGAATATGAATGTGTTAGGGAGTAAGGGTTTTGTTTGATTCAATATGGTATTTTTATGCATTCATTATTAATATTTTTAGTATGTGTGTAACTTTGGATATTGTCTTTTTGAATGTGTCAATTTAATTAATCAATTAATTCAGGAATTCATAATTGAATAATTGGTTTCGATGATTATATAAATGAATATGCTGGGTGTAATGTTTTTGTAAGACTCTGATGACACCAGTTTATCTGGTGAAAGCGCTCAGTCGTTGTGCTTGTGCTTGTGTGGATTAAAAAGCTTCCTGAACATCTGTTCATGGTTTTGGACCTGTTTGTATTTTAATATCTTCTGTGTGGAGACATGTGTGAATGGGCGTACCTTCATTGAAGGTTGTGCGTCAGAGCTGGCAACTCAGCACGTAAAAATCTACTGCCAATCATTAGCGGACTGGAGTTCCACTGTGGTGATCCCTAACCGGGAAAAGCCGAAAGACACAACAATATGTCCCAAAATTATGGAAAATTTCCTATATCACCCCTCTACATAAAGAAGGCACATCAACAGAATTAAACAATTACAAACCCATAGCCATCCTTTCTCCTTGTGTCAGAATTCTGGAAAAATGTATACATGCTCAATTACTACAATACCTGCTACCTCACAACCTTATCTCTCCCTACCAACATGGTTTCAGACTGAAACACAGCACCACCACAGCCCTAACACCATCAACCAACTGAGAAATTCAAATCAGCAAGTAGCGTCAATCTTCCTAGATATGTCAAAAACTTTTGACACTGTCTCCCATCAGAAACTCCTTAATACTCTTGCCTCACTAAACCTATCAAGACTTCTCTCTCCTAGTTGCTAAGCTATCTTTCTAACAGACAACATGCAGTGCAATGGAAATCCGAACTCTCACCACTTCTGCTGTCTCAGTCGGACTCCCCCAAGGAGCCATACTAGGGCCCCTTCTTTATGCCAGCTTCTCTAATGATCTAGCCTCATCCACAACACAAGCTAAAGTAGTTCAGTATGCAGACAATTCAACATTAATCTGCTCAGCAGATACCTTACCAGACCTCCAAATAGTAGCCCAACAAGCTTTTAATGATATCAAAACATATCTAAGTAAATCACAGCTAATTATCAACCCCAAAAAGACACAGTTAATGCTGTTTACCAGTAGCAGACAATCACCAACCACCCCTCCTTTCACCATTCTCTCAGCAAACAACAGTCATCCAACCAGTTGAGCATACAAAACTCCTTCGCGTGACAATTGACAACAAACTCAGATTTGACCAACACATAGCCATCAGTTCATGTCAAACTTGGCTCACTGTACAGAAGCAAGCCTTCCTCACTGACAATACCAGACTATCCATATCCCGAACCTTCTTCCTGTCTACACTACTTTATGCTTCCCCCGCTTTACCATCTTAAAAAAATCAGACTTAACCAAATCAGAAACTTGCTACAACAAAATAACCCGCTTTGCAGCCAACTTTCCCCACCAAACCCACCAATGTATTGCTCTACATAAATTAAATTGTCTTGAGCTAGCTAACCTTCTCCATCTTTACTAACTTAAATCCACACACAATATCATCTTCCATCCTGACAATTGCCCATCCCTCAAGGAACTTGTTGTTCCCTACTCATGCCGACAAAGTCTAAGATCTGCAGACAGAAACTTTTTTTACACCAAAGTTAACAACACTCATGGTGCAGCCCTATTCTCATGTCAAATAACCAAATTATGGAACTCTCTACCCCACACCCTCCAAAATCAGCTTGTTCTGTAAGTTATTTTACTTGTTTGTCATATTTTTGTGACTACAGCTATTTTAGACTTATTGACTACAGGCCTGCTCTGTGTTTTAAAACTCACTAATGTAAATGCTGCCCTGTATACATTGTCTGATTCAACTATAGCTATTAAGATTTGTTTAGTAGCCTCCTGCTCTGTTTTAAAACTCACTTATTATAAATGCTGCACTGTATACTTTTATGCCTGGTTCATCTACAGTAGTTTTATCTGTCTTACTATGGACCAAGCTATCTTGCTGTGAGTTTTATTCATTGGTTAATGCATTTGTTTGCTTACTGTTTTACCTCCTTTAGTAACAACTTTTTTTCTTGTCATACATTTCATATATGCTGTAGTTATATAATGCTCACTGCAACAGGTATAATAGCCTGCAATGTAGCTGTGGCTGTGTGCTCTGCTATGTTTAGAGGAATGTAACGCTTTTTCACCCTGATTACACATCTGTAGTAAGTGTTTTTTTTCTAAGTATATTTATTAACTGTAGCAGCATTTTAAAGTTAAATTTGTGTAGCATTGCATTTGTAGTACTGTGCTAGAGTGAATGCAGATGTGGTAGTCTTAACAGTTTGTGCTTATATTGTTTGGGTTTCTCTTTCTGTCCTCTCTAAAATACCTCCATCTATCTTTTGTGTGCTAAACACCATATTTGGTAGCAATTTTTGTTATTATTCTTTTCTCTCCTGAGTTATCAGCCAAGTTTGTCTTTTTCATCTCCATACTGACAGCGTACTGTTAAAAGTCGTGCATGCTGCATTAAATGTTTGCAATGAAACTCGCTCATCACACAGCTCTGTTCTCTTACCTTGCAGTGTCTCATCTGCAAAGTATGTTGGCTTAGTTTTCACATTTTACAATATACTTATTTATACTTATTTAAGGCATTATCTACTGTACTCTCTAGCAAGTTGGTATACTGTAAAGTAGCTTGGCAGCAAGGAACCCCCCCATTTCTTAATAGACTGCCTGTTAGTTTCAACAAACATATGTCTCTTACATGCTGGACTCATTAGCCTGTGTTAAAATATTTCTTATCCAGCCTGTTTTAAGTTATTTCTTACCTGATAGTACTACACAACAAAACCTCTTATTCTTACTATGAACTGTACATAGCCTTATTCTGTTAGAGCTTTTAGTGACTGTGCTTGATTCTAGGCTTGGCTCATCCTACTCCATCCCCCCTCGCTTCACTCGGGCTCAATTTGCTCACCTCCTACCCCCATTCCCACCCAACCCCCATATCATTTCCTTTATAGCTAACTACTTTGCACCTGCCACAACATACACCCTCCCCTCCTGTCTTTCACTCCATAATAGACTATACCTCAACCCATTTGCTGCTACAACAAAATATTCTAACTTCACCCCCCCCCCCACTGGTACTAGCTGGAATACACTATTATCCACTATCTAATAGACCAAAAAACTGTACTCCTGTGCATTTTATTAACTAAAAACATCCTACAATATGTACTACTCCAAGAGTAAAATATATGCATTTCTAACTACATCCATCCTATCACTGCCTGCCGTACTCCTCCTCCTTATACTCACATCACTTAACATCCACTTACACCCCAAACATATCTCCCCTAAAAACCCAAATAACTGTAGCCATATAAATAATCACCAAACCTTCACCATTTTTCCATCTATCTTCTCATTAAATACTCCCTTACCAGAAATACACTTACCTAACATCCAACTCACCCCTACCAAACACAAAACCAAATACTACACCCCCACTGCTAATATGCTCAAACTCATCTACCTCCACAAAAACATTCTCTTAGCTGGAGACATCCATCCCAACCCTTGTCCAATACACTCCATTGCTAGCCCTCCTAACCCCAAAGTCAATAATCTCCCAAACTAACATCTCTCCTTCTATTCAATAAACACTAGGAGTATTCTGAACAAAGTAAGTGAACTACATGCTTGGATCCCCCACCATACTCCTGATATCCTTGTTCTGACTGAAACCTGGTTGAAATCCTAACACCAAGACATGGAGATCTTGCCCTCTGGCTATAGCATACACCGTCTAGATCAACCAAAAAGGAAAGGTGGAGGTGTTGCTATCCTACACTCTAACCACCTTACCATTTCTAACTCTACTTTTACATCCCAAGCCTTCTCCCCAGCTAAAATTGTATCTGAACCTAAATATTAATAGCAATTCCACTATCACCACTTTAGCCATTTACATTCCACCAGCTGATAATATCCCTGTACTGGAAAATATGCTTGCTCATATCTCCCAACACATCCCAAATGAAACAATCATTCTTGGGGATGTCAACATTGAATGGCTATCTCTCACCTCTCAAAACTCCTCAGAACATCTTAATCTCTATGGCTTTACTCAACTCATCTCTGATCCCACTTATTACAATAACTCTCATACAGCCTTGTCTCTCCTTGACTGGATTCTTGTCTCTCACCCTTCCAAATACCATAGCCCTGAAATGCTACCAAATTCCCTAAGTGATCACTGTTCAGTAAAAATACTAAGATACACATCCCATCAAGCTAAACCTCAAAGGTTTATCAAACACAGACAACTAACAAACTTTAATCCTGAAACTCTCAAATCTTTACTATCAAAAGTGAACTGGAATCCCTTAAAACTACTCCCTTTGGATGAAGCTGTCCACGTTTTTAACTCCACTTTCCTTAGTATTTTCAATTCTGTGGTACCCCTTAGAACAGTCCGCATAAAGTCTAACATAGCCCCATGGCTGACTGTAAACACACATGCACTACTAAAAAAAAAACAGAGCATGGAAAATTTGGACTAAAACTAAAAATCAACCAGACCTCCAGAAATATAAAGAGCTTAGAAATCTTGCCAAAAGTCACATAAATAAAGATAAGAAAAACTTCTACAATAATCCATCTTCTACCTTTATATCCAACCCTAAAAAGTTCTGGCACTCTGTAAATCAAATACTACACCCAGGTATGCAAGCATCCCCTAACCCTCATCCTGACAAAACACATGTGAAAACTGCCTCCATATTTATCAACTACTTTATAAACTCAATATCCAAATGACTAAATCAAGACACAAACCATCCCACCAACAATAATAGTCCTAATAGCTCAAACTCTTCCATCAGTAGCAACCTTACCACTACCTTCTCCCTCAAACCTGTCTCCACTACCTATATTAAAACTCTATTATCTAAATTAAAACCTTGCTCCACAGCTGTAGATAACATTCCCTCCACATTCCTTCAGGCTGCTGCTGATGTTCTTGCTTTCCCAGTTTCTATTCTAATGTTTGTTTGTGTCTTTCGGCTTTTCCCGGTTAGGGGTCACCACAGTGGAACTCCGGTCCGCTAATGATTGGCAGTTGATTTTTACATACCGGCTTGCCAGGCCTGACGCACAACCTTCAGCAAAGGTACGCCCATTCACGCATGTCTCCACGCAGAAGACGCTCTAGCTGAGAATCGAACCGGACAGCGTCTTACTGTGAGGTGACAACGCTACTGCAGCACCAACACCTTGGGTCCCAGTTTCTATAAACCACTCTATTATGGAATCCACAGTCCCTTCCATCTGGAAGCAATTTTACACCCTTCCAATATACAAAGAAGGAAACTCCACAGATATAACTAATTTTAGACCCATAGCCATACTCTCACCACTCTCCAAAATTCTGTAAAAATGTATACACAATCAAGTCTTACACTACCTTCTGCAAGAAGATCTACTCACACTTACCCAACATGGCTTTTGTCCCAAGCACAGCAATACAACAGCTCTCCTGTCTTTCCTAAACTCTGTATCACTAGCTAGAGACAGTAACAAACTTATTTCTGTCTTTTCATTGACCTCTCTAAAGCCTTTGATACACTCTCTCATAAACTCCTTCTCCTTAAACTAGCAAACTTACACTTCTCTCCATCTACCATATCTTGGTTTAACAGCTCTCTCTCTCTCTGATAGACTCCAATTAGTCAAATGGCTCTCAGCTTTCTCCCCTCTTCTTCCTATTAAAACGGGTGTTCCACAAGGCTCCATCCCTGGGCCACTTCTTTTTAACATATTTACTAATCTCTACTCTTCCTGTCCTTGATCCTCACTGATACAATACGCAGATGATTCTACACTTATCACTATTGCTGAATCACCAACTCAACTAAAATCAGACACACAGTCCTCTTTTAACTCTGAAGAAAACTGGCTATCTGAAAACCAACTTATCCTTAATCCAAAGAAAACCAAATTACTACTCTTTCTCCCTAAAAACCTCAACCACATAAAGTCTTCCTTCTCCATACTGTCACAAAATAATACTCAAATACAGGTGGACACCAGTTCAAAACTCTTAGGTGTTACTATTGATGATAGACTAACCTTTGATTTACACATCAATAATTGTATCCGAAAAACACATCTCAAGCTAGGTCTCCTCTATAGAAACAAAAAATATCTTACCAAAACAGCAAAACTAACCCTTTCAAATGCCTGCCTCTTACCCACTTTACTTTATAGCTCCCAAATTCTCACCAGCCTCAACACTGGACTACTAAACAAGTTAGAAACAACTTATAACAGGACTGCCAGATTTGCTGCCCAAACATCTTAGAAGTCCCATCACTGTCTGTCACTAAAAGAACTAAATTGGCTAGAATTACCTAACCTGCTTCGGTCTAATCAGTTTCAGATTATTCATTCCATTCTCTACAAACCCACTTTCTGTCCATCTATCTCATCTCTAATCCCTCATTACCTACCCACTAGATTACTCCGCAGTTCTGAACAAGGCCTACTAGAAAATCTACAAACCAAGGACCAAAATGGGTCACCTAGTCTATAGTTTTAACCCTTCCAAGGCCTACCACTAGATATAAGATCCATCGAACATCCCAATCAATTCAAAACCGCTACAAAAAATACCTTCATGAAAAATGGACCTGCTAATGTAATTATCCCCCATAAACACTCCTCTATAACCTTCTACTTCTCTTCTCTCTTCCTTCCCTTCAATAAACAAAGTTACTACTTTATCTTCTCCTCTTGGTACATCACTGTACAAACATAACTAGTAAAATATTTTAGCTATGTAACTATTGCACTATTATGTATATAATATGTAATTATGAATGTATCCCTATGATGAATGTATTTCTATGTATTTCACTTGCCACAGTTTAATGTATGACACTGTAATGCAATAATGTGTGGTAGTGATGAATGTAATGTGTGGCACTGTAATGCAGTAATCTGTGGTACTGATGAATGTATTTCTATATGTATTCAATATGTAAAATTTCTATTTTCTGTTGGAGCTTTTCTCCTCGGGCCTCCGCTGAAAATGGGCATTTGTAGCCAGTCGGACAAACCCGGTCAACAAATACAAAATAAAAATAAATAAATAACGTACCTAAATCTACCATTTTCAAACAACTACTATTTGAACATCTATCCAAAAACTGGCATTGCTCCTGCACCAAACCTGACTGACAAGATATCTACAACTCTCTCATCACATTGTCCACTCCTTAGCTCATTTTCTCCTTCTCTTCAGTGTTATTACTACTCAAAAAAAAAAAAAAAATATATATATATATATATATATATATATATATATATATATATAGGAAATCTCATTTGTTCATAACTGTTATTTAATATGTATACGGTACTAATTTTATTTTTCTCACAGTGATCTTTACTGAAATGCTTGTGTGTTTTTCTTTTTAACCTGTATCTACTAGAAAACTGTATTGAATACTTCTTTTGTATAGACTGACTAGATGATGTGCATTCTGCATCTTACTGTATGTATACTATTGTACTATCTAATTATTGTATTTTGCTTATATTTCTGTGGAGCTTTTCTCCCCAGGCTTCTGCTGAAAATGGGCTTCTGGTCCAGTTGGACTTTCCCGGTAAACAAATGTAAATAAATAAATAAATCCAGTGGAAACAGGCAAGGAAAGGGAGGAGAGATTAATGGGAAAGTCAACAATTAATTTAATTTAGATCTGAAGCAACCGCACTAGTAACTAGTAAAGGAATAATTAAATAAAGCTTTTCTAAAAAAGTTGAAGGTTAGATGGGATTCAAATGTTCGTGGGGGGAGGGGTATGGAATTCCAAATGCCCTGGGCAAGTTTGGTGAAAGATATTTCTGTGGTATTTAAGATGGATGGTGGTCTCTGCAGTTTAACGCAGATAGTAAAGAGAAATCTGAGAGTGTAGTCTATAAAACTAATAGTCAATCCACAGACTACAGGGAGACAAGTCAGAGTTCAGTAATTTATAACAGAACGGTAGCTAATAAGAAAGAGGCATATCCGGTTATTGGTGCAGTATTACAGGAATGCATTAATCAATTGTATGCATGCTTTTTCAGATAAGTTTATTAAATTTAGGGCTCTTTGAAGTATATTAATATTGAAGGAATTGAATAAGGCCAGGAAGAGGACAGTGTATGCTTTTAGTGACAAATTTATAAGGTTTAGAATAAGATGGCTGGTCAATCTGGTATTTCAGTTGAAATAGAATTTTTTTGATTATGAGATCAGTGTGACTCTAAAATGTGAAAGCTGGATCAAGTTGCATTCATTCATCCTCTGATTACCTGATTAATCCAGTACAGGAATGCAGGAAGGCAGGGGTCTCTTTCAACACACAGCAGAGAAACAAATTCTGAGTATGAAACCAATCCATTGCAGGGTGTGGACACCTCACTCACTCACTCACTCACTCACTCACTCACTCACTCACTCACTCACTCACTCACTCACGTTCAAATAGCCCACACAGCCCACACAGCCCACAGACCAACAGGTAAACCACAATACCATCAGATAACTTGCATGCCTTTATGATGTAGGAGAACACTAGTGTACCTAACAAAAACTCTCAAGGACAGAGGATGGATGTGCAGAATCCTCAAAGGTTAGGCACCTCAGTTGAGATTGGAACTGCAGAACTAAATGAGTGGGGCAGCAACACAAACTGCCATTTCAGTGTGCCCTCTTCTAGCAGCATTCCAAAATATGTGTAGGAATCAGTACAATATAAAAAATGTACCCCCTGAGTCATGGAGGTGCAAATGAATTGCTTTTGAGATTCTTTAGAATGTTCTAAAGAGCACAGTTTTGGCTTTGTCAGAGTTAAAAAAAAGATTGCTTTTATTAAAGTAGAGATAAAAGTCAAGGAATTGTTTTTGCAAGTTTTTGTAGATCTGACATATTGGATCATTCCTTGAGTAAATACAGATAATTGGCACTTTAGATATATTGTGCAACAGATGTTTGACAAGAAGGTTATTTATAGAGACATGGGAAAGAATGAGGCTGAATGCTGAACATTCTGGAACCACAGATTTTAATAAGATGATATTAGAAACTGAGGTGTAATAGTGAACAGTGTTAAGCAATTAAGAAAGTCTGAGTGCATCATAGACACCGGAACCATAGAGCAAGGGGAAGGAAGCACCTCCCCACTTTTACAGGTGCAAGACCTGTAACGACACGGAGGACGCACACATGCATTGAATTTAAACACAAAAGTACGCCTGATGCCAGATTCAGCACTAAGGGCTCCATTTACTGAAGCTGCTCTGGTCCCACGAGTAAGCTCTATTTTTATTTATTTGCTGATTAGCTGGTGCTTTGTTGATTAGCTGGTGCTAAGCTCTGTTGTTTTTGAAACTTAAAGCTTCGTTTTACTGTTAAGTGATTACTGGTGCTTTTCTGATGCCAGTAAGCTTAAGGCAACACCCACGAGTAAGCTCTGTTGTTTGTGAAGCTTCACCCACAAGTAAGCTCTGTTGGTTTTGAAGCTTAAAGCTTTGTTTTACTTGATTACTGGTGCTCTGAAGCTTAAGGCTCCGTTGATTAGTAAGCTCCGTCTTACATGTGTGTGTTGTGATCTCCGTCTTGTGTGTGTGTGTGTGTGTGTGTGTGTGTGTGTGTGTGTGTGTGTGTGTGTGTGTAAAATGCCCCAGTTACTTCTAACTGGTGGTTAAGATTGCCTGGGCTGAGTGGTAAAAAAACTAATATAAAACCAAAAAGACCAAGAGACAGCACACAAGGGAAGGTTGTAGAAAAAAAACAATGATTTATTATGGATAAAATGTTTTTTATTGTACAGCCCTGCCGTGTGTGCTGGTTCTTGGTCTTTTTGGTTTTATGATATTTTTATTGTCTAACCACAATCAAATTCTAACTCCTTTTATATCTTCTATAACAAAACACTTCTCATGGTTTTGGTTCTGAATTTGTATACGAGTGTCTTGTCTTGCTTTCCCCATTTCTCATACTGCAAATTATATGAAGTTGTTCTAGCTTTTTCTTGATACATTTATCAGTCTGCCACACAGTGTTTTTAGATTCTCCCTTCAAACATTTCTTTCCTTAATGCTTTAAAATGGAGAAAACTGTTTCCTAATATTACATCATGAGAAAGATCAGAGGTAGTGGGCTCAAACCATGAGCTTTAGGTACAAGGGACTGCATTCTCTACCCACACCACCACAGAGTCCATAGCTCTCAACTGTCTAGATTTTCACATACATTGGTTTGTTCCTCTTAAAATTTGTGCTTTTGTGGCAAATCAGTGATAATGGAATTCACTAAATAATGATAGCCCTTTAAGTTTCAGTCTTCCTATCTTGTTTGGAAACACACTTGTAACACAAAATACTATTTCAGCAGCTTTCTAAGATTATACAAGCAATATTTAAAATGTGTCCCTGGTTTTGGGCCTTTGTCCCCCCCCCAAACAAATTTTGGCTTTTTCCAGATTTCATCTACTGTGAAATTGAAAGATTTAGTTGTGTCAAGTGGATGGTGCAGTGGTAGTGTTATTGCCCTATGGGAAGCAAGAGGTTCTCTGGTTTGATTCTTGGCTGGGGTGCCTTCTGTGCAGAGTCTGTATGTCCTCCCTGTGTTTGTGTTGGTTTCCTCTGGGTACTCTGGTTTCCTCCCATGTTACAAAGACATGGATCTAGAACATTTCTCCCTGGGCACCTGCTGAAAATTGGCTTTGTTCCACATACTTTCCTGGTAAACAAAAGTTAAATAAAAAAATTTCAAGGAGCTGAGAGCTTCAAGGGAAGAGAAGTTTAATGCTGCTTATTCCAAGTCTGTTTGCATTGTTAGTAGCACAACATGTAGTAGCCTTACTTTTGATGCAGAAGGCTATGGGTTCTACTCCCAGAGTATGTAGATGGATTGCTGATACTGTACTGTGTTGTACTTTAAAGGGAGTAGATGCTGCAGTCTTGTGAATGCCCTCTTTTGGAGGAGTTACCTAGTAACTATGAACCTGTTATCAGTTTGCCATCCATTCCCTATTGCAATATTACTAGCTTATTATTTTTTAATGTAACATAGACAATTTATCCTTCAAGGGCAACAGCCACTTTATTTGTAAATGAAACAATGAAATATAAAGTTGTTTCCTAGCAGCAATCTGTTCATTAGTTAGAAATCCCTTTAATGTGGAATTATTTAGATGACTTACTTCTGCAGAGATTTTGTTTTTTACTGATATTGGTGGATTGTAATGACAGAAGTTTGAGTGGCCTTTTATGGTTGAAATTTTTTGAAATGGGTAGTTTTGTCATTATTAGTTCATGCATTTTGTTTCATTGCTTACTAGAAGACTGTTCAAAACTACAAATTTAAAACACATTCTAACAACTGGTGCTATATTATACAAGGAATATAACTGAATACGATCAGGAAGGTAAATCAAAGAATGCATACATGTATGCATGGCCCTAAAAATGTGTTTGAAAACAGCCCAGATCAAAGTGTGAAAGGCTCAAAATCATGGGCAAATTTTAAGCTTTACTCTTGTTACCAAAGCAATGGATGAAGGTAAAACAGCTCACACCACATTACCTTGACCTGGCCAAGCCTTTTGACACAATCCACTACTCAGGTGAAATACAAAAGATGAATCATGCAGGAGAAAACACTTGCATCACTAGCTGGATTGTCAACTTACTCACAGAAAGAAGGAGATCAAAATAGGGGAAGAGACCAGTCATCAATGGAGTCCCACCAGGGTTCGGTGCTGAGACTTTTTCTGTTTGGCATATACATCTCAAAAGTAAAAGAGAAGTAAATATTGTAGGAAGAAATAGCCAGGGAATTGTTATGGCTAGGCTTGTATAGGCCTTAGGGCTAATAGCCTAGTACCAAACTATGAACCTATGAAATACCAAAGGGCTTTGGCCGGTTAAGTTTGAGATGACTACAAGCTAGGAGCAGTTATTGAATCCCCAAATGACTTAACCATTGTACAGGAAGGTTTGTCCCAAATAATAACTGGTGTCAAAATCATGACAATGCCCTCTGAGAACTGACCCAGTTGTTTGGCATTTGGGAACATGTGTGCACAGTGGCCTAACTTTTGACCAACATGTGCCCAGAGTTATAAGAAAGCCTTTCTATATTGCACAGCTTATAAACAAATTGTGACTAGATCTAGAGATGTTGTTGTCCCCCTTTACAAAGCTCTCATTAGGTCAATCATTTTGTATAATGCCCACTTTGGCATGTATCTGCCCAGCTCCATGAAATAATTGGAATACCTTCAGAAATACCTTACTCAAAGGATACAAGTCCTAAGCAATAAGTCTTGCATGGACCACTTCAAAGATTTATTACTATACTCGGTATCCTACAGAGTGCTTAGAGGTGATATGTCTGGTATACAAGGCATCCTCTAACCTAATACAGATGGACCTACTGAACATCAGCAAGTCAAATGGCATCAGAAATACGTAGTCCAGTTATCTAAACTGAATGTTGTGGAGAGATGGATATATATCACAGAGGCTAACACTGTTCCAGAACAGACTATCCATAAAAATAAAACAAAGCTCATCCATCCATATTCAGATGCAACTTGGATCTAAGGATGGGTAATAGAAAATGTCCTCCAGGATTGCCCATCATGCCACTAATGGATAGAGGCAGTTCCTAAATGCTGCATCCCTTACACGAGTCCCTTCAAATTATCTATGGTATGATCACAGTTATTCTCACTGAGGCTAATATACAATTATCAGCCATGGGATAGGTAAGACCAATCAGAAAATGTTAATTCAAGCACCAAAAGGGAATTGACTAAGCTTAAAATGTCCTCCAAGTGAACTTATGTTGTGGTAGTAAATAGTTATAAAAAATTGCCCTTTTTAGATCACTAAGTGTCCCTGTTACCCTCCACCTCTCCAGTCTTCAACAGCTTCGGGCACCTATGGAGTGTATTATTCACAAAGCCTCTTCCAGACCATTAAGGAAATAGCAAGGAGTGTCCTTCTGAACCAAAAGAATATTTCAATTAAACAAAAATATTTATCCATATTACTGAAGACAAAAATCAGTTTCCATGTAAAGTTTATTTAGATGGACTGAAAAAAGGATTAAATCCTTGTGGGTTATTTAATATATGGCTATGCTGAATATGGGCAATACTTTTTTTTGCAAATTACCTTTTTCAATATGGCAACAGTTGGGGAGATGTCAGTCAAGGGGCAGAAGTGTTCAAGCAGTAAAGGAATAAAGACCTTTAGTAAGAGTATAAAAGTACCTGATTTCTAGTCAAGGAGACGAAGAGAATGCTGTCAGTTTGTAGGGAAAAGGTTAAAAATGTAAGTGAAGCGCTATGGGATATAAGTGGAATATTTTCATAAGAATTCAGGAAGGCTTGTGGAGGTTATTTGGATAACAGGAATTGGCAAAGCTGAAAAGAAGTTTGTTTACTAAATTAGTGGTGATAGATTAGAACATGAAGTTTTAGGAGATCACCAAAGAGGTCATAGGAAGTGGCTGTGGGTGCATTGGGTGAGTGGAAATGGACAGTATTTGTGTTAAAAGAATCAGGGTGAGGGGTAACAGGTAGAGAAGTTGTGAAGTACTCCAGCAATGAGTCAGCTGTTAAGGACTGCTAACAGTAGGAAGGGGCAACAGGGTTTTTAATAAGGTCAAGAAGTGATTTAAGTTCTATCTAGAAAAGCTTATGGTTTCTTTAAAATCAAATATTGTCAACCTGTCAAGATTTACCATAGGTTATTTTTGTTGACTGCAATTATAATATTATGTTTTAAGGACATAAATAGTTTATAGAAGTTATTATGGGCGGCCTTCCATAAGTGTCTGTATCTGTCTAATATGCATTAGGTATTTAAATACAGAGGAGAACCAGGGGCAAAAGGTTACCATACTATATTCTTAATGGAATTAAGGCAGGGGCACTCATTTTCTATCTTCTCAGGAAAATATTTGTAAATCCTAAATTAATACTATCTGAGGGTTGGAAAAACTCAGAATTTTTACAGAACTTGGCATTTTAGGCCAGAGCAATCACTCACATCTTTATTTCTTCTCATGCTTGCTACTTTGTTAGCCTGATTTATTGGCTGTTCTGTACCTACAAACTGTTTTAATTGTGTGTGTGTGTGTGTGTGTGTGTGTGTGTGTGTGTGTGTGTGTGTGTGTGTGTGTGTGTGTGTGTGCGTGTGCGTGCGTGTGTGTGTGTGTGTGTGTGTGTGTGTGCGTGTGTGTGTGTGTTTTGTGCGTGTGTCTGTGTGTGTGTGTGTGTGTGTGTGTGTGTGTGTATATATATATATATATATATATATATATATATATATATATACAGTAAAAACTATAAAGAATCATGGTATGGACTGGAAAATACATTTGAAAATCACCAATATAATTCCCAGATTTCATCTTGTGAAAATGGAGTTTCATTTTTTTTTAAAGTAAATCAGTATCCCTGGATAAAGGTAGTTATGAACGTAGACTATTATATTATTGATGTAACTAACATAAGCATATATTACATTAGAAACGTATGGGGTACAGATGAAAAAAATCAAGTTGGTTAATCAAAATGAGTTTGCATCTAATGCCTAGCCAGAGTATGAAATAATTTCTTCTGGGATCAGCACATTAGCCCAGTAAAAATAAATACACAAATAAATAGGACCTCATGGTAGGCCATATAAGGTTCAGGAGGAGGACAGAAACTTACATGAAAAAGTAATTCTCTTGACCCTGTGCCACACATCCCTTAAATTTGTCATATTGCAACATAATGGTACCAAATTTGGCAAAACAGACTTCATTGAAGAGTGCTTCATGAAAGTGAAAGATTTCCTTGCAGAATCCTTTTGTTGTATCTGGTGGGTTGTACGCTATGGTAACCTTCTTTAGTTCTCTTTCTATCCTTTCAGGTCTGTGCCTGAGCATGCTAGTTATCCCTATCTGCTCTTACCCATCTGCTGTGTCTGCTATGTACCACATAGTATCCTTAAGACACAATGCAGTGATGGTCTCCTGCCCTTTTCTTCATACCGTGTTTTGCTTCACAGTCCTTTAACTACAGCATTTCTCTTTTTTTCCCCTTCATTTCATGATTACATTGATTTTAACACAGTTGTGGCTATAACTCCTGCTTTATATTGTATGTGGAACCTGATGTGATTATTTAGGCTGCCCCCTTGGGTTCCTTTTTGCATATGTGTAGTGCTAGATAAACGTCTATTATGCAGTTGTGCCTTGCTGATTAGACAGAAGTCACCGTTTTTGCCCATTTCCTCACAAGTGTCCCACTCCGAATCTGTCAAACAGAATATTATATCCTCAGGAAGAATACTGAATGCTTACTGCCTTATTATATGGTCTCTCAACATTTCAAAAGCAGTAATTTGACATTCACTTACCAACTTGTTAAAGTAAATATTTCTTTCTGCGATGACATCTGGCACTGACCTCTCCATTTATTTTATGTTCTTTAAACAATTTTTTCTCAACTTTGGAAGTTATTAAAAAATTCACACAAACATAAATCAAAGACAACCAATTTTACTTGACTTACAAATTGAATAAGTTTTCTTACTTTTGAACAGAGTAAACACTTTCCAAGACAACTATCACATAAACAATGTAGAACAAATTAATATGATCCAAAATAAGATAAGAAAGAAGATGCTATACTTTGCTAAAACATTACCCACTAATCAAACTAATACAGTGCTGCAAAACTAAAAACTCAAATATTACTTTAAATAACAATATTAAATTATAACTGGTGCAACCCAGCCACTTAAAATAATATATTCTAGCAAATATAATTATTGCTGTGCAAGGCAAAGTCCAACCAATGACCCAACATCTTCAACTGATTAAAGATTTCCATGATAACATCCAGCAGATTTTACAGGATAAAACTCACAGGCAGCAAAAAATATTTATTTAGCCTACTTTGACCTGGCTAAGGCATTTGATTCAATACCCCACTCAGGCATTGTAAACAAACACGGATGTTGGCATAAACTCATATGTTACACTCTGGATAGCCAGCTGGCTCTCAGATAGGACCTAGGAAGTTATGATAGGGAAGACCACCTCTACAAAGAGGGCAGTCACTAGTGGAGCCCCTCGGGACTCTGTGCTGGGTCTGCTTCTTTTTAGCATTTACTTCTTGGAAGTCAAGGCCAATGTCAATGGCCTCTGGAGTACCAAGTCTGCAGATGATTGCAAACTAGGAGCAGTCATGGAATCCCCTCAAGACACTAAGATTCTACAGGAAGGACTAACATAGACAAATAACTGGTGCCAAAGCCACAGCTTAAAACTCAGTGTCAAGAAACGTATAATAGTACCCTTTAGGAAGTCAACCATCTAAGGAAATTACCTCACCGATAGCATACCCTTATGACTAGAACCAGATTTTGGTACACAGGTAGATAGTAACTTGGATTTTGACCAACATGTGTCTAAGGTAGTAAGGAAATCATTCTATGTTTCTCAGCTTATAGGCAGGAGCATGGCATCTAGGTTCAAGGAAGTTATTGCTCCACTGTATTCAGTTATTGCTCCACTGTATTCAGCCCTCATCAATCATTGAGTACAACACCCACTTTGGTATGTACCTAACCGGGTGCATATGACAACTGGAATATCCACAGAAGTTCCTCACAAAAAGAATACAGGGCATAAACACCATTTCTATGCAGATCACCTCAAAACCCTATCTTTATATTCTCTTTCCTACAGCCTTTTGAGAGGTGATCTTTGCTGCCATAAAAGGCATCCTTGATCAAGCTAATAAAACAACTGTAACTAAAAACAACTAAAAAAGAACTCGTATCATCCCTAACAAGGTTTTATTATACTTTAAAAACAAACTGATAAGCGCTTTTGTCTTACAAATACATAGACCTCATGCAGTGTTAACTTCCATTGGCACAGTGTGTGTGTGTGTGTGTGTGTGTGTGTGTGTGTGTGTGTGTGTGTGTGTGTGTGTGTGTGTGTGTGTGTGTATATATATATATATATATATATATATACACACACACACACACACACACACACACACACACACACACACACAAATACATACATACGTGGTGAGTCACATGATCCAAATAACTCCTCCTTTCTGATACTATGTTGCAATTTAAATTATTCTATGCCGAGATCTTAAATTACAAAGTTATAAAAACATGACACAATGTATAAACGAAATAAAGGCTAATGATTGATCTATTTTTCATATGCCTTCATATTCAATAAGCTATTTATTGATATAATTTTGTATAAACCAGGTGATGCTGTGCAGTTAAATATATTTGCCACCACAGTTCTCATTGTTCAAGAATAGTGCTCCATGGGTCCCTCTAGGGCTTCATTTTACTATCTCCAAGATGGTGAATAAAAAGTAGCGATCTGTATTTTCTTTAATATGTTTATACAGAGCATTAGTTGTTTTTTTCTTTTTGATTTCATAGATATGCTCGTAAATTCTTTCTTTTATTTTCCACTCTGTTTTACCTAAATAAAATCCATGACATAATTTGCATATTGCTATATAAACAATTCCATGGGTATTACAGTTAAATCTACCTGGTATTTTTATTTATTTATGTATTTATCTATTTGTTGACTGGGAAGGTCTGACTGGGACAGGAGCCCATTTTCAGTGAAGGTCCGGGGAGAAAAGCTCCACAAACATTATGATTGCACAGTATTTTACAAGAATTTACAGAAATCACAGCAGTGGTGGTGCTGCGGTAGCGTTGTCGCCTCACAGTAAGACGCTGTCTGGTTCGATTCTCAGCTAGAGCGTCTTCTGCGTGGAGACATGCGTGAATGGGCGTACCTTCATTGAAGGTTGTGCGGCAGAGCTGGCAACTCGGTACGTAAAAATCAATTGCCAATCATTAGTGGACCGGAGTTCCGCTGTGGCGACCCCTAACCGGGAAAAGCCGAAAGACACAACAACAACAACAACAGAAATCACAGTACAACACAGTACAATATAACAACATGAGAAACAGTACACTACAGTACAATACAGCAAAATGAGAAACAAACTAATAAACTGTGGAAAGTTACAAAATCAGAGAGAAAAAAACAGTAATTTGCAAGATATATATATATATATATATATATATATATATATATATATATATATATATATATATATACATACATACACACATACTTTTTTTGTAAATATTGAAATAGGTTGAAAGTTTAGACTGGTAGTGTTAGGCTGAACGAAATTTATAAAGGGAAAGAAAAGTCACTAGTGGGGTAGTTTTAAAGGGGTGAGGGGTTTGAATGATAGTTAAGCTTAGTGAGATTTATAGAAAGAATGGAGTTGTTTAAAATAACATATAGATCAATGAGAGTTTCCTGCTGGGTTTGATGGGTATCCATTGGGGTAGGGTAGAGGAAGGCTCAAGGAGAGCAGGGTGTTTATCTGAATAGATGGGGGCATATTTTAGTATATAGTAGGTAGTTCTTTAGGGTGAGTTTAAATTTGTTGAAGCAGCTAATGATGTTTATGTTGACTGGAAGTATGTTCCATAGTTTAGCGACAGTGTATGAGTAAAGGCAGTGTCCGGCTCTTTTGTTTGGTACATATACAGTTATGAGTTATTTTCAGAGGAAAGGGTTCTGGTGGGGGCTATAAGGTATTAAAATGTTCTTAAGGGCAGGGAAGTTGTTTGGATTGTAGACAATTTTATGTGCTATGGACAGTTGAATGAGTTTAATTCTTTTAAGGCTTGGCAGTGATGTGAGTGGTAGGAGCTGCCTGTGGCAAATTTGGCAATTTTATGGTAGTAGGATTGGAGCTTATCTTGTAGAGATGAGAGCCGGTTATTAAAATGGGGCACTGTATAATAGGGAAGGGAGCAAGCAAGTTCTGTGGAGAGCTTTGTTGGTGGTGCTGTCCATGAAATGTTTATGTCTGTATAGGGCTTCTAATTTGCAGTGGGTTTTTAATGGCATTACCAATATGGTGTTCAAATGTAAGTTTATTGTCAGTGGTAATACCTAATAGTTTAGCATGGGATATGATTTCAATTTCTGTGTTACTTTGGGAGAAAATATAAAAGTGATAGGGATTTTGCTGCAAAGAGTACAAGCTTTGTTTTTTTAGCATTAAGAAGTAGTTGTGATTCAGTTAACCAGACTTCAATTGTGGTGAAGGTATCTTGGGTTATTTTTTGTAGGTGTTGAAGGTTATCTGAGAAGGACATGATGGTAGCATCATCTGCATACTGGATAAGAGAGCTAACAGGAGAAGCAGAGTGAAGGTTATTGGTAAATATGTTACACTAAATGCCCAAGTATGGACCTTTGTGGTACTCCCGTTTGGTTGGTTTGGTATTCTGATAGGGTATTTTGCCATTTTACGCATTGTTCTCTGTTAGTGAGGTAACTATTAAACCATTGGTGGGTGGGGGGAGTGCAGCCAATATTGGAAAGGTGTTGTAGAAGTTCTTTGTGTGATACTGTATCGAAAGCCTTCGACAGGTCTAGTAGTAGTACCGAAGTAATATTACCTGAGTTGACGGAACTCTTTTTAACTTCTTTTCACCTATACTTAATGTTTTATACTGACATTGTTTGCATGCTCTGCATTTAGTCATATTATTCCCAACTTTATCTTTTTGTCTTTTGTTATGAATATATTCTTGAAGCTCATTCCTTTTTTATAGACTATCTGAGGGCATGCTCCAAGTTTAGCAAATATTACTTTATTGTTTGGACTAAGTTGCCAATTCTTAAATATTATATCAGTAATACTCCACCTGCCTGTGGAATATGTAGCGATAAATGCATGACTGTTCGGATCACATGTCTGAATGCCATTCTTGTTATCAGCATGTTCATATGCATTCTGTACAAGATCAGGTTTAAAACGTTGCGCCTCGTTCTTCCCTTTATCTATTGCAGATAAATACGTTTTATTCAATAAGGGAACATAAATGATATGTTTTCTTTTTCTTACTTCTTCCTTTATGGAATTTATCATAGCTAATGGGTAGCCTCTATTCACACACATACTTCACAATAAATCACATCCTTTTTGGAACTCTTATAATCTGATACCCTCCTAGCTGCCTTTGCCATTTGGCCCTAAACTACCGCTCATTTTTGGTGTAAGGGATGGCTTCTGGTAAAGTGAAGAAAGGAATTTGAATACGTAGACTTTCTATAAACACAAGATGTTAATCTTTTTGCTACTTTATTTTTGGTTAACTTAACATCCAAGTATGAAATTGATTCTACTCCAATATTATATCTAAATTTAGGAAAATAAGTAGTGCTGTTTATGTAATTTATAAATTCTTGTATTTTATTTTGTTCATCAATCCATGCTACAAATATGTCATTTAAAAACTGTGTATACATACTCCATGTTGACTTATACTGACTCCTAAGGACAAACCTATTTTCCCATGCTGCCATAATGAAATTGGCATACAATGGCCCACAGGCTGCACCCCTGGTTATTACTTTTTTCTGATGAAAATAATGTCCTTCAAAATATATAAAATTATTATATAAAATAATTCCCATCAGTTGGCAAAATGTATCATTTCTAACTTGTGCCAATTTCATAATATCCATTATATACTCTGTAAACCATGTTAGCCTTTCTTTGTGTGGAATGCAACTTAACAGATCTTGAATGTCAGTTGTTAAAAATACAGTGTTTGTTATATCATTCAGTTGATTACATTTAGTTAAAAAAATCCAATGATTCCTTACTCAAATATTCAATATTCATAACTTCACTTTTCAATTTATAATCTATGTATCTAGTTATAAAGCTTGTTTTAGAAGTGCCTGCATCGACTATTAATCAAAATGGTGGATTTTGAAGCTGCTTATGTATTTTGGGCACTCCTGTGTTAATTTCCCCTACATCAACATGTCATACAATTGTATATCAGTTTTCTTGTATGATATATTAAGGGGCAACATCTTCAGATGTCAGATGCAAATCAGAAGCACCACCTGCCATTGAGCTTCCACTGGTATTTCAACAGCTACCTTTAGGGTGGGTCTATGTGATATAGTCAAAGCATTAAGTAATTGAATACCTAAAGCTCATCACCTAAATAGCAAAAACAGTAAACCGCGAACGGCCACTTCTGTGAATTTTTTCATAGGGAAAAAATGTTCTTGGCCGTTATCGGGAATCTGCCCTTTTCTCCACGGTAGGGCAATCTCGGAGTTGGTATATTTAGTTAGGGGAGTGTGGGGGGGCACAACCCCCCACATGGGGGGTGTAGGAGTTGAAGTCCCCCCAGTCGATTAGGGTTTGAAAGTTTGTTTGTTTTTTTGCCCAGCCAAGCAAATGTTTTACCTATGAAAAAAATTCACGGAAGTGGTCGTTCACGGTTTACAGCTTTTGCTGTTTAGGTGTTGAGCTTTAGGTATTCGATTACCTAAAGCTTTAATTATCTAATATAGACCCTTTTAGTGATAGATGATCCACCATCCCCAGTGAGGTCCGTGAGTCGAGGGCAGAAGAGGAAAAAACAGTCAACAGACTGGATTCAACATTCCATTATCAAGCAAATGTGGAATCTACAAGCGGTTCATTAGTATGGAATATTTCAGACTTTGCTTAAACTGAACATCAGTTGTCATTGTTAAATAGAGGGCTGTCATTTATACCAGCAGCCAGTAGTGACATCTGTGATACCATTGCGACACTGTCAGCCCAGCTATCTGTGAATATTGATATGATTTATACAGAACTGTATCTTATATACAGAGCTTCAAGAATGTAACTACAGCATACCCTTCTGGAACATACAAGATCAACTTGCAAAACTTAAGTATAGTTGAGGTTAAGTTACTTTATAACTGGGCCATAAACAAAATATGTTATCTCTCAGTTTCAGTTCAGTAGCAGAAACAATGTCTAGAGCTAGTTTTTGTATTGTCTTGAAAGACAAGTAATTACTAGGTTTAAAATGTAAAAAGTGTTTTATTGATTTATGACTTTCAAGACCTGCAAACATCTGAGAGAGATGTATTTGTAACACATAAATGTTACATTTTAAGTTTCTGTTTAGCCTGGGACCTGAAGTCAGCAGCAGAAGGGGGCATAACTAGTAAACCTGTGCCAGCCTTTCCCAGGTGTGTGTGTGTGTGTGTGTGTGTGTGTGTGTGTGTGTGTGTGTGTGTGTGTGTGTGTGTGTGTGTGTGTGTGTGTGTGTGTGTGTGTGTGCGTGTGTGTGCGTGTGTGTGTGTGTGTGTGTGTGTGTGTGTGTGTGTGTGTGTGTGTGTGTGTGTGTGTGTGTGTGTGTGTGTGTGTGTGTGTGTTTGTATATAAATCAAATCACAAAGTGTATGTGTGTGTGTGTGTGTGTGTCAGCTATTTGGGCAGGGACATGAAGCACTGGTTGCAGAGAGAGGGTGTTGGAGGTTTTGGCCTGACCACTCAGTTGAGATTTCAACCCCTATAGCTGTGCCAGTTATTGGGGATTTGGAAAAAGAGGGAGAAACCAGCCCCAGACTGACTGGTCTCTGTGTGCTCTTAAGGGAAATTGCACTTTACTGTATGTGTACTTGTCATCCTCCCAATGTGCACGTCCCCTAGCTGTTGCCAGTGTTGAGGACTGAGTCTCCTCACCACTGGCAACAGCTAGGGGATGTGCATGTCCCCTAGCTGTTGCCAGTGGTGAGGACTGAGGCTCCTTGATTACTGAGTCAGTGCAGGGGCATCACACCATCATAGATGTCAAGTCCTTCGTTAGAATTGTTATGCTTAAGCTACTTTTCTCCAGTGATATCCATGATCATGCAGCATTTAAATTTAAGAAACCTAGTTCTTTCACCCCCACCTTACACCCACTACTTGAAGCTTTTTCTAAGTCCTGCGAAAGCGATCTGATTGAGTACAAGGTTAAATGGAGAAGAAATTCTAAGTGTCAACTTAATTAGGGATGAGTAAATGACACTGAGTGAATTATACCTTCATCCACATATTGTCCTGCTGGTAAAGTGGGTGCAATAGTGGTCATGAATCGGCAACAGTATGAAAACACTATGCAAGAGATGATCTCAGATGTGTCCATATATCAAAGCCTACTAAAGAAGGATAGAGACTCTATTATTAACAGAGTAAAAGCAGATTTATATAATTGTCTTATGTGTAGGGTTATTACATCTCTGAATTGTATGAGTATTTGTATGTTGAATATCCTACGATACAGGTCATTCAAGGATTAACCAAAATACATAAGCATTTGTATGACCCACCACTGAGACTAATTGCCTCGGGGATGGGGTGGCTCACTGAGTAACCTTCTATCTATGTTGAATTGCAGCTGAAACCAGTATTAGCTGCCTCTACTAACATTTTGAAAGACACAAAGGATTTCTTGGAGTCTATATTTGCTTATAAGGATGGTATTGGTCTGTTTGACGGTTATTTCTTTTTGACATTAGATGTATGTTTACTTTTTACAAATATTCCAATGACATTGGCTTGGATTTTGTTAGATAGTATCTTAATGCCAACAGTACATATTCTCCTAGTACATTTTCTCTTATTGTATTGATTATAGAATTAATATTAGAGAACGTTTTCATGTTTAAAGACATGCATTATTTACCAGGCTCTGGATTGGCTATAGGCAGATGCTGTGTCATCTCTTATGCGAACATAGTGATGGCGTATTGGGAGACAACTTTTGTCCTTAATAATCCAGACTTTAGACAGCATATCTAATACTATAAGGGATTTGTGGATGATATATGTCTTCTATGGACAGGTGCCTCTGACAGAATGCATGTGTTTTTGGATTATTTACATTCCACTACTAGTTTACTTAAATTCACTATAGAGTTTTCCGAGGACTAAATCACTTTTTTAGATGTTAAACTGGCTAAAAGGACACATGGTGAGGTTTTTAGTGACCTTCATAGAAATGTATGTAGAGAAAATACACTACTGCAAAGGACCAGTATGCACCTGGGCTACACATTTAAGAATGTGGTTAAAAGACAGGCCATGCAATTTTCCAGGCTGATACGTGATGAATGACTTTTTTCTCAAAATACGAGTTCTTTTAGAGATGAACTAATTTATAGAGGTTATATGGAAACTGATATAACTTGTGAGTTAATGGTTGAAGGAGTGGACAGGGAAACAAAAGGCGTCCCTATTTCAGAAAGCATTATATGCAATATAACTTTGTTTCATCTAGGGTGGTTAGGCACACTCAGAATAGTAATTCTAGATTATGTATTACTTTTACTTCGGATGTCTCTCAGATCTGTAATATTGTGAAGAACATTTGCAATATCTTGACAGTAGTTTTCAAGATAACCCAATTTCCTGGGGCAATCTGTATTTTACTTAAAAAAAAAAAGAATCTGAAATGTATGTTACGTTATGATCAAATATCAACTAAAAAGGTGACCTCACAGAAGATAGGCATTTTTAGCTGTAAGAACTGCACAGTTTGTACTTATGTTGAAAATGAGAATACTTTTCTACATCCAGACTCTGGTAGGTTGTTTAGTTTTACTTTATACACTGACTGTTCAAGTAGGGATTTGATATATATTGCTAGATGCAGAAAATGCCCAGCATTTTATGTTGGGAAGACCAACCGCTCTGTCAGAGGAAGAATACATGAACATGTCAGTGAGATCCGTAGGGGAGTAACTACAAATGTACTAGCTAAGTATATCAGCAGTACTGGTACGGATCATATTCTTGCTTTTCAGGTCTTACATTTAATGAATTTTAATAGACGTTTGGGTGGCGTCAGGAATAAGATGGAGTAGGTAAAAATGCATTGGCTCAGTACCTTCCAGTCTGATTAAGGCCATGGTCTTAATGAATCTGTCTGTTTAAAGTCTCATTTAGGTTGTAGGAGTTTGCATAGGTAATTTCTGATAGGCTATACAGCCTAACTGCATGTTTAAATCAGTTCTGCGTAGCAGTTACTTAATGGGCTGATAAAGCATCTGTTTGTAGATGTGAAAGCGCTTACCCACTATATTTTAAGTTTGGATTAAATATTTTTAATGTGCACATTGAGGCCATGTGCCATTCTGCTTCTTTTTGCTGTTTTTGTGATTAATTTTGAAGTGGAAGACTGGTTAACTAGTGAGAGAACCTTTTTTCTCTTTGGGTTAAAAACCTTATGTATTATCCTTGGTCATTTAGCTGCTGATTACACACATTTTGAATTTCTCATGTAAAACTGTTAAAAGTCATTCCCCTTCTTGTGGAACCAATTTAGCATTGGCTTTCCACCCATGTTACATATGCTGATCGGGAGAAGGTTTAGTACCTCCCTTCTTGTGATGGCCTGCTTTGCTCACTGTTCTTGCTCCTCCCTCTCCTGTGCCTCAAGCTGTTTCCTTTTCTCACCTACTGTGATCTCCAGACATCTTATCTCCTTTCCAGCAGCTCCAGTTTCCAAACTTCAAGCTGCATTTTGAGATCATCTTTGAAATGAGCATTTTCTGTGTACTTTTTTAGCTGTGGCCATTTCCAGGCAGTTTCCAGATTTAGTGAACTAAACTTCAACTGCAAAAAAGACAGCCGTCACCTCATCCTTGGTCAAGCCAGTACATGGGAGTTCCTTTGAGTTTGTTTAATCAGTTGTACCACTAACATTTTGCCATGCTCTGCAGACTAGTTTTGCTTATTTTCTAACATACTCTGTAGGAAGGAATAAACTAACTGTTATGGAATTTATACTTCCATACATTTTCCTTGTGGCTGCAAGGATTCTCACACAATGTGATGCTAAAAATGTTTTGAAGGTTACAGAAGTCCAACTTATGAAATCTGCATTGCTGCCAACAAGTAATATGACAGGGAAGGAAGGCCCTACATGCTATATCTATCTATCTATATATCTATCTATCTATATATATATATATATATATATATATATATGTATATGTGTGTGTGTATAGAGGGTACAGAATTTTGCAAAACACCCAAATATCAGTGTTCAAAAATGTCAACCACAAAACGTTGACAACACAATCATCAAGCAATAAACTCATATGCCAAAATAAAACAAAAAATAGCAAACAAACATTATTTTTCATAGGGGGACAAACCCCTCTGTACCCCCCACACCCCCTGCTGATTATGCATACTAACTGCAAGATCCCACAATATCAGAAAAGTGTATAATATTCACCAGCTTTGAGAATTGTGATCCCACACACCTGTTGACTATGCTTAGTGACCAAATTCTGTCAACTAAACAAATCTTGGACAAAGGTAGTTTTGACAAAATTCAATGCTCTCTCTCTCTCTCTCACACACACACACACACACACACACACACACACACACACACGCACACACACACATATTATTTGTCTTGTGTTAACCAGATTAATCTCACTAGGGTGTTTCAGCGGAGACCCACGGTGGCATTTGTATTACTATGGGAAATTTGATGAGAGCCATGTACATACATATTACATATTTATATTATATATATATTATATATACATATTATGTTATATTATATATATATATATTAACTCCGAGATTGCACGATCCCCAGAAAAGGGGCATATTCTCCTTCCCTGGGGATCATCCTTTCTCGCACAACTGTTGACCTGTTGACAAATATAGGTCAACTATATATATAGGTCAATCTTACTCATGGTCAACCAGTCTAATGGTAACAGTATCAGTGGTACAACAGATGGTACACTCATATTTGGCGCATAAGGCTGTGGATTCTGTTTCCAAACCAGGTGGATTGATTGCTGACAGTGTCAGTTGGACTTTTTTACTTAAAAAAAAAAAAAAAAAAAAATATATATATATATATATATATATATATATATATATATATATATATATATATATATATATATGGGTCTACTTTTATTAGTCGAAGTTACATTACTTTGACTAACAAAAGTTTGACCTGACTTCCGCGAAAGTGCACTTCAGCGAAAGTGTTTTTTCTCGAAAGCCGATTCACTGAATCAGCAAAAGAAATACAAAAACTAACAAAAAACATTGTTTGGGGGGGCAAGCTCCCTCTGCACCTCCCACACCCCCGTTACTTAAATATCCAACTCCGAGATCGCACTACAGTGGGGAAAAGGATATAGTTCCTTATCCCCACTCTACCGTGCTTCGGGGAATCGGCTTTCGAGAAAGTGCAATTTAGCTGAAGTGCATATTCACAGAAGTGGGGCTGTACTTTTTTTGTTTGAAATAATGAGCTCCCCAGGAATTTTGCTTCTCACTCTCACTGCATTGTCTTTAAGTGATATCTTATGAACAGTAAATGTATTTTGTCTTTAACTACTTTGCATTCACACTCACAGTGCTTTTAAGAAGGAGTTAATACCTTTTCAGTGTCACTCTCCCTTCCTCCTTTTACAGTAATGCCCTGCCACTAGCCAGCCAGACTAATCTGGCACATCAAGGTCATAATTACTGTCCACTCTTCAAATCAGCCAAGCATGTTATTAACTTATTATAGCTGTAGCAAAGGAGTCTTTCTCATTTTCAAAAGACAGATTCTAGCAGTCATAATTCAACAGCTGTGTGCAGCTACACTTATGTCATCAACAATCAGCCAACCACATGCCTTTGAAACAGAATAATGAAATTCTTTTCTTACAGAAATTAGGCAGTACAGTTTGGAACATGAATACATAAATACATACACTGTGACGCAGAGAAATGCAAAATAAAAAAAAATTTAAACAGACATTCCTCATCTAACTCTGACTTTTATGTCCATTAAATAGAAAAAGACACTGGCAAGACTTCTAAGGTGTATACGCACTAACACTGAGAAATAGTCTGTCTTTCTTCATATCAGCAACCCATGTAAAAAAAATTCTTCACTGGTCTCAGGCTTGTTAAAAGTCCTCCAAGCACTCTAAGGGGAATGAACAGACTGACAGACAGTTTTCAAAGAAATAATCACTGTATTTGCAAAAACTTCAAAGGGGTGCCCTGGAATAGGTAAACACTGAAAATATTCATTTAGTGTAGTATTTTATACATATTCTTATTTCTGTATTAGGTAATAAAGTTCTGACTCTTTACGTAACAATTTTATTTTTTTTTTAAATAAAAAACATCTTTATTGAAATTTCATTTATGTTACAGGCAATCATACATTTCTACAAATGAAAACAGCCCATATTCACATACTTTCAGTTTCAAACATTATACATCACAGATAAACTTCTATACAGTCATTGTCAATTGAACATTACGTAGCTCATTCAATTCCTGCCTTCCCTTAAACCTCATTCGTCCTCCAAAACATTATTCTGCATGTATGGTTCCCACAGTTCCTATTTTGTCTGTGTATTTTGCTCCTACTCTTTTCAAAAGATCCCACTTCCAGTTCTTATCCCTGTTACTATATTCACTACTCCTAGTATGGTTGGTTTAGACTTTGATTTCCATTTTCTAGCAATTGCTTTTTTAGCAGCTGCCATAATCAAACTCAGCAAGGCCTAACTATGTCTAGATAATTCCAACTGTATCACAGCTCAAAAAATCATTTCCTTAGTTACACCAATGTGCTCACCAAGTATTTCTGACAAGGTAATCTTCAGAACATGTTTAAAGTCTGCCGTCTCATTACACTCCCTAAAATATATTCCCAGTTATCTCTTTCCTCCCTATCACACCTCCAAGATATGCAATATATTTGAGGAAAATTTTTTGGAGTCTGCTTCAGGTATAAAAATACATATGCAAACACTTCCAAGAAAAAAAATCCTAAATCGTCTAGACGTTGTTGGATATTTGGGAGCCGTACATATATCCTTCCATTGTTTATTTGTAAATTGTTTGTCTAGTCTCTATTCCCAATCCTTTTTAACCTCCTCTGATTGATTCCTATAGTCGTCATGCAATATTTTATATGCCCTGCTATTTCCCCCTTTGCTTTTTTAACAGCAGCTTCTGTTATAGATTCTACTAAAAGCTCTACCAGTGCTGGTCTTTCACTTAGGATCCCCCTATCCCTTTTTTCTTTGCCTGTACTCTGATATCAATCCTTGATAGGGAAGGCAGTCTCTGACCTGCAGTCCAAATGTATTCTTGACCTTTTCCTATTATATTACCTTTCCCTCTTTAATTGTTTGCTCCCAATACCTTGGTTCCTTTGTCAGTTTTCTGCAGTAAATTCCATCCCTTTCATGTCTATTTTCTGTACCCCTGATTGCAGTCATCCCTACTGACAAAATCTCCTTTCTCCATTCCAGTGTTGGCTTAGTTCTTAGAATACTTTCTTATACTTTATGAATATAATATTCTGTATGTTATTGTTATTTTCCTTAAGGATTTACATCTGAAAACCCAGTTTCTCCTTATTTCTTGAGCTTCCCTCTGTTTCATCATCTCTTTCCACTTTGTATTATAGTTTTCTGCTATGTATAGGATCCTTACCTATGTATCTTTGAAAAAACTTTCAAATCAGGTAATTCTAAATTACCGTGTTGTATTGGAAGGCTCAGCTTATCCCACTTCACTCTTGCCCTCTTCCCCTGAATAAAATCCTTCATCTCTTTATTAATTGCTATACACACATTTTCCTCTGGTTGATAAAAATATGCCTGACCTGTGTAAAAAAATAAAAGGACTAAAACATTTTCACTGCTTGTATCATACTATCCCTATCCATAAAACGGAGCTTCCACTTTCTCAATTTTTGTTTGATCTTTTGTTTAGTCTTCTCCCAAATATCCTTAGCTCCTATGCTCCTAAGTACTTAGTTTTATCATTTCCTCATAAATATGGGTATCGCTACATAGTGTACAGCTATTGCCTGTATTTTATCTTCATTAATTTTGTATCCCCAAAATATTTGAAACAGTCTCAGAATGTTCCAAAATACTGAAATGTTGTTTTCTGCTTTTATCAGGTACCAAATAATATCATCTGCAAATAAAGCCAACTTTTCTTGATTACCATATCAATTATATCCTTGAATTTCTGAATCCTTTATTTTCTTTGCCAGAGGTTCTAAATGTAATGCAAATAACAAAGGAAAAAGAGAACACACCTGCCTAGTTCCTCTGTTCAAACAGAACTTATTGGAGAGGACTCCAGGTACGACAGATGTGATGAGTGGGTTTTCCCAGCTGATGCTGCCAGGTCAAACACAAAATACAAAATGCATTGTCTCTCTCTCTCTCTCTCTCAGAGAGTTCTTAAATTAATATATAATATTGCTGCTGGGATACTTTCAGAATTACATCAATTGCCAGCATTTAACATCTCCCTGTGAAAAATACATAGCTCTCAGATATTTGGCAAATGGTGGAAATTGTAAAATAAGTTACATTCTTCCACATGTAAAGACAATACAAAAAACTTTTAGTTTTAGGCATTGTGTCTGTTACTGCACTAAAACTGAGAGATAACATATTTTCTTTATGGCCCAGCTATAAAGTAACTTAACATTAATCATTCTTGAAAGGTTTTGCAAGTTAATCTCCTGTGTTTCAGTCTCCCCTATTAAAAAGTTACAATAGTGTATAAAATATATCTCTTCAGCACACCTCTATACAATATGACACATAGTACCAATACATTTGCAACACAGGCATATGAATCATGTTGCTATTCACAAATGAAACACAACCACCCACAAAATTCCAGATATCTGGGCTGGCAGTATCTCCTTCTGTCACACTTCTATATAAATCATATTAATATTCACAAATGACATATAATTATTTACAAAATTCCAGAGAGATGGGCTGGCAGTATTTCCTTTTGTGACACTGTCAATAATTAGGCATCATCTATCTATTACCTTGGCATATTTAATTCTTCCATAAACATTTCCATTTGTACTTTTTCTTTGATTTTCACATTTCTCTGCTTTATATAGATTTTCATAAAAATTTCCAAAATATTTCTAATACCGCTGCAGGATTTCTAGTTATTTTTCTTTGTTATAGGCTTCCTTCCCTAAGCTTGGCAACAACCCTTTCTACTTTCTATTCCTTGAGCCATTGTGCTAAAAGCTTTTATGTTCTGGAGTTATTATAAAAAAATTGCTTAACAGCAATCTTTCTAAATGTATGCATATTATCCAGGTAATCCCTTATTTTCTTAACACTTGGCAGTTGTACCTCTTCTTGTTCTGTGAGATTTCCCCATTCTGCAATAGTTTAACCTTTGTCAATCCCTCAAAATAATTCTTGTTACTTCTTAACTATATTACTGTTTTTATTTGTATCACATTTTTAAATTCCAATTTCATTTTTATCCCACTCTCTAGCTATATTTCCTGAATAAATTTCTATCTTCCCTAATATCTCCTGAATAATTTCCACTACCCATTCCTTAAATTCCTCTCTGTTTAACATGTAGGTGGAGAACTGCCAATCTCTCACTTTTATTTCATTACCTTCCATTTTTATTTTAGTTATTATTGTTGTGTGATCTGGAATAGTTATTGGATGCATATCAAAACTTTCACTTAAATGTGCATGGTCCTGTGAAATTTAATTTCTATCCAAGCTCAATTTTTGTACCATGGGGAATAATAATGTGTAATTTTTCTCCTGGCTCCTACTATTGAATTCAAATCTTCTATACCAAATATTTTCATAAATTTCTTCAAAAATCTACTGCCATTTGTTATATTTTCCCTTCTAGACACCCCCGCAGATACATCCTCCCGGTTGCAAATCAAATTCCACTCCCCACCTAAAAGTAATATTTCCTGCCGAAATTTTATTATTTCTCCCATTATTTTCTCATGCTCCATTGTAGCAGTGTTAGGTGGAATATTAATACATGCCATCATAATCCTTCTCACTTGCTAGTAGCCCCTTATTACTACAAGTCTACTATTATTATCTTGTTTTCCTCTTCTACAGCTACCCTCTAGCAATTAATATAAGTACTTACATTTTTTTTTGACCCAGATATTCCACTGAATAACCATCCTGAAATCCTTTCATTATCAAATTCACATGCTCAGTTCTTTCCAAATGCATCTCCTGTAGCACAGCTATTTGCATTCTGCCTATTTTTTTTTCTTTTTTTGTATAAACCCCTGAAAGTACTGTCATTATGATAAGAAGTTATTATTCCTACCCGTTATGTATTAACACCTTTTTAAATGTCTAGTTTTAGCTTTTGTATTACATGCATACACTAATGTTTAGTAGGTTGATTTTTTTATACAGTTGCTTCATGTCATATCCCTTTGAACCAATGTCACATCTTTCAAGACTTTTTGTTTTAATGAAAACCCTCAAAAACACCTACTTGAACACCCTCATAACCTATTAACTTAATACAAACACACAAAGCCATGTACATCTTCAAATAATGAAGTTTAACCCTCCTAACAGGAACAATTGTCCCAGATTGACAGCCACACTAATGAGCTTTAATTGACTTATAATTAAAGCTATCCATGCTAATATGCCTGGTACAGCATGTGCTTCTACTTATAATATGTGCTGTTTTGTCTTATCTTTATTCCTCTCCCAGAATTTACAACCACCTTTACGACATTCGTAAAGGTAATGAAGCTAATGCACTAGCGAAACATACGCTCGAATATCCCTCCCATAGGTTTTGCTTTAGAGTTCTACAGGTGGTGCGGCAAAATCAAAGGGGCGGAGATTCAGACAATGAATTGGCTTTAGTTGAATTAAAGTGGATCTTAAGACTCAGTGCACATTTATCTCCAGGTATAAATAATCATCTGTCCATTAAACCGGTCCTTGACACTAGAAGTTAATAGTTATTCTTTGTATAAGCATAGTTTACATATATTTTCCTTGGACAGTCTTATAGTGTTTTACGTATATTTTTCAATATTCATATATATATATATATATATATATATATATATATATAGTTTTTATTATTGTTTTTTCGTTATATACATATTTGTTATGAAATTACATATTAGTGCAGTTACAGCTACTAGATCATTGAAACATTGGCAATTAAATATTTTTATATATGTATGACTCACAAAATTGTTCATTACATGTTGAAACATCAGCACATGAATTTAGTGATATATAATTTTATAATATCCATATATATGATTTATGTGCCACAGTTTAATAAGTATATTGATAAATATATATTTTATGTAATTTATAGCAATATATATGTCTATTTAGAGTTGTATTTCTGACAGTTTGTTTATGCTGCTGCTATCTACTTGTATATATTTTAAATTGGTAGCATTGCCCTTTAAAGTGATGTATATATGCATAGTAATGGATTCCAGCTGTCTACATCATCTATTTTAACTGTTAATTGTTATATTGAAATACGCACTGAAGTGTTTTCCCACGCATATATGTATTTAAGTACAATGTATTTGGTTTAAAGTTATCTGATGAAGCGTAGGTAACACTACGCAAAAGCGCTCATCTCCACTTTTGTATACCATTAAACTTGCTCTTGATTTTATTTGGTGTTCGAGATTTTTTACTGAACTTCATTGTGGCTAGATCTTCCATTACCATTTTCTACATCTTCAAATAATGAAGTTTAACCCTCCTAACAGGAACAATTGTCCCAGATTGACAGCCACACTAACGGGCTTTAATTGACTTATAATTAAAGTTATCCATGCTAATATGCCTGGTACAGCATGTGCTTCTACTTATAATATGTGCTGTTTTGTCTTATCTTTATTCCTCTCCCAGATGTAGAAAAGTACTTGAATGGTTTCAGAAAACATTGTCTTTTAGCCACTGAAAAAAAACATTCTGTTTTTATTGCCCTCTTAGCAGCTTGCCTCCACAGAATCAGGAGAACCAGAAACACAGTTGCCTTAAGCATAAGTTTCTCATATTGAACTGTAAACATTTATTTGTAAAGGAAAACTTTTCGTTAATTCCTTATTCTTCTATTTATTTGCTTCCATTTAAAACTTGCTAGATCAAGCCAAAGGCCTTAATACAGTTATTCCCTGTGCAAAAGTAAAACAAAAATTATATTAATTTTACTTATATCATAATCTGTATACTTTTATAACCTGTCCCTCACCTCAACAACCCAGGATTACAGCCTGTTATCTTAAACATGCTTTTATCCATGCTTTCTTCTTTACATTGCAATACTTGTATTTCTTAAAACTAAACAAGAAGAAAGAAAGAAAAAGGAAACAAAGGGGGACCTGTTTACTTTAGTATCCCTATAACAAGCAAAAATAATTGAACATGCTTTACTATATATAACATGCAGTATATGCCATGTTTTATAACAATACTGTTAAGAACAAAAATTGTTCTACTTATAGTTACCTCCTTCCCCCCTCTTCCCCTTTCCTTAATGTCCTTTCACATGTCAATGACTGGAAGTCGGGCCTATGCTTTGGAGTCTCATA
Source organism: Protopterus annectens (assembly GCF_019279795.1). Lineage (NCBI taxonomy): Eukaryota > Metazoa > Chordata > Ceratodontiformes > Protopteridae > Protopterus > Protopterus annectens. Next base: position 338,369,311 of record NC_056740.1, on the reverse strand, counting down.
CAAGTTTAACAAAGCCAGACAAGTCCAATATTTCCATGTTTTCTTGTTCAGACGTATTTCACAAATGGGATTGATGCTTTGTAATCTCACTTTTATTCATTAATTTACAAGTTGCTGGTTTTCTTGCTGTTGATATCTATCTCCCAACTTAGATCTCTGGTTCATTTCCAACATACTCCTGGTTATTATAGTTATATCATGTGCTTTTCTTGAGCTCTAAAACATTTTCCTTTGGAATATTGGAAAAGGTTTCACTGACATAGTCTCTCTATGAACTTTTCTATCATAACAATAAGAAACAGAGTCCCTTTCTGTTTGGTAGTTCACTTTTTGTTAGACAAACTTTTGTGTTTTCTTCTTAACATGTTCTGCATCAAAAATAACTGACCTTTCAGGAAAAAAAATATTCTGAAGATAGCTGGATGCAGCAGCTTGAATCTCACAACTGCCTCTTGACAATCTTGGACCGCTGAAATAAATTTCCTGCTCTTCTGCCTGGTATACAGTGAGTAATAATTTTCCAAAAACACTCTAATTTCTCCAGCATTTAGTACTTTGTCCTTCTGCCACAGTTTTGTCGGAATTAACTCCTTCTACTGGTAAGATTGCGTATTTACTATTAGAGGTCTTAGCTGTTTTCTCATGACCATATTTAGAGCATACATATGATGTGCCCTTTTAATTAACAGCTCCTGCTGTGGGACACCAGTCCAGTTGCTTATTTTTACTTTCATAAAATTACTGCACTCTGTTCTTTCCAGTTTCTCTGGTCCAGCAGAAAATCTCGGGTTTTCCCTATGTGCTCTTTCTTCTAATTTTACTCTTTTTGGAAAAATCTCTTCTTCAGTAGTCTCATACTCAGACAGCCTTTTTTTTTCATTTTAACCTCTGATTTTTTGCAGTTTTATCAGCTCATCTGAATATCTTTTTAAAGTTTCTTCCATTTTTCCAGCCTTTCATTATTTGAGTCGGTATGCTCTGTCAGTGTTTTGTTTATTTTAATCAGCTCTGAACACATCTGACATATCTTTTCTTCTAGATTACTGAAAATCATGTCTTCAAAGGTGGGGGTTAAACTGCTTTTTGCTGAACAGCTATAGGATTCTTCCCCAAAACTGTATTTTCTACTCACTTTTTTGTGGTTGATTTTCTTTCAGGTTCTCCAAATGTTTTCTTTGCTTAGATCCAAGCAGTGCACAAACTAGCCAGTAACTGACATTTATAAAATAACAAATTCACTGGCTCTCTTTTCTGAGTTTCTGTTTTCACAATGGGAGAGCTGAAATTAAACTGTTCCCAGTGTGCAGACATCAAGTCCAAGGTTAAAAATTTTAAATCTAAACAGCTTCTTGCAAAACAAATTTGCTTAGATAACCTAAAAGTTCTAATGATCCTAAACTCTGATTTTATGTGTGTGTGTGTGTGTGTGTGTGTGTGTGTGGTAATTTCACTTTTTAAAACCCTGCAACACTTCTACAAAAAAAAAAAAACGCTTGCAATTGCTTGTGTTGAACAGCTAGTCACAATACACATCTTTGCTGCCACTTTCCTGGAAATAAAAAAAAAAGAAATATATTTTACACAAGTTTTCACATTCTGAATCATTGCTACATCTTTATTGAATGTTTTATACAGTTTTTCACATTGGCCATAAGATATCAAAGGTTCACATAATACCATGGCAGTAAAAAGCATGGCTACTACTGTAGATATGTGTCTGCTCTGAATTTAAAAAAGCTTGTCTTACTCAGGAATAAAGATGAGCCTGTGAAAGGTGCATCTTTCTCATACGTATGTCATGTCAGTGAATGCACAGAAGATGCTTCAATAACAGTACCATTCATCTCCTATGCACAGAATGGTATGCTTCCCCAACCATAAGAGGTATGCCAAAGCAAAATTATATGATTCTACAACATGCAATATATAATGTGCCTTACTCCAAAGGAACAGAATTACAAAATGGGAGTATGAACCAGGCTGAAAGCTGCTAGATGATGCATGTCTGAGGTATAATGGATATAACTGATATGTTCTGTTCAGCCTTTACATTCCTAAGCATGTGGGATATGAAATGAGAGACTGTGGCATATTTGTGGAATAAGGCCATAGCTGTCCATGTTTTTTTTTGGTGCCCCATGAGACATCATATCACAGGCTCGGACCCCAATGCCTCACATCAATGCTGAGTCTACCGGCTTATCTCCTATCCCTTAGACTTACTCCAGTATCGTTGGGGCTAGTGATGGATCCTAAGGGCAGCATGGGGGCTTGGCTGTCTCCACTTTCATCCTGTAGGGGTTCATTACATACCATATCCACTTCCCTGCCCCACCACCCATGCACATCACTTATGTATAAGGGCAAATCACACCTCCCCTAATAAGGCATCATCAATGAATGCCCTCCCACCTGGGACAGGCACACCTATTCCTCTCTGGCACTCCATCAGTTGCCTGAGCCAGTAATCAAACCCAGGCAGAGTGGACCATAGTTAGGGCTTTATCCTTCTATGCCACTGGGACAGCGTCATAGCTGCCCATGTTATGTGTTCTGTAGGCTAATAATGGCTAGAAACAGAACATGCAGTTTTATTACCCAGGGTATGGAGGAGCCTGTGTCTGATAAGGCTATTATGTGAACAATAAATTGTACAAATTATGATCCACACTATATAATTGTTACAGTGAGGAGCTGCATAGTGTCAACATCTCCACTATGTACTGGCAGTTGTATTATACATTGGACAAGTTAGATTACTATGTGTGTACGGGGCATTGTAGACAAGTTATCGGGGTAGTGCTTCTTATGAATAAGTATGTTGTGGTTATGAAAATTATGATTAAATATGTGTGTGTTACTTGGCATTAAACTTTGTGAATATCCACAGCTAGGGACCATAACACATCTGTAAATTGTATGTTGAGGGTGTAAAGCCACCATGTAGTTCTGATTAATACCTTTAACTAAACAATATGCATGTATGAGGCTTATACCTTTTATACGATACTCACACACTCCAAGCATCTTCAACATAGTGGTGGCAGCTACATAATATACTACAGTGGGTGTGATTAGTGCCCCAATTCCATTTCTTGCAATTAACAGCAGATACCAATATGGACACAGACTGCTTGCATAGTTCCTTCATTGCATATAACACACACAAGCTTTCTTTGGAATTGCTAAGGTTTGTTTAGTCTCTCAATCTTGGGGCAGCATTCTGCCCTTATTATGAACTATTTTGGAATCCAGCCCTAAATGAGTCTAAAATAAATTATTTTTTATTTTATTTTACATTTGTTGACTGGGCTAGTCTAGCTGGATACATGTCCATTTTCAGTAGAGGCCCAGGGAGATAAGCTCCAAACATAAAAACATTACAAAAATAGAAATTACGAAATAAAATTACAAAATAGAAATTACAAAATAAAAATTCACTACTTACACTGAATAGCTTTCATGTGGAGATATGCTCCAAACATAGCAAAATTACTATATATGATACTTAAAGTTACTAAGGTTCTACTATATAAGAGAATTTAATAGTGTATGGGTTATAATTAAATAAAAAGTTTGTCTAAGAAGAGGAAAAGTAGTTTAGAGTTTTTGCAAGGGTGTTAGATATAAGGAGATACAGGTACACTTGTGGTACTAATGTTGCCATTTGTAAGTCAAAGTAGGGGAACTAGAGATGTAGGTAGAGAAAAAAAAGATACAGATGAGGGCTGAATAAAGTTAGCTTTTAGGATTAAAGGTTGAGAGGGAACAAAGCCCAGAAGGAGGGCATATAGCAAGAAGAGACAGTAATAGGAAAAGTAAGGTTTAGTCGGGTTTAGTGCATGGACAGAGCGAATGAATTTTCATGTGTTCTTTGAGGTGTTTTTTGTAGAGAGATGTAGATGAGAGAGATGTGAGTGACATAGGAAGCTTGTTCCATATTTTTCCACAATGTTGGTAAAAAGGGAGTCTCCAGCTTTGTTATTAGATTTGATATGGGCGATTAGTAGCTTATTAGCTGAATGGAGTGTCGCTAGATTTTTATATGGGGAGATTAAGTTAGAGAGGATTGGAGTATTATTTGGGTGATGAAGGATTTTTTTGTATGATCACGAGTTGATTATACACCAGCTGGTTTTGTAGTTCAGACCACCCGAGTTGTTTAAGGTTGTGACACTGGTGGGTTCTAAAAGGGGCGCCAGTGGCAAATCTTGCTATATTGTTATAGCTAGTTTCGAGCTTATTTAGATTAGATTTCGATAGATTTGTATATATAGGAGAGGCATAGAAAAGGGTAGAAGTGAGATGGGTCTGGGCAATGGTGGTTTTAGCTAGAGGTGTGAGGTAAGGTTTAATTCTATACAAGGAGCCAAGTTTTTTATTGACCATCAGTATAGTATTGTTGACATGATTGTCATAGCTGAGATTATCTATAGTAATGCCCAGGAGACGTGTAGTAGTATCAGGGGTAATAGTGGTACCGTTGTTAGAGGTAATTGTGAAGTGGATGGGAGCAAAGAGTAACAATTTTGTTTTTTTAGGGTTAAAGAGGAGGCAATAGTCAGTAAGCCAATTTTCAACAGTGTTAAATACTGTTGGATAAGGGTTTGAAGAGAGATAGATGAATTAGAAGAACATATTAGAGTGGAGTCATCGGCATATTGAATACAGGTGGCTTGAGGAAAAACAGTATTGAGGTCATTAATAGAGAATTATTATTTCGATTTCTGTTTATACAGTCAGTAAAAGTTAGCAGGGCAGTGATTGTACTATGAAAGAGGCTAAAGCCATGCTGGCAATTGGCAAGTAAATTGTTGTCGAGCAGGTGTTGAAGTAGTTGATGGTGAATACATTTTTCCATTATTTTGGCAAGTGGGGAGAGTAATGCAATTGGATGGAAATTGGAGATATCAGTGGATTTGCCTCCTTTATGTAAAGGGATAATGTGGGAGACTTTCCATATGGATGGGATGCTACCTTCTGTGATGGTACGGTTTATAAGGATGGATATGGGTAAGCTATGACTTTGGAAGCTATTTGAAGATATTCAGCTGGCAGGTAGTCAGCAGAAGGGGCACAAGGCTTGAGTTTTTGAAGGAGTTTGTAGATAAAGGATGTTGGTACAGATTGCATGTGGAAGGAGGGCACTGGACTGTTTATGTTTTGTAAAGGGTTGGGAGGACTGGGAGGGAGTGTCTTTGCAAGATTTTGAATAATTTCAGTGAAGTAATTATTGAAGGCATCAGCTATTTGCAAAGGATTATCATGAGGAATTGAAGTTGGGGCTGGAGTTTTGGAATGTCCTGGTTGGAGAAGTTTATTGATGCCTGACCAGAACTTTTGTGGATTTTTGTATAAGATTGTTGAAGGTGGCGATAATAATTTTTTTTGTCTAAGATAATGTCTTTTTTGGTTGCATTTCTTAGCTGTTTAAAGAGTAGATGGTCTGCAGAGCTCTTAGTGGCTCTCCATTTGGCCCATATTTTGTTTCGTAGGAACATTTTTTCCTTGGTTTGTTGTGTGAGCTATGGAGCTGCTTTGGTCCTGATTTGGGAGGATCGAAGGGGGGCATGGAGATCCAGGATTTGTAGGAATTCAGTATTAAAGTAAGAAACAGCTTCATCTAGTTTGAGGTGCTTCAGAGGTGACCAGTTACAGGCTTTTAGTTCATTTTGAAAGTTATCTTCTTGGAAGTGATTTTTTGTACAAAAGGTTATAAAGGTGTTATTGGTAGGATTATGAGCCTTTTGCCTTATTATATAGGTTAAAACATGGTCACTAATGTCATCAGGTAGTGTTCCTGGTATACAGGTTTCAGGATGACTATTTACAAGGATCCAGTCGAGAGTGGTTTCTTTATTACTAGGTTTGTGAATTCTTGTGGGGGTGTTTATTATTTGGGTGAAACCATGAAGATTAATGTGGGTACTAGGATTAGGGGAGCTAGAGGTAGTCCAGTCAATATTTTAACTTTAGTCACCTATTATTATTGTTTCTTGAGGAAGTAGGGTGGAGAGGTTACTAAGAATATTTTCAAGAGTTTTAGTATTATTTCCAGGTGGGATGTAGGTACAGATTATGAAAATAGATTTAGATTTATTAAGTTGTAGTTTAATAGTAAGGGTTTTGGCATTGGTGTTAGGAGGTAGAGGTACATTATAGGATGAAACTTGAAGTTCTGATTTATACAAGATAGCTACACTGCCACCCTTTTTGGAAGTACGGTCACATCTGAGGATGTTGTATCCAGGTTGGGGTATTTCTAGGTCATGAGTAGAGGGTTTTAACCAAGTTTCAGTAAGACAAAGGAGATCAAATGCATGTACTTGTAAAAGAGCATGCAATTGACTGAGTTTGTTGTTAATGCTACAGATGTTAAGTTGAGCTATATTGAGAGAGTTGCCTAGTTGTGTGGATGTAGAAATTCCATTAGATGTTTGTGTTAGTGGAATATTGATATTTTGTTGGTTAGGGCCAGGATTAGGGTGAGTATCTCCAGCCAATAAAAGATCAATAGGATGTTTTAGTATAGTCTTTATGTTTTTAAAATACTTGGGTGAGCTTAGCTTGCTGGGGAAGTAGGTAACATGTGAAGATCTATGAAACTTTGGGAGTAGGTAAACTGAAGTGGAGGTTATATTGCTATGTGAGAGGGAACTGAGGTGCGAGTTTGGTATAGTTTGTTGGTGGGAAGGTATATATTAAGTAGAGAGAAGTGCTCATAGAGGGTTAGGGTGTAGGGTAGAGTTAGGAATAGTAGTGAAGAAGTAATAAGAAGGTAATATTTAAGGTTAGAGTTATGTAAGATGGTCATTTTAGAAAGTAAGTTTTGTGAGGTAATGTAAAATGTGAGATAAAGTAAATAAATAAGGTGTGGTCTAGTAGTATAGAGGGATAATTGTACCTTAGTACAAAAGAGTGGGGATGAATAAGGAGATAGTTAAGAGAGGAGTTCTCAGTTAGAAGTCTAAGGTGATAGGGAGAATAATTAAGTGGGTGTGGCTTATTATGTTTAAGTTTAACAGCACTGGGGGTGGGTGAGAATTGGGGGTAGGGTAGGGGAGCAGAGTGAGCCCGTAGGGCGAACAGAGTGGGCTACAGCAAGTAGTGGAGGATTCAACAGAGACAATCAGTAAAAGATGGTAGCCCAGAGAGAGATAGAGGAGCAGGTAAGTAGCTTCTAGTAGAGCAAGCAGGGTATAGGTAAGAGGATAGTGAAAGGAGAGGCTAAAAAGAATTAAAGTTGACAGTAGGCAGACAATGAGGAGAGTACAGGCTAGGAGCAGGTGAGGAGTAGTATGGTGTAATAGCAAGGGATGAGGAAAAGAAAGAAAGGGATGTAGTGAGTTGAAACTAGTAGTATTAGGGGTGTGAGTAAGGGCACAATGCTAGAGTACACTGCCACCTAGTGGGCAGAATAAAAATTACAGCAGGTAACCAGGAAAAGTAAAGTAGGTAGGGAAGGATAGTTTAACAGGTGAAGAAATTTAACAGGAGTTTCTAGTAGGTGACAGGAGTCTGACTGCTGGCTTTCCTGACTCAGTGGCTAAGTTAGTTTACACAGTTTAATTATAGAACAGATAAAACAGATTTGCTTACAATAGGGGTTAGTGGTGAGACATACTTTGTCATTTCTGTACAAACAGCAGTAGGCACTGGGGCAGTAGATACAAAGATGGTCCAATTTGGTAAGGCTTGAGGTGGATCAGGGGGGTCCTTAGTATCCAGGTGGGTCCCTTAATGCAAGGTAGGGTTAGGTTGCTTGTGATTTCTGTGCAAACAGCAGTAGGCACTGGGGCAGTAGATGCAAAGATGGCCCAATTTGGTAAGGCTTGAGGTGGATCAGGGGGTCCTTAGTATCCAGGTGGGTCCCTTAATGCAAGGTAGGGGTAGGTTGTTTGTGATTTCTGTACAAACAGCAGTAGGCACTGGGGCAGTAGATACAAAGATGGTCCAATTTGGTAAGGCTTGAGGTGGATCAGGGGGTCCTTAGTATCCAGGCGGGTCCCTTAATGCAAGGTAGGGGTAGGTTGTTTGTGATTTCTGTACAAACAGCAGGAGGCACTAGGGCAGTAGATATAAAGATGGTCCAATTTGGTAAGGCTTGAGGTGGATCAGGGGGTCCTTAGTATCCAGGCGGGTCCCTTAATGCAAGGTAGGGGTAGGTTGTTTGTGATTTCTGTACAAACAGCAGTAGGCACTGGGGCAGTAGATACAATGATGGTCCAATTTGTTAAGGCTTGAGGTGGATCAGGGGGTCCTTAGTATCAAGGCAGGTCCCTTAATGCAAGGTAGGGGTAGGTTGTTTGTGATTTCTGTACAAACAGCAGTAGACACTGGGGCAGTAGCTACAAAGATGGTCCAATTTGGTAAGGCTTGAGGTGGATCAGGGGGTCCTTAGTATCCAGGCGGGTCCCTTAATGCAAGGTAGGGGTAGGTTGTTTGTGATTTCTGTACAAACAGCAGTAGGCACTGGGGCAGTAGATACAAAGATGGTCCAATTTGGTAAGGCTTGAGGCTGAATCCAAATTGGTGAATTTGGACTGAATTTAGACAAGGCTCAAATTCTAAACCCACCGCCCTAGAAAACAATAATGGAAAAAAACTAAGGGTAATGCTGCTCAATGCCAGGATACCCACACCTCCAGGCTGGTGGCAACTCACGAAGCATCAGAGATATTCAGGGTGAAAAAACCTATAGGCAAAAACTGCTCTCAGTTTTGTGTAGTGTGTACACCCCTCCTCTCAAACTCAGGAACCCCACACAGCCCTTCCTGAAGACACTGGAGAGATAAATGTCATCACAAATATGGGGACAAAATGCTCCACACGAGAAGTCCCTCAATGGTGAGATCAGACCATGAACTAATCTCACTAAAGCCAACTTCACACTTCAAGACTGGTGTGGTATCCAAAATCAAGACCCTTTCCACCAAGGCAAGCGCCAATCTGGTGGGTGGACCCTAGCAACAAACACTTACAACAAGAGGAGAAGCCAAAATCCCTAAAGGAAAGACATCTCTGATCAACACTAGTAAAAACTATGATCACTCATAAAAAAATCAAGGCCAACCTTTGTAAGGCCTTCTTTAGCTATGTTAGAAATCTGGGTGGAAACTCCCAGAGATATGCTCAGAATTAGTCAATGATACAAAAATACAGCATCAATGGGACCGGATGGTGTCCCCGCTGTGTGCTACCACGAACTCAATGGATCATAATGGAACTCATAAATAAAGACATAGGGGACCTAGACACATCGGATCCAACAGTCACCAAGGCCATTGATGAGGGTAAGGGCAGTCACACAGCCCCTTGTCACCAGCTTAAATGTAAACCCATATGTCACAAGATATCAGACACAGATATCCTTCAGAGAGGTCTCATAGAAAATGGATAACTGGTTGCCAGAGCCATGGCCTTAAGCTAAATGCCAAAAATGTATAGTCTACCCTTTGGTAAAACGGTTATCAGGACCTGGGGACCCAAGTTGACAGTAACCTTTCTTTTTGACACCACACAAAGTAGTGGTAGGACCTGAGATCTACCAGCATTGCTCACCCTGATTAGGGATTCATTTCATCCAGATCAAGGGAGGTCATTGTTCCCCTTCAATTATCAGACCACTGCAGCAATTGGAAAGACCCCAAAGTTCCTCACCAAAAGGATAAAAGGCTCAAAAATATGCCATATGCTGCCCGACTGAAGAAACTCCAGCTCTATTCAGTCGCATACCGTCTGCTCAGAGGTGACCTGTGCCTGACACATATAGATCCCGGTCCATGTGAGACAGAGCACCTCACTGGCTCTGTTTCAGGAATCTTGACCAGTGGATGGGAGATCGTAGGTTTACCCCGGGGATCATCTCTGTATCACTGCTCGACAGAGGCATGGCAAACTAATGGTATATATTCTTCAACCTGGGGGTGTGTGAGCCCACACAACTAAAACTTTAAAAGTAAAAATAAAATTTGGTAACCCTTAAAACATAAACTGCTGATAATCATTTATTGATAAAAAGTAATGAGCACTTTTAGGCAGTGATCCTTCATTGCACTACTTAATTAGTCATGGAACACTTAGAAGATTAAAAGAGGAGATTGACTGCCTGGTTCTGCAGTGCAGAGGTACAAAGTCCTGACTACAGCCTAGATGACTTAAGTTTAGTTAGTGGTTCAAGCACCAGAAGGGCCTGGCAGGAGATGGCTGGGAGTGAGCAGCCAAGGTCAGCTCATCCATTCTGGGGGAAAAGGAGGCAGCTAGCCCTCCTGCACTGTCAGTCCTTATGAGAGAAGTAGGTAGAATGTCAAAATGTTGTTATGGCAGCTATGCAGAACGCACGTCAAATTTAAGCCAGGACAGTCCAGAGGTGGTTGAAGGACTATCCTGACACAGTCTCTCCTAGGATAGCAGTGTACAGGGAAGATTCTTGGCTACTCACGGAAGGACATTAGATCATCTCAGCCTGGTCTGTAAATTGTCCCACTCCCTAAATCCTGACCCTTGCATCCAAAGAGAATGCATGGCCTTATTGACCTCATTCCTCACATCAGGAATGAATAGACCAAAGAGTTATTACCTGCTGCAGGGAACAGATGGGGCTGGCTCTTTCTCCATGGGGAAGGAACAAGTGGGCTGACTGGGTAGAAGTGGGGAGCCACTGGACTGATTAACTGCATGGGGGAGCAGGAGTTGGATTAAACCATCCTATCATAAAACACATGGCCGTTATCACTAGCAGTACTTACATTGTTTCTTTTTGCTCTAATTTATTGCAGCATTTTTTTTTATTTTAGATTTTTTACTCTACTTCAAAGTTGTTTTTCCTTGGAGCTCTAAATGTTCTTGGTTAGGGTCTATTAAATCTAGCTGATTTGACAAAGGACCTGAACAGGTGATTTCTAATCTACAGTAAGCAGAACAGGAAAAGGTTTACTTATCACTCTGCTATCAGTGGCTCAACATGTAGCACACCTACCTATGTCAGAAAGCTCTGGGTTCTATTCCTACAGTAAGTACATGGATTAATTTTTCCAAAACTGATACTGCAGTTCAGAGAGTAAGGGCAGTACACTCCTGAGTGTGCTGTTCTATGAATGAGACTTTAAATGGACGTCCCATCTGCCTAAGTTGGTGGTAGCACAGGTGGCTGTAATAAAACCTCACAACAGTTATTGAAAAATAATAGGGGGAAACTCCCTACCTAAATTTCCCCAACATCAAAATAAGTACAACTTCATGTATCACCTGACAAGAGGACACTGTTGTAGTGCTTTACCTTCTCAACAAAGACTTAATAAATAAATAAAATTGTAAGATGCAACTGCTCTGAGACTGCTGTTGCGTGATTGTTTTGAATTTCTTTATTTAAGGTTTGCATCCACAAGCAGCCAGGACATAAGTGCTTGTAGTAAATGCTACATCATGTAATCTTCCAAAACAGAATGCATACATAATATTCTCCAAATTACAGGTGTGAAAAAAGTGTTAGAATTACATTCTAGAACTTTTCAGTTGGAAATATTTCTAAGTTAATTTGTTGGTAGAATAAAGGCACACATTTCAATAACACAAAGTAAATTAAAAATATACATTTAAATATTTAAAAGTAACTATTCATGAAATTTGCATCTTAAAGAAGTACACATTTATTACTTTTACCTTTCTATATGCAAAATCCGCGGTGGTGGTGCTGCGATAGCGTTGCCACCTCACAGTAAGACGCTGTCCGGTACGATTCTCAGCTAGAGCGTCTTCTGCGTGGAGACATGCTTGAATGGGTGTACCTTCGTTGAAGGTTGTGCATCAGGGCTAGCAACTCGGCACGTAAAAATCAGCTGCCAATCATTAGCAGACCGGAGTTCCACTGTGGCGACCCCTAACTGGGAAAAGCCGAAAGACACAACAACAACCTTTCTATATGCAAAATTATTTTTTCCTTAATTTTTTTCTCTGCCCTCCCCACTTGATCTCAACGTAAATGGTCTGTCCATTAACTGTTACCTTATTTGCTCTCTCTCTGGGGGAGAAGAAAATGTGGCAAACTCCCCCAAAGGCCACAAACTGCAGGACTAGGGGCTTTTTTTTATACATTACCCATCTTCCCTACTATTCACTTCTGTCCTTGTACTAGAACTGTGATGATGAAAATGAAAAGGATACATTAGCTTCAATACACAACTGGTGCAAAGGATTCTGATTGTGAGATGCAGTTCTTGTGGTGCAGGGTTTGACCCACTCAGCCCTGATTTGCCTACTGTGTGACTTTGAGCAAGTCACTTAACCAGACAGTGCTTTGAGGCAATTGGGCATTTGGGATAGGCTCCTCAATGGTATCCTGGACTACAAACCTATAATGTGCCCCTACTGCAGATGTCTATCTGCACCCACCCATTTGCTTGCCTGCTGTGCTGCTGGTCTGTTGGCACCCAAATGGGACCTGGCATGTGTGTAAAAAAACAACCCCCTCCCCTCTCCTGGCACAGAAAACACTACCAGTGGTCCCACAAATATTTCTCTGTCTCCAATCAGTCTGCACCAAGGAAGATAAGTGAACTTGAGTAATCAGAAACAAAAACTGAAACTCTTTCTCCAAACTATGAGTCAGGCAAAATATTCCATACAGTAAAGAGTCAATTATCCGAATGTCAGTTATCAGAACCAGTTTTCCAAAGTTTTTGGGTAGGAAAAATCATAAAGTCTGAATATGTAAACATTGTATGTATTTGCCTGAGCATGTTTTTTGAGCTTGTAGCCAGCTCCTGTTTGAAAAATATTCTTTATTGACCATTGGAATTGCTGAATGATTGAAAAGTGTATTCCTGCATGCAGAAAAAAACAAGATTTTAGAAGTATTTTATCCAGCTCAATTATATGTTTGATTATCTGAACAATTTGATTATCTGAACTACCCTAGGTCCCAATTAGTTTGGATAATCGACTCTCTACTGTATTTGAAAATGAAGCCAAAAGAAGATGATTTTTATTTTCCAAACCAAAGAGGATTCTACTTTCTATCTCTTAGGATGTTTGATATTAGATAGCACCATGCTTTTAAGCCCTAGCTTATGGCTTGTTTGGTAATGTATGGATCTTTAACCACAAATTCTATACAGTCTCAAATAAATCAAAATTATTTGTAAGTCAAAAGTACCAGAAATACAAGGTCTTGGGACCTGAATTTTGTCTGTGAGTTAAATAGAACATGCTGGAGAGACAGATAAGTGTCCCAGAGATTACCCCTCCTATGGAACAGGCTTCGAATCCATGTGAGGCTGAATTTGTCTATTATCCACTTTAAGCACAACCTAGACAAGTGGATGGGAAATAAGAAATTTACACAGGACCTGGCATCTATGTTCCTTATGGACACAGGCAGCTTATAAATGTCTGGCCCTCAATTTCTTACTTGGATACAGGACATTATTATTCTTTGGGGATAACTTGGCTAGGTTTAGAAAGCCCCCCCCCCATGGGTCATTAGCCTAACAAAAGTCTATGAATCTATGACTCTATGAAATATAAATAATGACACAGATTTATGCACAACTAACTAAAATAATCTAATTACAGTTCCTACATTCATGCCTTACTTTTATGTGCTTCCTTACAGTTTCCTTTGCAGATTTTTCCATCTTGAATTATAATTCTGTCTTAGTTTTTACTTATTTGGATACTTACAGAACTGGGTGTACACTATTGTTATCATTAACACCTTTGCAAATCAAGTTTGTTTTGTTTTGACTAATTAATTTAACTGTGTGTGTGTGTGTGTGTGTGTGTGTGTGTGTGTGTGTGTGTGTGTGTGTGTGTGTGTGTGTGTGTGTGTGTGTGTGTGCGTGAATATATATCTATATATAAAGATATAAATATAAAAACTTCTATTTCTTGATATATATATATATATATATATATATATATATATATATATATATATATATATATATATATAAATATATATATATATATATATATATATATATATATATATATATATATATATATATATATATATATATATATATATATATATATATATGGTTCTATCTGACTACGCCGACAAGTCAGAACGCCGAGAACACCGACGCCAGAAGATCGACAACGGAGAAGACCGACGGATCAAAACCCCGCGGCTGAGAACATCGACATGGGAAAAGGCTGTGGATGTATCTGTGATAGTTTGTGGGTTAGGGCGGGTTAAGTGAGTTAGGGTTAGGTTAGGTGAGTGTGCGATAGTGGCGGACCTTAGGGTTAGGGTTTGGGTTAAGGTTGTAGGTAGTTGTGTATGTGAGGTTTAGTGTTGGTTTGTAAGGATTTTGGTGTGCTTGTGTTGTGTGTGTGCTTTTTGACCGGGATTTGTTTTGTTTGTTGCTTGTCGGGATTATGGTGTGTCGGCATGTGAGGTTTCGTTTTTGAATATGTGGTGTCGGTGATTATATATATATATATATTAAACTGATGTATATTCAGTTATCAATATGCAGTTGTCCATTCAATATGCTGGATGAAACACCCATTGAAATTATGAGGACCCATCAAAGTCATCAACTGAATTACAACAGGAAAGCCCCTGCACCCCACTCACCTCCACAACTTTAAATACACTAACTCTGAAATCACACAACAGTGGAGAAAAGGACTAAATCCCTTAACCCACTGTCTCTGGATCTCAGCAAAGAAAGCGTCCAATTCCTTTCATGCGTAAGTGAATGGTATGATGGCATGCACCTGTCTCTTGTCATTCACTAATATGGCTATGTAGCAGTGATATGTATTCATATTAAATGAACAAGTACTACAAATCAATGCACTGCATGCTGAATAAATATCACATCTCCAAAATATCTTACACTATACATTTAAGGAATAGGTTTCAGGACCAGTCCTGAAGAAAATTCCCAAATGAACACAGTTAACATAATGGTTAAACTCTTTACCTCCTATGTATATTGTTGGGGGAATGGCATAACAGTTAAGGTGTCTACCTCACCAACACAAAGTACAGGGTCTGATTCGCACCACTGGTCACTATCTGGGTATTAGCAAGGTGTGTAATAGTCTGCAGACACTCTTCTGTGAGGGAAGCTAATGAGATTTTGGAGTGATGCCATAATGATTAGGGTGCTGACCTCACAGACACAATGACAGGATTTGATTCTCACCAGTGCTCACTATCTGGGTATTGGCTAGGTGTGTAAAAGTCTGCAGAATGATTGCATAATGTGAACCTATGACACTCTTCTTTGAGGGAAACTAATGGCATTTGGGAGGGCGGGGGTTTACAATAGTTACAGTGTTTACCTAACAGACACGAGACACAGTGTTTGATTCTTACCTTTGGGAAGCATGGCTAGGCTTAAAAAGGCTCCCTGGGGTCATTAGCTAGCAATCACCTGTGAACAAGGTACAATGTTCGAGCCTGACCTCTGGCTGATGCTTGTGTGCAGTTTGCATGTTCTCCCTGTGTCTCTGTGGGGTTCCTCCCAAAAACGTGCTGTGTGTTTCCACCTCAAATTTACTTAAAAACTGAATGGAGTCATGGGCAGTAGCACACATTCTAGGTAGTGCCTATGTGGGAAGAGTGGTGTAGAATATGTAGACCCCAGTTGCTTTGAGTATCAATTATGGTGTGCAGTAACCCCTAGAGAAGAGATCACAGATTGCATGCCATGTTACGGCTAGCCAATTGATGGTGTATAACTTAGCTTTAGGTGAACATGATGACTAGTGTTAAAAGAAAAAAATGGACACGGGTATCGCCAGTGATAAATGAGCTGAGAATCCAAACTACATTTGAGACCCAAGCTAACAGTGGGAGGAGGACTAAATGCCTGTATTGGCCAGTGTGTCCTTGCTCAGAAGCCTTGGATCAATAAGCTACTGGCTGCCTGATGTCCAGCTGCCCATTTCAGTTAACCTGCAATAGCTCTATTGAGCAAAAGCTGGGCATAAAACCAATCGACCTCCCAAACTAATGATTGCTACACTGAATTGAGGTTCACTGACAAATCACAGCCTGAAAGTGGATGATATAATAGACACTACACAACCTGTGTATCCAGGTGACAAGTTGGAAGGGCAGTGCAGGAAACCACTTGGCTTGGGATCCAGAGTCTACTACTCAGGGGTCAGGGGGAGGACAGACTAGAAATGGTGTTCGACTTGTGGTGAGGGAGATTTTTCAGAAGAAAGTGAGGGATGGCATCAGAATTAATGACAGACTCATGGCAATCATATTCAAGTGTAAGGTCAGGCCAGCAGCAGGGTTGTAATGGTGTCATATTCAAGTGTAAGGTCAGGCCAGCAGCAGGGTTGTAATGGTGTCATATTCAAGTGTAAGGTCAGGTCAGCAGCAGGGTTGTAATGGTGTCATATTCAAGTGTAAGGTCAGGCCAGCAGCAGGGTTGTAATGGTGTCATATTCAAGTGTAAGGTCAGGCCAGCAGCAGGGTTGTAATGGTGTCATATTCAAGTGTAAGGTCAGGCCAGCAGCAGGGTTGTAATGGTGTCATATTCAAGTGTAACGTCAGGCCAGCAGCAGGGTTGTAATGGTGTCATATTCAAGTGTAAGGTCAGGCCAGCAGCAGGGTTGTAATGGTGTCATATTCAAGTGTAAGGTCAGGTCAGCAGCAGGGTTGTAATGGTGTCATATTCAAGTGTAAGGTCAGGCCAGCAGCAGGGTTGTAATGGTGTCATATTCAAGTGTAAAGTCAGGCCAGCAGCAGTGTTGTAATGGTGTCATATTCAAGTGTAAAGTCAGGCCAGCAGCAAGGTTGTAATGGTGTCATATTCAAGTGTAAGGTCAGGTCAGCAGCAGGGTTGTAATGGTGTCGTATTCAAGTGTAAGATCAGGCCAGCAGCAGGGTTGTAATGGTGTCATATTCAAGTGTAAAGTCAGGCCAGCAGCAGTGTTGTAATGGTGTCATATTCAAGTGTAAAGTCAGGCCAGCAGCAGGGTTGTAATGGTGTCATATTCAAGCGTAAGCTCAGGCCAGCAGCAGGGTTGTAATGGTGTCATATTCAAGTGTACGGCCAGGCCAGCAGCAGGGTTGTAATGGTGTCATATTCAAGTATAAAGTCAGGCCAGCAGCAGGGTTGTAATGGTGTCATATTCAAGTGTAAGGTCAGGCCAGCCGCAGGGTTGTAATGGTGTCATATTCAAGTGTAAGGTCAGGACAGCAGCAGGGTTGTAGTGGTGTCATATTCAAGTGTAAGGTCAGGCCAGCACCAGGGTTGTAATGGTGTCATATTCAAGTGTAAGGTCAGGCCTGCCGCAGGATTGTAATGGTGTTATATTCAAGTGTAAGGTCAGGTCAGCAGCAGGGCTGTAATGGTGTCATATTCAAGTGTAAGGTCTGGTCAGCAGCAGGGCTGTAATGGTGTCATATTCAAGTGTAAGGTCAGGCCAGCAGCAGGGTTGTAATGGTGTCATATTCAAGTGTAAGGTCAGGTCAGCAGCAGGGTTGTAATGGTGTCATATTCAAGTGTAAGGTCAGGCCAGCAGCAGGGCTGTAATGGTGTCATATTCAAGTGTAAGGTCAGGCCAGCAGCAGGGTTGTAATGGTGTCATATTCAAGTGTAAGGTCAGCCCAGCAGCAGGGTTGTAATGGTGTCATATTCAAGTGTAAGGTCAGGCCAGCAGCAGGGTTGTAATGGTGTCATATTCAAGTGTAAGGTCAGGCCAGCAGCAGGGTTGTAATGGTGTCATATTCAAGTGTAAAGTCAGGCCACCAGCAGGGTTGTAATGGTGTCATATTCAAGTGTAAGGTCAGGCCAGCAGCAGGGTTGTAATGGTGTCATATTCAAGTGTAAGGTCAGGCCAGCAGCAGGGTTGTAATGGTGTCATATTCAAGTGTAAGGTCAGGCCAGCAGCAGAGCTGTAATGGTGTCATATTCAAGTGTAAGCTCAGGCCAGCAGCAGGGTTCTAATTGTGAAGAAAAGAGTACTAGATAAAACAGGACAGCATAAGTTGGTGCTGACGCTCATATGGGACAGAGAGAACAGAATATCACGACTGCCTGGGTCCACATGGCTAGGGCAACTGAATAAACTACAGGCCATTCTACACATCTGCCTTTGCAAATGGCTTGATGGGGGCCAACACATGGTTCACTTAAACAGACACAGTCATAATATCGCATACAAGACTGTCCAACATGCAGCTCAGGTAGACTTCCTTCCAGTAAGGAAACAGCACCGTGGTAGAATCAGACAGAAGCATAGCTAGGGTGGAATGAAGGGGGCAGTCACCCCTATCTCAAGGTGTCAGGGGTACAATCAGCAGAACAGGTTTTTTTTTCTAGTTTTATGATCTTTACATAAGCACTAGAGCAGAAGCAGAACATGAAGGCACCAGGATGGAGAACCGACTGTTGTTTTTGTTTTTACACAGAATGTGAAAAGGAAATAGAACATTAAGACATGGAGCTTCTCCTCCAAGGGAGGAGCACCACATATGAGACTTTTTATGCTCATTAACCTAGCAATGGGGAGTGTCAAACAGGGGAGTGGTACCAGGCGCTACATGAACCAGCTACTTTTCTGGAATAACAGAATGCAAAGTTATCCCCAGTGAAGCAGTCAACACAAACCACTGGCAGCCACAATCAGTGACAAGAGTTCAATGAAATACTCAGGGCTCCTACACTTCAATAAAAAAGAAGAGGAAATAAGTGGAATCAAAGAAGAATGGCAAACATCTCAAAATAGCATGTGTGATGATGATAGAACAGATATGCAGCCAAGCCAGATACAGAAATAAAAGTAATTAAAGAAAGCTGGTGGTAGAATGCAGAAGTCTAAAGTTATCAAAAGAAAGAGTGTGGAAAAACAGGAGATAGAAAACACGGACTACACTAGTAAGGAATACTGGTTGGCAAACAAAGAGGCTAAGAGACATCAGAGGGACTCTGTGAACTTCTGGAAAGTGATCAAACAGATGGCAAAAACATACATCAGACTGCAAGACAAAGAAAAATAAAGAAGATAGTCACCAGACACTTTGCAGTAGGGATACCAGCAACAATCTGCTCTCCAGTCCACAGGACATTAATGAAGATAAGATGTAAGGAATAATTCCAGCAGCTGCTGAATGAAGAAAATCTCACAGAAGCGATACAATCCCAGACCCATTCTAAGATGAAAGAAGAGAAGTCCACCCAAGAAAAAATAAAAAACAGCCCTAAGGAAAACAAAGCCAGAGAAAGCAGCAGACTCAGATGCGGTCATGGCAGATATGATCAAGATGTTGGGTGAGTTAAGGGAGAAATCATTCAGGGGGTACTTATAGCAGTATGGAGATAGAGGCATATCCCAGTTGACTGACGAATAAGCATTCTAGTATTAGGGTTTAGGAAAAAGGATATATTCAGAACTGTGGGCAGTATAGAGAAAGGTATCAAACTCTTGTCATATTGCATGAAAGTACTGGAGGGGGTGACTGATAAATAAATGCACATAGCAGTAGAAATTAAGATGGGACATTAGCAGTTCCAATTCAGATCAGGATGCAGCACAAGTGACCCAATGTTTACAGTGCGACAAACAGTAGAGAAGAAACTACAGATGAGGGCAGAGTCCAAATGGATATTCCTAGACTTAGAGAAGGTATGATAAAATCCCATGAAAGATGATTTTGGCAGTCCTGAGATGATTCAGAATCCCAGAAACATTGTTAGAATTACTGCAAACTATGTACAAGGATACAATGACACAACAGTGCTCAGACTCAAAGTGGGGTTCCCAGTGAGAGTGAGTGTACATTAGGGTTCAGCTCTGAGCCCACTGCTGTTCATACTGGCAATGGACTACATTAGCAGACAGGTCAGAGGGGCTAGATCAACAAAGCTGCTGCATATAGTTGATATGCCATTATAGACTCTGAACAACATCTGCAACAAATGATAATGGAGTAGAATGCAAAACTGAAGGCATATGAGATGAAACTGAGCACACACAAGTCAATTTATTTATTTTATTTATTTATTTACATTTGTTTACCAGGTAGTGTCCAACTAGGCCAGAGACCTGTTTTCAGTGGAGACTCGGGGAGAAAAGCTCCAAGACAAGTATTAGTCAATAACATAGTGATGGTAAAAAGTTAAGCAAGTAAAATACATGATAGTGGAAAATACATTTTCAATGAGCATAGAAATATAAAAGGATAAGCAAGTTACATACATGATAATGGAAAATACATGTTTAATGAGTATAGAAAATCCAATTACAAGATAATAATACTCTGCTCTTTTTTGTACATTTGGGAATATAATATAAAGCAAGATATCACAAGAGAGTTAGAGCAACAACAGAGAAGTATAAGAATGGGACTTATGCGATGTTAGTATGTGGGTCAGTAACATCGGTGAAGTATAAGAATGGGACTTACTCAATGTTAGTATGTGGGTCGTTAACATTGGTGAAGTATAAGAATGGGACTTACACGATGTTAGTATGTGGGTCAGTATCATCGGTGAATTATAAGAATGGGACTTACACGATGTTAGTAAGTGGGTCAGTAACATCGGTGAAGTATAAGAATGGGACTTAGGCAATGTTAGTATGTGGGTCGTTAACATTGGTGAAATATAAGAATGGGACTTACATGATGTTAGTATGTGGGTCAGTAACATCGGTGAAGTATAAGAATGGGACTTACTCAATGTTAGTATGTGGGTCGTTAACATTGGTGAAATATAAGAATGGGACTTACATGATGTTAGTATGTGGGTCAGTAACATTGGTGAAGTATAAGAATGGGACTTACATGATGTTAGTATGTGGGTCAGTAACATTGGTGAAGTATAAGAATGGGACTTGCGCAATGTTAGTATGTGGGTCGTTAACATTGGTGAAATATAAGAATGGGACTTACATGATGTTAGTATGTGGGTCAGTAACATTGGTGAAGTATAAGAATGGGACTTACATGATGTTAGTATGTGGGTCAGTAACATTGGTGAAGTATAAGAATGGGACTTGCGCGATGTTAGTAAGTGGGTCAGTAACATCGGTGAAGTATAAGAATGGGACTTAGGCAATGTTAGTATGTGGGTCGTTAACATTGGTGAAATATAAGAATGGGACTTACATGATGTTAGTATGTGGGTCAGTAACATTGGTGAAGTATAAGAATGGGACTTACATGATGTTAGTATGTGGGTCAGTAACATTGGTGAAGTATAAGAATGGGACTTAGGCAATGTTAGTATGTGGGTCGTTAACATTGGTGAAATATAAGAATGGGACTTACATGATGTTAGTATGTGGGTCAGTAACATTGGTGAAGTATAAGAATGGGACTTACATGATGTTAGTATGTGGGTCAGTAACATTGGTGAAGTATAAGAATGGGACTTGCGCGATGTTAGTAAGTGGGTCAGTAACATCGGTGAAGTATAAGAATGGGACTTATTCAATGTCGGTATGTGGGTCAGTCATGTTAGAGGGGTTAGCCAGGGAGAGTGCAGCAGCATAGCCAGTGGTTAATGAGATGTTCTTTTAGGCGTAATTTGAATTTGCGATTGTTGGGGTTATTGAGTATTTGCTGGGGACGCAGGTTCCAGGATTTGGATATTTTATTTGAATAGAGACCATCACCTTAGTAGTTTTTGAAATGTTTTACTTTTAGGAGTAGTTTGTCTGATGACCTTAGGGATCTGGGGTTGTATTAGTTTTAACTAAGTTGGATAGAGCAGGGCAGTGATCAGGTTTGTGGATGATATTCTGTGCAATGGAGAGTTGGTTGAGAGTTATAAGACTGGGAAGTTCAAGCCAGCTGAGTTGGTGGAGTGCAGATGTCAGGGGAGCAAATGGGGGAAATCAGAAGAAGCTGAAAATTGAAACATAAAAGAAAATAGTGGAACATGTTAACAGTTTGAAGTATCTGGGAGGGGGTATTGAGAAGAAGGGAACTCTGAATAAGGAGGTCAAAGCTAGAATCAGACAGGCTGCAGACAACATACGCAGAGTGTCAGGGGCAGTGTGTTACAGAAAAATGCCAAAGAGACTGAAAAGTAGAATGTACAAAACGGAGCTGTGACCACCGGTACTACTGAATGGTACAGAAAACCTGGGCAGTGAAACTAGAACAGT
Organism: Protopterus annectens; assembly: GCF_019279795.1. Lineage (NCBI taxonomy): Eukaryota > Metazoa > Chordata > Ceratodontiformes > Protopteridae > Protopterus > Protopterus annectens. The sequence continues at coordinate 338,347,219 of NC_056740.1, read as the reverse complement.
TGAGGAATCTTGCAGTGATAGGGATGAAGGGCATCAGATGGGTGCATATCACCACATCGAATGGTGATAAGTCCGAACGCCCTTTGTTAGAACCGAAAAGTCCAAAAACCCTAAACAGCGAACTCACAGAACAGCAATTTTTTTCCCAGGGAAAAAAATCACAGCTCCATGAAAAAATAAATCACAACTTTAAAACAAATTGAAGTGGGGGGCTGTGCCCCCCACACCCCCTACTTAAATATACCAACTCTGAGATTGCACTACAATGGAGGAAATAGTAAAGCCCAGAAGATGGCCCACGGATTTTTTTTCCCTGGGAAAAAAATTGATGCTCTGTAACTTCGCGTTTAGGGCTTTCAGACTTTTCAGTTTCAATAAAGGCCATTCAAACTTATCACTATTTGATGTGGTGATATAGACCCCAATGAGACAAGTGGTAGGATGCACACTGCAGACAAACGAAGAAATAATGACATCAGAGCAGAAGCCTAAGAAGCTTCAGTTGCAGAAAAAGTCATAGAAAACTGACTAAAGTGGTTCAGGTACTTGTGCAGGAAATAGAAAGCAATCTGATGAAGAATTAAGAGAGAGAGGAAGAAGGCAAGAGGAAAACAGGGCATCCTGCAAAGAGATGGATTGTGGGAGAGAAGCCATTCAGCAGTTAGGCATGACTGTCAAAAAATGTAGGAGAGTAGCACTGAATCAAGGGAGATGGCAACAGCTGATGTGACACCCCAACTCCACGTAGAAAATGGGAACAAAGGGGGTGATGATGATGATGATGATGATGATTACAGAAAGATGCATTTGAATCTGTTTTGCCCTCCCTCCCCATAATTTGCCATTATTGACTACAGCCTTTCAGGTTTACACATCTGTTATGCGCTGTTTTTTTTATTAAGGCTGAATTATGAGCTACTTTATTCCTCATTTGAAGTGCAGTTTCTGTGCTAATCTGAAGTAACGTTACACATCTCTCCTTGCGTATGTTTAAATATTAATTATTAATGTTACAGTGGTGATTTTGTTTACGTAATAAGTACACTGTTCTTTTATCATTACCAGAGCTGGATGATGATCAAATGACCCTAAGCAGGGTAATGGATCAGGCTCCCCCAGTGCAGCCATTCCATTGTCCCATTAATTGGCTATTAAATACTATTACTGTTAATTGGTTATTAATTGGCAATTTCTCCCCAGTTATCATAAACACTTTTCCATTTTCTTTCAGTGTTTCAGTGTTTTGTTTCTTTGTTCCAGTTTCCATCAGTGCGCATACTATTACAAATATCTGGATTTAATTTAAAACTTATTTTAAATTTTATAATGCAAACACTGATATACATTTGCTAAATAAAACAATACTGTCTCAGAATGAAAACAGACTTAACATGAACAGTAAAGTTATCTGCCCTTTAAATGGCATTGAAACCCACATTCAAAGAAAATGTATCTGGTCAGTAGGGGATTAAGTTTACCTTTGGGCTGTTTTCAAACCATAGGCCCCTTGCAGAGATTTCTAGAACCATGCATACATACATATGTTCTCTGATTCACCTTCCTGTTTGTATTATATTATATCCCACAGCACCACTTGTTGGAGTATGTTCCTAGGGGGGTTAGAATGTGTTTTAAATTTGTAGTTTTGAACATTTTTCCAGTAAGCCATGAAACAAAATGTATAAAACAGTAATGGCAAACAATTTCAGATCATTTCTACCATTAAAGGTTACTCAAACCTCTGTCATTAAAATACACCAGTAAGTATCAGTCAATATGCACAATCTCTGCAAAAGTAAAAATCATCTGAATAATTCCACATTAAATAAATCTTTAACTAATGAAGAGGTTGCTGCTGAAAAACAATTTTACATTCAGTGTTTCATCTATAAATTCAGTGCCTGCTGCTGCTGAAGAATAAATTCCCTATGTTACATTAAAAAAATGGTAATAGGGAATGACTGGCAAACTGAAAACAGGTTCATAGTTACTAGGCACTTATTAAAAGAAAGACACACTCAGTAGTGTAGCACCCCCATCACCCGTTTAAGGTACACTGCAATAAAAGCAATCCATCTACATGGTATGGGAGTAGAACTCACAGCCTTCTACTCTAAAGGCAAGTATATTACTTATTGTGCTAACACTGCTTTCAAAATCTGTGGGATAAACCCTGAAAGTCATTTGCTGAAGAAAATTGCACATTGAAAAACAGACAGCATGAGCAACAGTAAACTTCTCTTCCCTTGAAGCTTACAATTCCCTGAAAATGCACAGAAGCTCACATCATCATCATCATCAGCCCCCTTTTTCCCATTGTTCTACATGGGGTCAGAGTATTGTGTTAACTGTCACCAACTCTCTTGATTCAGTGCCACACTCCTTCCTTCTTTAACACTCACACCTGACCATCGCAGATCTTCTCTCACACAATCCATTCACCTCTTTGCTGGACGTCCTCACTTCCTCTTACCTTCTTCCTGTCTGTCCCAAATCTTCCTCACCAGATTGTCTTCTGCTTTTCTACACGTGCCCAAACCACCATAATCTGTTCTCTTTGATCTTTTCTGCAATTGGAGCTACTTTGGTTTCTGCTCTTATGTCCTCATTTCTTTGTCTGTCCCACAGTGTGCATCCTATCACCTTTCTCAGGCACTTCATTTCCATCACCTCTAACTTCTTCAACTGTTCTGCCTTTACTGCTCAGGTTTCTGAACCATAGAGTAGTACTGGTTGCACCACTGTCTTGCACACCTTACTTTTCAGGGTCGCACTACTGTCTTGTACACCTTACTTTTCGGGGTCGCACCACTGTCTTGTACACCTTACTTTTTTTATCTGAAAAATAAGACACTCACAATTCCTTGAAAATGCACTGAAAATCCCAAAACTCACAATTCCTTGAAAATGCACTTAATCTTCTGAAACTCACAATTCCTTGAAAATACAATGAATCTCCTGAAACTTACAATTCCTTGAAAAGGCACTGAATCTGAAGAAACTCACAATTCCTTGAAATGTAATGAATCTCACAATTCTTTGAAAATGTACTGAAACATTTTAGCAGTTTGGTAGTTGGTGTAGAGGATTCAGGCTCTTTTCTCCTGTAACTAGAGTACAGAGTTTGAGCCAGAGCTAGTTAGATAACTAATGTGCTATCCCTAATGAGGGCAACACACACGCACGCACGCACACACGCACACACACACACACACACACACACACACACACACACACACACACACACACACACACACACACACACACACACACACACACACACAATAGCATGTTAGGCTCACAGCAACAAAGAAGGAACCTTACATAGCAGTGGAACAATTTAAAATTCTGCATGCAGAAAGGAAGAAGAAAAAAATTATTTTTAAATTAAAAATTAAATGTTGTGGGAGCCCCTCGGCCAGCAGGCCGTAGACAACTGTCTCTGATCATTACTGATACATTTTTTTTCAGTTTGGGTAATGATTGAAAAGCATGTTCTTGGTGGCCAGTCCATTAAATGATCTTATAAATATAAAATAAAATTATACTAATTGATCCATTGATTTATTACTATTCTTACACTTCATAGCTCAACATAATTTCTTTCTAGTAAACATTTTGAGGACTATCCATTATTAGTGCAAACATAAGATGCTCCAACTATCAAGTACCTAAACAGGTAAAGCAACACAATGTTTTGGTGCAAAGTCTAAAGAACTTTTGCAGTTTTATTAATTAAGGGAATTCTATATTGCACTGGTGAACTATTTTTTGAAAGCCATTCTACCTAATGACTATCCTCTCAGACCTTAAAGTAAATATGGTAGATATTTTGTTTCATGTTCATTAACTGTCAATGCAGACTTGTTTAAACCAACCTTCAAAAGTTAGTTCTAGAATATTCTTGTTCAGCTGAACTGCAGCTTCGTGCAGGGGTAGCCAGCCTCTTTGATCTGCTTCATTAAAGGCAAACGTTTTGTCAGTGAGCTTCTGCAGACTTTCCTCTTGACCTAAAACATTGTAAAATTTATGGAAATTAGTTTTTCTTTGCAAGCTAAATCAGTTCATAATTTCAAATGCTTGTACAAAACAACCATACCTGGTCCATGACTTTGATAGCAAACTCATTATTTACTTATCGAGCTGAACTTGTCAAACAGAACAATTTGGTGACAAGCCAATAAGTTCCGATACAACATCAGTCCTTAACAGAACATTGTTGATACGTACTACAATTTAAAAAAATATAAGATTTTTTGCAAATGGACAAGCGTCTCCCCTAGCCCCCACACCCACTGCTACAATACACACTAACTCTGAGATTTAACTGTCATGGAGAAAGGGGTACATTTTCATCTCTATATAAAAAATTGTGATGTCTAGATGGGTAACTGCTGCCCTTTCTCCGTGATAGTGCTCAAGGAAATGAGACTCGACAAGTTTGTGGTAAGTGGGACACAGTCATTGAAGAAGAGACACTTGATTAAGAAGCTTCCACTGTGTTGTCCCATAATTGAATGTATTAAAACAAACACTCAGATAGTCTCTGTCCACATATATCATTTGAAAAGATGGAAGATAGGACACGAATGTTGAGAGGAAACAGGAAGTCAGGATGGTACTGACTGCAATGTTGGTCATAAACAGGAAGTCGGGGTGGTACTGCAATGTTAGTCATAACAGGCAATCAGGATGGCATTATGAAGTTTTCTAACCAAGAAGCAGATGGATAAAATAAGTCCTCACAACAGTTGTATTAGAACGTCAACTACAGCTGTGGGGAACCTCTATGATGGGAAACAGCTACCACAGAATGTCTTACACATAGCACACAAATATGTTAAGATCTGTATGCTGGGTAAACACTGGATGAAGCCCTCTATTGTAAAAATAACATAGCATTCTTTCATATGATCCCACATTGTCTTTGTTTTGGAAATATCAGCATGGAAAAAAAGTAATCAGTAAAAAACAGCTATAGATTGTCTTTTCTTTCAGTATAAGCACTAACACTGCACTTTTTATTTTTACTGATAGCTCCATTGCTGTGCCCTTTTCTGGAACATTCTGAACAGCCAGTGCCATATATTTAGTGCATATATAATCAGATTTAGATGTAGTGTTTCTTATTTTCATTGGACACCTTCATGGAACTTGGTTCTTTGAGTAATGGCAGCCTACCTCCTCTGCTGCACACCATTATGCGACATGCAATTAAGTGAAGAATCCACTTGGTTCTACAGTTCAGTTCCTAGCCAGGGTGTCTTTTGCATGAAGTTCACATATCCTCCTTGTATCTTCTTTGGTTTTCAGCAGGTTTCTGATTTCCTCCCACATCATTAAAGTATAAAGGTAGGTGAATTAGAAATGCTCTGAATTGTTTGTGGGTTATTGTTTATTCACGACTGGATCTGAGTATGTCAGCCTCTAACTCACAGGATCTTTTCCATGATGCCCCCATAAGGTTTAGCTCTTAACCAGGTAATTTAACTTTACTTATACAGCAATTGACCCAGGTTCTTTCACAAATTAACCGAGGGACTACTAACACATGAGGTGAAGTTAATGTAGCCCAAGGAGAAATTTCCCTAGCTTGTATGAGTAAAAAGATAGTCAACAACACTAGTGAGCCATTAGCTTTGAATTGTACAGACTTCAGTTCTACTGAGAATGTACAAAAATGGCTGGATAATTTCTCTTACACCAATCAAAAGGAATATATACAAGCAGTAGATGGGCACTATCTTTCTTTGACAGAACAAATTTATGCACTTGATAAACAACTTTTTAAATTCATATCCCTGCAGCTCGATAATCATTTGTGCATGTTCCTAAAGGATTGCATATTTGGAAATTCCCACAGGATGTGGAGGTTAATTCTCCCTTTCATTCAGAGATGTTACACTTCTTTGACCATACCAGTCTTGAGCTTACTAAACTGCTTATCAGGAAGAATGAAAGGCTTATGCTTAGATATAAGCAGGAGATATATCCAAGTTAATGGAATCCATTATGGGAGATTTGGAGTTTCACAAATGCAAAATGGACTTTAATAACATTTTTCAGTCCACTGACGATAAATTGATGAAGGTGAAAAGTAGGAAAGACAAAAATTGATTAGAGACAACCTTGACTACTGGAAAAGAAAGGTGTACCCTCTCCCTGCAAGAACACTTTGACAGAGACCACTGCAGAAAGAGGTGGAGTTGATTCCTTTGGCAATGAACAGGAGACAGAGGCCCCTTTAGAGATCACCAGTCTGAGAAGGTCAGAGAGGCTGGCCAAGAAACAAGGAATGAAAACACAGTATTTGGGGAATTACCCCAGGTGCTAGTGGAGGAGATCGAGGAACAACAGGAAAAGATAAACTGTTCAGGATCTGTAATGGCAACATTTGGCTCCCTGGTGCATGACTGTGCCCCATCATTTATGAAAGGTGCTGTAAGCATCATTTCTTTTTTTGACTTTAATATTTACAGTTTCACTGATTTTATCATTGGTCCAGAACACCATGAGTTATTTTGGAAGGGGTACAATTTCATTCCATCTACAAGGGCTAGTATTGAGGATACCTGAAAATATTTACTCGGAAACTTAATTTCCAGATGATTTTTAGTGATGGTGGTGATCTTATGCAGATAGCCAAAAGTCAGTTTAAAAGGAAAAGTATTGCTAACCCACTGCCTCACCCAGTCCTCAACATGTTTGAGAATACTTATAAAAAGAATTGCATAACCTATTGGAAAGAAAGGCATGCAGGAAATTTTACAAACTTTCTCAACAGGACAAGGCTATTTTATATGAATTTATAAACAACTAGTGAGTCAGGTACATGAAAGCAGACAAGGGGGGGGGGTTGTTATGGATTGGATGGACTATGTTGGTAGTATGAATAATCTCTTACATGATAATGACTGTTTTCATCAATGAGATCAGTATCACCTACAGGGCCATCAAAGTGTCCCTTGATGAGTTATTATTGTTTGATACAATATCACCAGGAACATCAAAGTGTCCCTTGATGAGTTATTATTGTTTGATACAATATCACCAGGAACATCAAAGTGGCTGTTGATGAGTTATTATTGGTTAATACAATATCGTCAGGAACATCAAAGTGGCCGTTGATGAGTTATTATTGTTTGATACAATATCGCCAGGAACATCAAAGTGGCCGTTGATGAGTTATTATTGTTTGATACAATATCGCCAGGAACATCAAAGTGGCCGTTGATGAGCTATTATTGTTTGATACAATATCGCAGGGTCTTTATGACTACTTGAGGGTGGATCATCCTACCATTCCAAGGATCTTTGTTATACCAAAAATACATTCTAGTACTAATGATCCACCCTTTCATCTTATTTTAGCTGCCAAGGGGTTGGTGATGGAACCCGTGGCAAAATATATTGATCAGAAACTAAATGACCTTTTTGATTCTCATCCACATATAATACGGGATTCCTGGGACCTATTGGACAAGTTAAAGAACATAAAAATAGGAATGGACAATAGATTTGTTACATGTGATGTGCAAAGTTTATTTTCTGTTATACCACACAAAGTGGGTCTGGAGTGGTTCCATGAAATAGTGGTATAACACTGGTCTTTATCCAACACAGATCATGCTTTGGTTGTTGAATTAATGGAAATCATGTTAAACAACAATTTTTTGACTTTTGAAGGGGAGTTTTACAAGCAGTTAACAGGTGTTGCTGTGGGGGCTATGTGTGCCCCCAAGTTTGCAAATGCTGTTCTCCTGAGATGGGAAAAGAAAAGTTTATTTACACTCCCGCATTATGAGATGTGTGGGGTAATTCAAATTTCTGGATGACCTGTTTATTACTTGGAAAGGTACTGGTGAACAATTGGATGCTTTTATTCATCTTCATTCCTAAGATTCACCTATAATGCCAGTGTGGAAAGAATTAATTACCTGAATATTATGATCTTCAAGCCCTTGGATGGGGAACCGGTAACACAGATTTATAGGAAAGCATCACATTGCAACACATTTCTCCATTACACAAGTTGCCACCCCTTTCATCAAAATAAAGGGGTGGTAAAAAGTCAGTTCATCCAAGCATCCCGACTTACCTCAGAAGGCGACACTTGTTAACACTTTAACATTTTAAAATCAATGTTTTTGGACAGGGGTTTGCCGCCAACATTGTTGGAAAAAACACGAGGTGGAGTGGTAGGAAAGGGAGTGCAGATACACACCAATCATTAAGAAAGTGTTACAACAGCTTGTCAACTTTAACAAGAGCCACATAGGTTTTGAGTTTTATGGCCATGCGAACATGGCTTTACACTACACATTGGATACTAAAGAGATTGAATCCATTCTGCGAAGGAATTGGAACATGATGAAATATTACAAGTCCATTAGTAATTATTTTCAAGAAAACCCTTTCTTTACCTATAAAAACAAAGATAATATTAAAAATCTACTTTAGAGATCTGGAGTAGGAAATAAGTGGTTTCTAATCAGGAAGTGTGGTCATTGCCCCAATGTCCGTATATTAATTTGAACTATGAAGGTTACTTGTTGAACAAAATTGTAGGTAAGATACACAGTGGTATCTACAACTGTGCCACACAAAGAATTGTCTACCTGGCTACATGCACCTCATACATAGCATTCTACATGGGTAAGACTAAAATTGCTTTGAGTAAGCATATATACAGAATTTGTATAGTATTAAACGTCAGAACATGAAGAGTGCATTGGCCAGGCATCCATTGGTTTGTACAGAGTTTAACATGTTTTTCTTAATTTTAGAGCAAATTGATGCTGTTCCATATTGGGGGGACTGGCAAAATAAGCTTTTACAGCAGGAAATGTTTTGGCAAATTAGACTTAATGCGGCCAGTCTGCCCGGACTTAATGAAAGCATTTCAGTTGTGAGTAAATTGAAAAACTGAGCAAATATGGTGTGGTGGTTTGACTTTTTGTCTTGATTATTCACCTTTGTTATGATTCTAGTTTTATTTTAATGTTAATGAGTTATTTTACAAACCAGAAGTGATGTCACGATTTTAACTTATTTGACTGAATTTTGTGGGGGGGCATCTTCATTCATGAATGTATTAGGTAAAATGCGAGTAGTAAGTCATTGTTCTGATGATGTCTTTGTAAATAGATAAAAGTGCTCCACTTTGACTTGGAAATTGGTACATTAAAGTAGATTTTAGGGTTTCTGTGGTTGCTGACTATATGGTTATTTTTTGCATTTTTGGGTTTTGGTTCTTCCAGTCCCGGATAGTAGCTTGTGGCCTTGTTTGGGTTATTTATCATCTTGAGGTATCCAAATGTGTCATTCACATCCACTCACTGTTTTCTTTTTTTTCTTCTAGAATGTTCACAATATGGTCGCTAGCTATTCGTATAATGAGTGTGATGTGAGTCTTTATTGTGTTATTTGTACTTGTCATGTACTTTGCTGTCAAGTATGTTATTCAATACTGGGCATAGTGCTTCCAGGGAGGTCTCACTGGTAACATTTAAAAGGGATATTATCATTTTTATCTGCTGAGAATGTCTCCTCCCCCAGTTTACCTCAAGCTCCCATTTACTCATTCAAGTGCCTTATCTGACTGTCTGGCCACCATTCTCTTACCAGTGCTACTACTCATGGTCTGTCTTCTTGGAGGTGGTCATCAATGCCACTCCCTACACTTGGCAGTTTAGCACTGTGTACAAAAATATTATTACACAAGATTTTCTTATAGGTCCATAGGAGGTTATTATGCAAATGGCCCTAGGGCCTTTACAAGCCTAGCCATGTAAAAAGCCCATGTACCCTAACTGACCATAGTTAGATGGTCTTCGTTAGCAGATCAGCACTGACTGCTCCTGTCCATGAGGGACATAGGTGCCACCCCTGGGGTGAATTTATGGTTACCCATCCAATTGTCAAGGTTGCACTTAAATAGAATCGAGGATCTCTGCTTCACATGGAGTGGGAGCTTATTTCAGAGGAGTGGCAATCTCTGGGAGACATATCTGTCTCTCCCATGTGTTCTGTTAATGTTATGGGCTAGGTTGAGATCCCTGGAGCGAGTTAGTCTTATCCCATTTGTTTTGTGGATGTGCAGCATTTCCATTAGGGTTAGGTCAGAGACTGCTCTGTAGGCCAAGCACAGATCACCTCTCAGCAACCTGTAGGATACAGAGTGCAGTGACAAAGCTTTCAGTCTTTCAATATAGGTCATGTTTTGGAGGCCCTGGATTCTCTTGGTTAGAAACCTTTGTGGTTTCCCCAGCTGCTGCAGGTGTCTGGTGAGGTACATACAGAAGGGAGCATTGTACTCAATTAGTGGTCTGATAAGGGTCGAGTACAGCAGAGTTATGACCTCCTTGGTGTTGGATGTGATGCTGTCATTTATGAGATGTGCAGTGTAGAAGGCTTTCCTTACCACTATGGACACATGGTGATAGAAGTTTAGATTGCTATCAACCTGTGTTCCCAAGTCTTGTACCACTGGGTTTGAGCTTAGAGGAGTGCTATCTATACTGTAATTAGGAGGGGATACTTCTTTGCAAAGGGGACAATGAGGCATATTTTTGCATTTAGGTTTAGTCTATGGCTTTGGTACCAATCATTTGTCTGTGTCAGTTTCTTCTGTAATATGATGACATAGTTGAGGGACTCTATGATCGCACCCAGTTTACAGTCATCTTCAAACCTGGCAAGCCACAGACAATCTACTTTTGCCTGGACTTCAGAGAAATAGATTCCGAACAGTAGAAGACCCAGTACAGATCTGTGTGGTACACCACTGGTAACTGGTCTACTGGTGGAAGTGAATTCTCCAACTTTGGCAGTGTGCATTCTATCTGTGAGCCAATTGGCTACCCATCTAATGATGTATAGGTTAATCCCCAGCTAGGAGAGTTTATCAATGATCCCTGAGTGAGAAATTGTATGCAATGCCTTGGCTAGATCAAGATAGGTGGAATGTACTGCTTTCCAATCATCCAGGGTTCTTGGTGACATTCTCAAATAAGTCCACCAGGTTTAATAAGCAAGATCGACCATTGACAAACCCAAACTGGGTCAGACCAAGAATATGATGGTTGCCTATGTCCTGGTTGATAAGGTCCATGATATTTCTTTCCATAGCCTTGCAGATAAGGCTGGTCAGGCTAATGGGTCTGTAGTTCCCAGGGTTGGTTGATGGACCCCCTTTGTAAAAGGAGATTACTGTTGTGGTTCTCCACTCCTCTGGCACAAAACCAGGCTGTGGTTAAAGAGGGTGCCAAGTGGTTCTCCTAGGTCTTGTTTTAGATTGTTTAGTAAGCAGCCTGGGATGTTATCTGGTCCCCTAGAGGCTTTATTTTTGACCTTGGAGAGCACTTGTATGACCTGCTCTTTGGAGATACTTGGTCGAGGACTGATGTCATAAACACTATGGGGTAATGCTGGTGGTGATAGGGGGTGAAGTTATCACCAAATCTGTCAGGTAGCAGGTTGATAATTTCTTCAGGTTCCATGTGAGTGTTGCTGTCCACTATAAGTTTGGCACACAGCTGGGCATTCCCTTTTAGGTTTTGGACTTAACTAAAGAATGCCTTATGATTGTCTTTAGCTAGGGATGCTAGTTTTGTCTCATAAGTAGCTATAGACGACTTTACAAGCTTTTTGATTTGCTTGTTTAAACTGTGGAGGGTAATATTCCTTTGCTGAGTAAGTTCCCTCTTATTCTTAGATATCAGTTTCTTTGTTGCATAACTTATTTATACTTGCAGTCCACCGGGGTAGCTTGTTTTTTCAAGAAGACCTGGTGTTTAGTCCTGTCAGCAACAGCTGAGTCAATACATTTGTTTAAGTGACTATATAGAGTGTTTGTGCGCCCCTCTGCACAGGACTCTTTGTTGGCTGTGTTAACAGGGCCTTAAAACTTTTTATACCATCGCTTAGAAGGCTAAAGTTTGCTTTGGAGAAATTTTTCAGGTTTTTTTTGTTCCTGTGGGGTGTCATGACTGATCTTTACTTCATATAAAACAGATTCATGGCCTGACTTAACCAGGAAGGGCAACACACTGAGGGTAGTGAAGGGAGCCCCAATGTTGGTGAGTACTAGGTCTAGAACATTTGAACCCCTTGTGGGGGTGCAGATTAACTGTTTCAAGGCATTTGAATTAAAAAGTCCAGAAACACCAAAAAAACTGTCTTTGTGGTCATGTAACTTGCCCAATCGATGGACAGGTAGTTGACATCTCCCATGACCAAGGTGTTTTGCTATATATTTTCCGACTCTAGCACATCCAGGTTGATGGTGTGTTTCTCCTGGATCACAGTGGGGGCCTTGTAGCTAGCTATGATGTGGTAGGGTATTTTATCTAGAGTTATTTGGACCTAGGGTAGCTCAAGAGAGTTGTACTATTTCACCAGTCTCGAGGTGTATTTAGATTTAATGAAAATGGATACTCCCCCACCTTTGGTTCTTTCACGATCATTTTGGGGTCTGAATGTGAAAGGCATTGTAGCTTGTACAGCTGGAGTGCTCTCTTTGTCCTTGAACCAATTCTCAGTGACGGCACAGGCATCAGCATCTTCCAAGGTGAGGAGTGCTTCCAGGGAGTGCTGTTTACTGTTTAGCTTCCTAGCATTAAGCAGCATAACTCTGAGTTTCTCTCTAGTGGATTTTTTACATCAGTTTTGTTGTTTTGACATAGCCTAAAAAAGGGCACTATTTAAGAGACAAGCATCTTTTGCCAATATCTGAATGCCTTGAGGAGACAGGTGAAGTCCATCTCTAGCAAAGCATCATGGTCTGTTGACCATGTCTTCCCAGGTTGACAAATACTGGATCCCCTCGGAGTGACACTGGAAGCAAATCCAATTGTTGAACTTAATCAATTTTTGTTTGCACTTTGGCATCATCCTAGGTGAAGGTAGAATGCTGCTTAGGGCTAGGGACATACCTGTCTGGAACACATAATCTAAGAGTTCTAGCATGCCTCTCTTAATATAGTCCGGAGAGATGGGTCTCAAGTCATTCACTTCAACATGTACTTTAACAGTATCATAACTGTAATTGTTGCTGAGTAACTCAAGTGCATGCATGATTTGATGAATCCTGGCACCAGACAGGCAGCTGACCATGACCTTCTCCTTGTTCAACCTGGTGAGGGGGGCATCTGTGTGTCTCACTACTGAGTCATCTATGACCAGGATATTTTGGTTTTAAAATGCATTCCTTTAGGGGCTTAATTACTGAGACACTGATATGTGTGTTGTTATGTGTAATGGTGGATTCTGTTCATGTACCAGTATGTGTGGGTTGTTTGCACTTGGTAGATGTGTGGTCCTTTGGTAGGAGTTGAGTACCTCCATGTATGTGGGTTTATGTGTCTTGATTTATCTTGTGCAAGAGGTGAGGTGGGTATGTGCTGATAACCTCTTTGATGTCTTGTTTATTGTTATGTGAGAGGACTGATTTGAGTTTCGTGATACAGTTAATCTTTCACGTACTGTATTAGTTTGCTTTAGGAGCAGGTGGTTGTCAGTATACATGAGGCAATTGCTACACTGCCTCAGGATGCCCATGTCAATCAGGCTGGCTGGAGAAATGTTGGGACACATAGTAGCAGGTAATTCCTAAGTACTAATTTTTAGAGGGGAAATTGGATCAGGTATTGCTCTGGGATTAACAAGGGAACTTAATTCAGTAGAAGATCAGGGAACAAAAGTGGGGCAACACTGCTCAGTGCTCAGCTGACTTGCCTACAGTGCTGAAGTGCACAGCTGAGTTTCCTGAAGAGCAGCAGTGAAGCCGGGAGGGTTTCATTGACTGGAGTCTGAGGAAAAAGTGTTTCTAGGTGTTTGCTTCTGTACAAGGCAAATCTAACCCCAGTAGTGCAGTGTGCAGCTACTCGCAAATGCAAGGCTTATATAAAGGTGAAGTTAAAGAGTTTTAAACTAGTCTCCAAATAGGAAATCACACAATGATCCTTCCTCCAGCAATCCCCAGCTCAGACAAGGTTATATCCACATTCTTCTGCCACAAGGGTACAGGGGGCCAATTCTTAATGTAAGATGGCTGGATTTGAGTTCAAGTGTATGAAAAACATACTAGATTCAGCAATTCTGGATCTAGTCTATGCTACCTAAGCAATATTTCAGTGCAGAACAAATAAGTGCAGATAATAAGCAGGCACAAGCAGTAAAAGCAGTCAAAAAGCCACAAATTAATGCATTAAAATAGTAAACTACAGATGAAAAGTGCAGATCAAATTCTTTCCTTTCACTGGCTGGTGTGAGTAAGCACAAAATTATAATTTTGTGAAATCACTTCCCTTCAACTATTTAAATTTATTGGCTATCCCACGTTATTCCATAGTACCAGAATACAAAAGTGCCCACCTCCTTTCAATCTTTCTTGCTTTTTTAAAATAGTGGCTTTCCACTTAGACAGCTAAAACGTAAGTTACTCACTTTCATATCTAACTGCTTAGTGCACACTGCAGTGTTTAGAATAATCCATTTTTTTCATCTTACCTTTAAACATCTATTGCAAGACCACCAGTTATTGGAGACCCCACATTCTGCCTCTCAGTAGTCATCTTGGGATTAGTGCTTCTGTTTTCTCCTGGTGAGAGAATGAGTGCAGTTACATTATTTCCTGGAGACTGCTGATCACCAGAAAGCCTAATAACTGCTTTACAAGGTGACAGCTTGGAATCTGTGCTTACATTCTGATCCTGGTGAGAGTAGGGGCAGAGTGCATTGATTCCTGACTGTTTCTGGTTGGACAGTGAGTGTCTGTGCTTAACGTACCCGATTGGTCTGGTCAAGGCATCTACCAGGAAAAGGCTACAAACCTACAGACCCTTGCATCATCTGAGACAAGACTGTGATCACCAAACAGGCTGTGGCCTGCTTCTCATCTTGGGATTGGTGCTAACATTTTACTTCTGGTAAGAGAAGAAGCAAAGGAGCATTGTATCCCAACAGAGTGAAGCTGTGCTGAGACTAGCATTAGTAGTATCCAGGCAATAGCCATTCATGTGACTCCCCTTTTTTCATCACTCGACAAGTTAATTCTTTGTTTTCAGTAAGTACTGCTTGATTTGTTTCTAACTTCAGAATATCTGCCTAAATACTTCACCTTAAATTTTCTGGGTCTATGTATTAGTTTCCCCCTCAAGTGTTTGGCAATGCTCTGTACATATTCAGACACTTTTAGAGACATTTTTCCTGTAAAAGCACAACTGAAATTTCTCCAATATCTAGTTGCACACAGGGCATACTAGTTTGCAGTGACAAGCACTGTCCCCATAGTTGCAAACCGGATACTCCTGACAGTGATTGATATTCTCACTCCAACTGTCTCATCAATAAAAAAAGGGTCTGTTGCCATGGATATAAAGTTTCCTACTGTCTCCATTACTGGCTTGGTGGATATGGGCATCCTGAGGTAATATAGAAATTGCCTCATGTTTACTGACAACCAGTTAATTCTCAAATAAATTGATATTGTATGTGAGAGATGTATTTACACAATGTCACTGGATCATAGGATCATAGGAGGTTATTAGGCTAATGGCCCTGGAGCCCTTACAAGCCTAGCCAAGAGGTTATCCCCAAAAAGAAACCACAGTCAGCATCTGTCACCCCTGTCAGTAAGGAATACAGGTAGAACCCCAGTGACAAAGGTGTGGTTTCCCATCCGCTCATCAAGGTTGTGCTTGAAGAGGATCAGCGAGATACTCTGTTTGATGTGTATGGGAAGTCTATTTCAGAGAAAGGGTAGCCTCTGGAAGACAAACCTGTCTCTCCAGCAGGTTTTGCTGATGTTGCATATTAGAGTCAGCCCTTTTGAGTGGGTAGTGCATGAGGAGTTAGACTTATGGATATAGAGCATCTCTAGTAGGGCAGGGTCCGAGATTGCCTTGTAGGTGAGACACAGATCATCCCTGAGCAATCTGTATGACACCGAGTAGAGTGATTGTGATTTGAGCCTGTCTGCATAAGACAGGTGTTGGAGGCCATGAATTCTCTTTGTGAGGTATTTCAGTGGCCTTTCCAGTTGGTGCAGATGCTGGAGAGATAATCTCAAATGGGGTATTATACTCAATTATTGGTCTAATGAGGGAGGAGTATAGAAAGGTAATAACCTCCTTTTTTCTGGATGCAATCCCTTTACTTATGAGATGAACCAAGTAAAAGGCTTTTCTGACCACTGATGCTACATGATGGTCGAATGTGAGGCTGTTATCAACCTGAGTGCCCAGGTCTCATACCACAGGTTGTGTGCTTAAGGGGTTGCCGTTGATGTGGTAATCAGTAGGGGTAGTGTTTTTGCCGAATGGTATGATGATACATTTTTTTGCATTTAGCTTGAGGCCATGACTTTGGCACCAGTCATTAGTTGTGAGACCCTCTTGCAGTATGTTAACATCATTTGGGGAGTCAATGACAGCACCCAACTTACAGTCGTCCGCATACTTGGTCAGCCACAGGCCTTTTGCCTTTGCCTGGACCTCTGAGAAATAGATGCCAAACATTAGGAACCCAGGACAGATCTCTGGGGAACTCCACTACTGACAGAGGTGGAGGTGCCTATTTTGACTTTGAGGGTCCTGTCAGTGTGTCAGTTGGCCACCCACCTGAGATAGGAATTTACACCAAGTTGTGTTAGATTTTCAATAATGCCCAAGTGGGGGATTGTGTCAAAGTCCTTGGCCAAGTCAAGGTAAGCTGCATGTGCTGACTTTCCCTTATCCAGGGCCTTGGTGACAGTCTCAAAGAAGTCAATCAGGCTCAATAGGCAAGATCTACCCTTGACAAATCTGAACTGAGTGGGGTCAAGTGCTTGGAGACTGCCTATGTCCTTGTTTATGAGATCCATAATAATATGCTCCATGGCTTTACATATCAGACTTGTCAAGCTAATGGGTCAATAGTTTCCAGGGTCAGTAGTGGCACCACCTTTGTGCAATGGGATGAGAATGTCAATTCCCCACTCTGCTGGAATGAAGCCTGTACTTAGGCTGTGGGTGAATAGGGTGTTCAATGGCAAAGACAGTTCTTGCTGGAGATGGTGCAGAATACATCCTGGGATACTATTAGGTCCCATGGAAGCTGTGCGCTTTGCCTTGGATAGGCCCTGTAACACTTGATCTATGGAGATGTGAGGTGCAGGACAAGTATCGGGGATGTTGAAAGGGCCGTTGGGGGGGAACAGGGGGGGTGAAGTTTTCACTGAACCTATCTGCTAGCAGGTTGGCTAAGTCAACAGGATCAGTGTAAGTGATACTTTACTAATTTGGAACACACCTGGGTTTTACCATTGAGGTTTCTGACGTAACTGAAGAAGATTTTATGGTTTCCCTTTGTTATGGAGGCTAGTTTAAACTCATAATTGGTCTTGGAGGCTTTTACTAGTGATCTAATTTGCTTGTTGAGGCTAAGGAGGGAGTTTTTTCAATTTGGAATATGTTTCTTTTTACCCTTGGACAACAGTTTCTTCCTTTTGTTGTAAAGCCTGTTTATAGAGGATGTCCACCAAACAGGTTTGTATTTCCTTGATGAGCAGGTTTTAGTTCTGTTGGGTGTGGGTGAGTCCATGAAGTTGTACAGATGCTTGTATACTGCATTGGTGTACTGTTCAGCATAGTTGTCTGCATCCTCTGAGGGGGGCGGTGCTGTAAAGCTACAGATACCCTCTCTTAGGAGGTTGTAGTCAGCTTTTGGGAAGTTTTTTTAGCTTTATTATGGCTGGGGGGTTGGTTGGGATAGAAACTTCAAATGAGACAGTCTGATGATCTGATCTCACCAGGGAAAAACATACTATGGGAGTGGTGCAGCGGTCACCTATATTGGTGAGAACCAAGTCCAGAATGTTATCTTCCCTTGTGGGGGATGAGACAAGCTGGTCTAGTGTGTTATAACTGATGAAGTTGAGGAATTATTGAGAGAGTATATTAGGCAAAGCGCTCACATAAAAGTACTCTTAATGTCAATAAGGTTGTCATTAGTACACACACTGCACCCATCACACATAATTCAAAGCAGACATATCGACCCACATATGCTGAGGGCCTGAGGCACTTAAATGTAACCTTACTAAACCATAAAGACCGCCTAGATGAAGTACACATAACAAATACCCTCAGCAGCTACAAATGCACTCTTTAACACCCACATCAACACATAGAGCTACATCTCATAGAGTCTCTACCTCTAAGCCCGTAAGGCAAGCCTCCAGACAATCCAACATTCTAGTCACTGGAGACTCCATCATGAGACACACTGATGTCACTCTCACCAGGCTGAGAAAGGAAAAAGTCACAGTCAGTTGCTTATCAGGGACTAGGATCCTCCACATTACACATGCACTCAGATCATTGGACCACAGTTACCAATATGACTCAGTCATAGTCCATGTGGGAGTAAATGACCTGAGACATACCTCCCTAAACGATATGAAGAGTATGAAGAGAGACATCATGGAGTTCTCGAAACATTTGCCTCAGGCTGGTATGAGCCTAGCGTTGAGCAGCATTTTACCTTCTCCAAGGATGATGCCACAATACGAAGAAAAGATAATTGACTTTAATAATTGGCTTAGTTTCTGGTGTCATTCTAAGGGGATGCAATATTTGTCAGCATGCAAGGAGATGGTCTGGTTGCTTTGCCAGGGATGGTATGCCCCTCTCCCCTCTAGTTTTTTGAATATTAGCTAAAACATTGTCTTCCCCCATAGTGCCTTTTTTATGCAATGTCAAACTCAAAGTACTTCCGACATAGAAAATCAAAACCAAGAGAATCTAAAGGTATTACTGCTCAATACTAGGAGTCTAAACAAAAAAACTCCACTCTCTAGAAGTTATCTTTATCCTAGAGAATGCTGATGTATGTGCAGCCACTGAGACATGGAGAGCACACCAACAGTGCAAGGTTATAATGCCGTCCACACATTTAAGCAGCTACTTCACAGGCAGGGGCTAAAGGTAGAAGTGTCTCTATTTACATCAAAAATAAATATATTTCAAGGCTTGTCAAACAGAACATTGCACTTGAGCTGCTCCATGTTCAAATCACCATAGGCAAAATCCAATACCACTTCCTTGCAAGCTATAGGTCCCCCACTATGACCCAGGAAACCCATGCCATTTATTTACACTTATTAGCAACACTAAACATCCAACCCAATACCATATTCATGGGTGACTTTAATTACCACACTGTTAATTGGAATCATATACAATGCCAAATGTACATGCACAGAGATCCTGGACTTTGTAAACACAAACTCCTTGGACCAGGGTTGCAATCATACTGGATCTGGTCCTCACTAATATGGGAGAGTGCTTCACACCCCCTACTGTAATGCCTTCCCTGGTAAGATCAGACCACAAAATGGTCTCCTTTGAAGTAAAAATAAAACTGGACCCCCAGCTAAACTTGAAATATTCAGGAACTATTCTAAGGCTAACCTTCTGCTATTAAGTGAGAACCTGGCAAATTTTCAGGCCCCCATAAACCCTGAGAAGATTGCTGTCTATGCAGAACTGTTCACAGAAACCCTGCACAAGCATGTTAATAGCTGCATGGAGGCAGCTGTACCCACCAGGAAGAAGTACAGAACGAACTCAAAAAACAAGCCATCCTGATGGAATCACAAAATCAATAGGATGTATAACAGGAGGAAGAAAATCATGGCAAACATCAGGAGGTGCAGCACCCAGCAGGATAAAAGCACTCTCATCAAACTAAATAAACAACCCAGAGGACAAATAAAGTCTACCAAAGCCAAGTCTGAGGTACGTTTGGCCTCCCAGGCCAAGGACAACCACAAAGGATTCTTTAGCTATGTCCACAACCTCAAAGACAATATACAAATATGTGCAGAGCTCACTGTAAGTGGAGCCACCTATACTGAGCCAGAAGATATAGCAAACCTCCTGGCTGATAAAATTCAGCTCCAACTTTACCCCTGTCTCCCCCTCAACCTTTCCTCAGGAAATATCATCAAATATAGCCCTCCTACTATCACTAGGGAACAGGTCCTTAATGCTCTGTCTAAGACCAAGAACACTACATCAATGGGCCCAGACAATATCCCAGGATCCCTTCTAAATAGCATGAAACATGACCTATCAGGGCCTTTGGAATTACTATTTAAATGTAGCTTCCTAACAAGCTCCATGCCTCATGAATGGAGAAAGGCAACAGTCGTCCCTCTGCACAAAGTTGGGCCATCTACAGACCCTGGAAACTACAGATCCATAAGTCTCTCTAGTCTTACTTTAATTAAACAAAAGCGGAATCTGTTGAATACGAATCTGTCGACACATAAACAGCGAAACGCGATAACGTCAAACACGCAATACCGCAAAATTTAAATATCGAACCTGCAATAGTCGGCCAACCCCACCACCCGTAACATACTACCTACGCAAACACAACAAAAAACACATACATACACTAACCAAAATCCTACCACTAACCCTAAATTAAAGCACCAAAACCCCACTTGTAACCCTACACTGAACCCCACATACACAACTATCTATGCACTACCCTTAACCCCTCCTTAACCCTAAGGTCCGTAACTACCGCACACTTACCCTACAGAATTATACCTACACAAAGTAGATATCTCACACACATACACTTGACAAAACCCTACACTAAACCTTACATACATTACCTATCTATGCACTTACCTTAACCCGCACCCTAACCCTAAGGTCCATAATTATCACACACTTACCTTAAGGAGCTATACCACAGATGGGCCAACTATGACAATTTAACATTTCCGATTTTGCTATTTAGTGCATTTGACGTTTCCACGTTTCGCTGTTTATGTGTCGACGGATTCGTATTTGATGGATTCCACTTTCGTTTAATTAAAGTAGACCCATGGTAACCCTAGACTTATATGTAAGGCCATGGAAAGAATTATCATGGAGATGATCAAAAGAGATATAGTAAACCTCCAGACACTGGACCCAACCCAGTTTGGTTTCATCAAGAGCAGATCATGTTTACTCAACCTGGTGGACTTCCTTGAAAAGGTCACCAAAGCAAAGGATGATGGAAAAGTCGTTCACACTTCCTACCTTGACCTAGCCAAAGCATTTGACACAATACCCCATTCAGGCATTATTGACAAACTCAAGAGGTTAGGTACAAAATGTCACCCAGTGGATAGCCAACTGGCTCACAGACAGGACCCAGGAAGTTAGAATTGGGAAGCCCACCTTTACAAAGAGGCCAGTCACAAGTGGAGTCCTTCAGGGACCAGTCCTTGGACTGCTCCTTTTTGACATTTACTTATCAGAAGTCAAGGCCAATGTCAGTGGTCTCTGGCTGACTAAATCTGCAGATGATTTCAAATTAGGAGCTGTCACTGAATCTCACACTGACACAAATGTTCTCTAGGAGGGGCTGAAGCAGACAAACAACTGCTGTCAGAGCCATGGACTAAAACTAAATGCCAAGAAATGCATAATAGTATCCTTTGGGAAGTTATCCATCCCTGGTAACTATCATATTGACAACACACCTCTTAGAGTTGACCCAATAGCCAGGGACTTAGTGACACACATAGATAGCAGTCTAGCCTTTGACCATCACATGTCTACAGTGGTGAGGAAATCATTCTGTGTTATGCAACTTATAAACAAAGGTATGGCATCTAAGTCCATATACCCCCTTTGGTATGTACTTAACCAGGCATATCCAACAACTGTAACATTCACAGAGGTTCCTCACTAAATTAATACAGGGCATAAGTAAAATATCCTATGCAGATTACCTCAAGGTCCTACCTCTGTATTCTGTCTCCTATAAGCTTTTGAGGGGAGATCTATGTCTGGCATACATCGCATTGTCAGACCTCACTCTGATGGACCTCTTGCATATCCACAAAACAAACAGTACCAGAATTACCTGTTCTAAAGACTTAAACCTTGCATGTGATGTAACTAGGTCTGCTGGAAAGATAGGGATGTATCCCAGAGACTACCCCATCTATGGAACAGGCTCCCCATCCATGTGAAGCAGAATTCCTCCCTAACCCAATTCAAGTGGAACTTGGACAATTGGATGGGAAATCAGAAATTCATCCCTGGTTTGGCAGCTATATCTCTAATGGTCACAGCTAACCTGTAAATGGTTCATGTCCCAGGCTCTTGCTTACACTTATCAAGGGTATCAGAACGTGCCAGAGATTTGGGATGCATGGCTAGGCTTAAAAAGGCTCTCGTGGTCAAGCCTAGTAAACACCTATGAACCTATGAAAATGAGCTTCAATTCTTTTTCTTAGCTTTGGATGGCTTGAATTCAAGCAGAAACACTTTAAATCTCTGGCAATGGACACCAAGCACAGAGTTGCTCCATTTAATAGAGCCAAAGAACTTGCAAATGCGAGACTTATATACAGGTGAAATTAAAACATCTTTAAACTAGTCTGGCAATAGGAAATCACACAATGATCCTTCCTCCAGCAATCCCCAGATCAGACAAGGATATATATCCACACTCTTCTGCCACAAGGATGAAGGGGAGTCATTCTTAATGTAAGATGGCTGGATTTAAGTTCAAGTATATGAAAAACAGGCTAGATTCAGTAAGTCTGGATCTAGTCTATGCTAGGTAAGCAATATTTCAGTGCAAAACAAGTACAGGTAAAAAGCAAGCAATGTCTTTCTGCTTCTCCCATTAGGGGTCACCACAGAGGATCACCAGTCCGTAGATTGATTGACAGTGGAGTTTTTACGATGTCAAGTGGCCAGCCTGGTGCCCTACCTTCACAGAAGGCACACACATACACACACTCACCTACCTGCATGTCTTTAAAACTCACTCACCCACAGAGAGGACATGGAGACTGCACACAGAAGGCACTCCAGCCAAGAATCAAACCAGAGAACCTCTTGCTGTGAGGCGACAATGCTAACCACTGCACCAAGCAGGCAAAAACAGCAAATGTAGTCAAAAAGGCACAAATTAATGCAGTAAAACTGTAAAATACAGATGGAAAAGTGCAGATTGAACTCAAAATAAGCTTACATTTTTGTTCTTCTTTGCTGTCTACTGAACGCAACCTGTTATTCCCTTGAATAACATGACTTTTCATTTATGCCTCTTGTGGAGTATGACTTTTCATTTATGCCTCTTGTGGAGTATTCTCCTTACTGGACATCATAATTTTAATCTTCCCTTCCAGATTCTCTGAGACATAGGGAACACTACTTCATTTCACTCTAAGGAGACTATATGTTGTTTAATGGATATATACTGCTTCTTGCATAGGGAAATGCTATGTGATAGCATTTTGAGACAACATATGGCATGATGATCTTGCATACAGGTTGTGTCTATTCAGAAGAAAGAAGATAAGATTATAAAGGAAGGGCGTGCAGGAGGTGTGAGGGCAGCGAAGTCTTCCCCAGAATAAAAGGATGTAAAAAGCTGTTCCCAATGCACTAACACATTTAGCCTTGAAATTCCTAAGTAGGAGTGCTACTTCTTTTCTGAGGTAAGCATGCCTGCATCATCACATGTAACCACTAATCTGTACACTCCACGAATGCCAGTCAAAGGTCAATATTTCTACAGAAATGTTAGTCATCTCAAGCTTGTTAGGTTATACACACCAGGCTAAAGTGGACTCACCTGATCGTATTGCTGTCACAATGTCATCATGTTCTGGGGACAGGATTCTCCTTGAAAAAAGAGATATTTGAAAACTTATAGTGCATCACAGTTTATACGCCTTCTTTAAAAAAATAAAAGCGAGCCTATACGCTTATACCTTATATATTAACTTCACACTACTGGCTGTATACTTGTTTGTTATTATATTGCTCAAACAAATACAAAGTTTTTGGAGAAAAAAATAAAAAAATAAAAGTTAAATGCTACAAACAAACTGAGTAAATTCATTTTCTTATTATTACTACACCACACCATATATCTGTCCAGAATTTCACAGAATGTCCAGATAGTTGCCATGTATTTTTGACATGCTCCATAAAAGTTTTCTGGCAAATTTGAGTTTCTGACTTCATATTCTTCAGAAAAAACATGCTAACTTTCTAAGTTTGTAAGTTCAATATTTCAAAAGTATCCCTGATTTTGAGTCTTTGGCCTTCCATTATTTCTAGCTTTGTGCAGAATTATTGCTTTAAGGAGCTTGAGAGGGATGTACTAGACTATGTTTAAATCAAAGATACAAAATTATTTGCTCCTAACCCCAAATAACTAATTAGTGAACAGATTAATGAAACATAACCATGTCTATTAAAATAACTATGTCTTTATTGATTAAGGGCATTTCTTTATAAGCAGTATGTTATTACTGAAAAAAGCAAAACTACATAGATTAAATTTTACTGGCACGTACAATCTAGATTACACAAACTCCTGTTTCTCAGACACTTGTTCCACTGCATTTGTAAAGAGTTGTTTTACTAGCACTCTGTTATAACCTGAAATCCACAATTTAGCACTAGTACACACTTTTTAAAACAGGTTACAGACAAAAGAACCAGACATTCCCTTTAAATAATCAATGTAGTTGTGAGAGGTTCAAGCCCATAAACAAGCAAAACACTGTAAATGAACACAAGAACTGTATCTAAGCCCATGAACTAGACTCTATACACGAATGTGCAGTTTTATTCATCAATGTGGACTTTTTCAACATAACATCTCTTTTAAACCAGGACCATAAAATGCCATGAGTGACACATATTATATGCAAGAGAATTCTCACTTGTTATCTGTATTACAAAGACCAACTGGCTGAAAACAGCTGCTTTTATAAAACACTTTTGTCTTTCCTTATTCACCAACATAGAAGGTAGGAATCTATACATACTAAACAGGCTTGAAAGGAACTTGATTACAAACTTGAAGATGCTACTACAGCTTAAGACAACTCAGCAGAAGAATGTCTCAAATCTGAGGCAATTAATCAAACACAAAACAGGTTCCCTTACATACAGTTGATTTAAAATTCTGTGAAGGTTCAAACAGATGAAAACAAACAGTCAAACCTCTTCCTTGGTGAAACTTTATTTAAAAAGCATGTTTTACAGAGGGGCAAGTCACCTTGCAGCCCCTGAAGTGGGGGGGGGACCCAACACCCCTAAACTTTATATACCAAATATTTTAAAGAAACATTAACCTTCATAAACATCTCCTGTTTGTTAAGACTTAAAGCATATTTTAGATTATGTGTTTTAGATGTTTGTATTTATTTAATGTCTAAAAAGTTGATATTTTTAAGGTCTGGATATTTTGTTTTAACTAATTTTGTATAAAATGGTTAATGTTTCTTTAAAATTGTTGGCACACAGTCACATGACTTGTTGCAAATTTATAAATAGTAGCTTCATTTTCTGTAGTTATCTGATGTAGTCTCTTAAGTACTTGTGACAAAAGAGCTTATCTGTACATTTTGTTTCTGGGTTTGTGCAATAAACCATTTTTTCTGGTCTTAACTCTTTGACTAGTTAGCCTACAAAATAAGTTATTTTTTTAAAAAGTAGCTAATATGATAAATAAAATCCAGCTGTGAAACCTAAGCAGGGAAGTAATACTTATACAAATGCAATTGGTATTTCTCTTTCTGTATTTATTAATGTAGAATTTGCTGCTTAATATATTCAATAGTGTCCCCTGAAATAAATAACCCATGGAATGCTACCGGATGAGCACCTGATTATTATGAGGCATGATTTTATAATTTACAAGGACACTTTCAATGAATAAGTTATGTCTTTGCCTTTGTCTGTGTTTATCACTGTGGAGGGGGGCTTCTCCCCTAAAAAAACATTGTTTTTATGTCTTGTTTTGTTTTCCTTTGTTTTAGGTTTTGCATGTACCAAGGGTCATTTCTAGGCAAATGCTTAGAAGTACATCAACATTCACATTTTCAACGTATTGTGAATTCTGTTTTTAGTTGTCAGCATACATGAATATTAGTATAATGGTAGATATATATATATATGTTTGCATTTCTTCATCAGGAAACTCTGACTGGGTGAAAAACTCCTTTCAGTGGAGGTCTGGGGAGAAAAGTTCCACAGGCAAGACATCAGCAATATACGCACAAGTGTGGTAAAGTACAAATTGATGATCAAAAATTTCTTTAAGATGACATCTGAAAAAGGAAAAAGAATAAAATAAAAACAAATGCAATCATTTTAAGTACAACAAAGGCACTGTGTGGTAAAGATGTAATAAACCAAATAAACATACATTAAGTACAGTAAAAATGTAAGGCATACAACACTGTATGATGAAGATGTAGTAAAGTATGCAAACATATATTAAGTATGGTAAAAATGTTGTAAGGGACACAACACTGTATGCTAAAGATCTAATAAAGCATACATACATACATTAAGTGCAGTAAAATGTTGTAAAGCACATAACAGTGCATGCTAAAGAAGTAATAAAGCATGCAAACATACATTAAGTACAGCAAAATGTAAAGCATACAACACCGTATGATAAGATGTAATAAAGCATACAAACATACATTAAGTACAGCAAAATGTAAAGCATACAACACCGTATGATAAGATGTAATAAAGCATGCAAACATACATTAAGTACAGCAAAATGTAAAGCATACAACACCGTATGATAAGATGTAATAAAGCATACAAACATACATTAAGTACAGCAAAATGTAAAGCATACAACACCGTATGATAAGATGTAATAAAGCATACAAACATACATTAAGTACAGCAAAATGTTAAGCATACAACACCGTATGATAAGATGTAATAAAGCATGCAAACATACATTAAGTACAGCAAAATGTAAAGCATACAACACCGTATGATAAGATGTAATAAAGCATGCAAACATACATTAAGTACAGCAAAATGTAAAGCATACAACACCGTATGATAAGATGTAATAAAGCATGCAAACATACATTAAGTACAGTAAAATGTAAAGCATACAACACCGTATGATAAGATGTAATAAAGCATACAAACATACTTAAGTACAGTAAAATATTGTAGGGTACACGACACTGTATGTTGAAGATGTAATAAGGCATGCAAACATATATTAAGTATGGTAAAATGTTATAAGGCATACAACACTGCATAACAAGACATAATAAAACATACAAACTTACATTGAGTACTGTAAAACATTGTAAGGCATAAAACACTGTGATAAGATGTAGTAAAACATACAAATGTACATTAAGTACAGTAAAGTATTGTAAGGCATACATAAAATTGTTTAATATTTGCTATACCGATACTGCTTGCACTGTTTTTAGTGCTAAATTAGTGACTTTTCACTATAATTATTTTACTGTTTCCTTCTGATTGTAGTAGAACATCGTCAGTCTAGTTATGGGTGTTAATTGCTACAGAGCCTAAATTCAAGTACCTTGCTATTGGCTGGTGTGAACTGCTTTTTGGTGCTTATTTTCTGTTATAAATATGACGATTTAGTATGATGCTTCCTATCATGTAGCAATGTGGTTAACTGCCCTGTATAGTTGTATGCATTTAGAGACATAAGTTTCTCTATACAAGCTACTCCACCAATTTGTATTGTAAGAAGGGGCTCTGGTTCACACTAGGTTGCACATTGATTGTTGTTAGTAGACTTAGTTTGTGTGTTTTAAATATCATGTTCAACAAATCAACTCCAAACCCATAGGCCCACATTAAGTACCTGGAACAGTGCATTTACACTTTCCGACTGTCTTTGTAGCCAGCCTGGTTGCAATTGTCTCATGTTTACTGACAAGCATCTAAACTAGCCGACACAGTGTGTGAGAGATGTTGTTATACAATGCAATTGGAGACAAAGCTGTCTCACAAAGCCACAACAAATAATAAATGGATTATCAGTATCACACAACGCAACAAGAAGCAAAGGGCTTACAGCCGAGACCAGACACATAGACCTACATATGCTGAGGCTCTTAAAAGTAACCTACCTAAACCACAAAGGCTATCTAAATGTAACCAAGAAAAAAACAAGTACCCTCGGCAGTCTCACAAACATATACCATATCCTTTGTATATTAGCTAAATCCTTGCCCACCACCACAGTGCCTTTTTTATGCAATGTTAGTCTACTAAAGCTTTTGATTCAACTAAACATAATCTATATAACATTAATGAACTTCTGCTTACTGATAGTAGCCTTAACAAAAACTTCACTTCCTACAAGTACTCCTTACCCCTGGGAAAATACTGATATATGTATCATCAGAGAGACTTGGTTCAAGATCACTGAAAGCACTCCATCAGTGCAGGTTTCAATGCATATCACATATTCAGGCCAACTGCATTAGATGAAGGCACTAAAGGTGGCAGCGTCTCTATATTGTTAAAAAACACTTCATCTCCAGACTCGTTAGACAAGATAATGACCTGGAACTCATGTCCAGCTTAATATTAACAAAACTCCTTATCATATTATAGCTAACCATAGGACCCCCTCTATGTTGTCCTTGGCCCATACCTCCTACCTAACTAGCTCACAGCTTAAATCCTCTGCTGTAACTGCCATGCAGGTGTCAAAACCACAAAACTATTCTTTCCAGTCCATTGTAGAACCACCATATCACAGTGATACACAAAAGGCTTCTTAAATCAGGGACCTTTACATCTTCAGTCAAATACTCTCCTAACTTAAGTATTTCAGCACATTCTGGAATAGCATGTGCAAATACACAGAAAAAAAATGTAAACAGTTAATTTACTGGCATTGAATAGGTAGGTTTTAAGGGTAAGGCCATCCATGCAGTAGTCTGTTAAGTCATACACATATGGACCTTCCAGCATGGAGAAAGTTGGATGGCAACTTCTTTATTGTATCCTTCACTATTCAAGTAGTGGCTTTGGCTTCATTAAATAATGGGTTGGCATGCACCTCTGAACGTAAGTTATTTGGTATGTTTTTAGCAGACATATTTAAACTCAGCAGAGATTTCACTATTTTTCATTTCCTTCTCTTCTTCTCTCCACAGATTGAAAAGAAGACTGTCCTCAATTTGTACAGGTGCCACCTACTCCTTCTCGGGACTTGGCCCTCATTTGTGCATACAAGGTCAGATCTGGGATCCCAGTTTTATGAGGCACTATTGCCATAAGGATCCTGTCATCTCTCAATGTCTCCTGAGAATAACCAGCCATGTGCTAGACCCTCCATCATAGTATTTCTTCTTGTTTTGATGTCCTAGTTCCCATTTCTGTTTTAGATGACACTCCTTCCAGCTGCAACAGCACCAGTAAGGCTGGCAACCTTGTCTTCATTCTCTTCCTTTGATTAACTGGAAAGATGGCAGTCCCACAGGTTATAATTATATGCTGTAATTCTCCAGGAATGATTTATAACAGTCTTGCCTTTCTTGCACGTTAGCTGATATTTTTGTAGTTTGAATTGTCTGCTCTGCTTATCTATATGCTTCTAGGTATTTATTGATTGTTGTGGTATAGCAGAATTCCAGTTCAGTCATAAAATTGTGTAACTTTTGATTTTGGAATTGGGTCTACTTTAGAACGATGAAAACACAAAATGTCGAGTGCTCACATGAGCAAAAAATCAGGGATTCTGTATTGATTTTTTGGGATCACAGTACAGTGAAGATAGGAATATTTGCCCTTTCCTCACTGTGGTGCAATCTCGGAGTAGGAATATATATTTAGCGGGGGGCACAGCCCCCCACAATAGCAATTTCGAGTTCCTGATTATTTGCTCATGTGAGCGTTTGATAGTTTGATTTTTCATTGTTCTGACATAGACCCTTGGAATTGATCGCAGATATACCCCAGGGATTACCTCAGTGTCACTGCTCGACAGAGGCACAGCAAAATAATAAATGCCCTCGGGCAGATAGCCTAGTATGAACCTATGAACCTATTATAAACATTATTTGAAATAAGAATTGTGGAATGTCATGATTTATAACAATTCCCTTTAGAACCACAGTGGACAGTACTGGGCTATAATTTCCTTTAGAACCTCAATGACAGTATTGGAATATAATTCCTTTTAGAACCACACTGACATCACTGGAGTATAATTCCCTTTAGAACCACACTGATAGTACTGGAGTATAATTCCCTTTAGAACCACGCTGACAGTACTGGAGTATAATTCCCTTTAGAACCACATTGACAGCACTGGAGTATATATCCTTCACAGTGACCTCTTCAGGATATTTGAGGTAGTCAGTCCACATGGGATACCTCATTTGTCTGAAATGAAACACTACACTACTGTTATTTCACACCAAGGCTGATCTGGATTCTCAAATGGAATTATCTCACAATTTACTTGTTTTTGTGAACCATCTTGCACACATGGAATGATCTCACAATATTCTCTAGACATACCAGGCCCAAATGTCATAATACCAATGTGAGCTTTAATGATCCATGTCCTGTGATCCTGTGATATGAATGAATAAAGCAAACATCAGTGCGTATGGCTGACTTCATCCCTGCAAGTAGCATAGGGTTGGATCTAGAGTGCTAAATAGAAGTCTATAGGGATCACATCTCCAAGCCTCTCTCATTGTATCTGTTGAACTTCCTTTGTTTCTCCTGTTACATGAGCAGCTAAATCATTAGTGACAGCAGCTTAAATTCATTACCCAGAAGCACTTCTGAGGTCACTTTTAAATAGGCACCACATCTGCCACTTTCAATTATTTTCCTGGTTTGCATGTCACTGTTGTAGCAAACGTCTGCAAGCCTGGAATCATTTTCTGTAGTCTTGGTGGTGTTTTGTGTAGTTGCTTCAAAAGTGTTTTGTGGTGGTTCTTGGTCAGACTACATTATAATTTTCCTGAAATGCACTAACTCATAAAATTGCTCATAACCATAGACTATGGCTATCATAGAACCAGTTGTTCACACCATAGACTATGGCTGTCACAGCACCAATTGTTCTCAACCATAGACTATGGCTGTCATAGTACACACCCAAGATAAACCAGCTGACTTGTTATGAATTGTTAATAATAGCACTAGACACCAGCATTTGAAATAAAACTGTAACTTTAATAACTCACAAATGAAGGCATAGCAAAAAGGCTGTTAACAGTTTCATTTCACATCTCTAGTTGTACAAGTAGCTTATCAGACTCTGTACGTTCCAGGATTAAGTAGTTCTTTCAACACAAAGAGAGATACATTACATATTTCCTATATACACACACACACACACACACACACATATATATATATATATATATATATATATATATATATATATATATATATAGTAAACCTGTACATCTTTTTTTCATCACAATAACCAACAGCTCCTTCTCAGTCTGGGTGTAATGTGTGTGGACATTTGCAATGACTGGGAACCATAAGCTACTGGCTGATCATCCCAAGACTTTCCCATAACTAAAACTTTTTTTCAGTGGCTTTTTTGCCCACATACTTTTCGACCATCAAGTCTCTTCCAATAGGACTTCAGGTCATTAATTCCCCAGTGGTGGGGAATCACCTCCAGGTTCTCTAGGGAGAGATCTGTCTGGGAGAGGGTGTCATTAAAGCAGCCATGAGATTTACTTGTGTCCTTGCCGGCATCCTGAAAATGAGGATTGTTGTTTATTAGACTAAACCCTTCCCTAGGTAGAAGGACATGCAATTCCTCCAAATAGGTACACAATCCTGTACACATTCTCACTGAAGACGAGGTCCCATCAGTAGTTGGTGAATCACATGCATGTTCCCAGGTCACTGGCTTACTCCTTTCTCCAAAGGGCTGCTAAAACCCATGATCAGCTGCAACCCTCTCCTCCAAGATGGGTACACCAATCCTCCCTGCCAGGTCCATCTAGCACCAGAGCTGCTAGTCAAACATAGGTCACCTGGACTGTAATCAGAACTTCATCCCACTAAACCACCACAGCTGACATTCTAATAACCAAAACATCATTTTTGTCACAATATTACCAACTTCCCACTTTTTGTTATAATACAATTCTTTGCAGCTGCTTTAAATATTTGCCATACACATGAAAACACTATATTATCCATTATATCCACCATACACAATTATATTTAATTTAATCTCCTATATTCCCTTTTTTCCATAAACTCACAATTCCATTCCAAGATCTCAGCACTCTCATACATTTTAAAAGGAAATGTTCAGTTCTGTTTTCTTCTCCACATATATATTACATCATCTTTCTTTTCGCTGTTTATATATCATAGACCTTTTTAATGAGAACTCATTCAGCATTACACACCATAGACACTCCTTCCATTCTCATATCTTCCCCAGTCTCAGGCTTCTTTCACCTATTGCTAGTTTTGTCTCTTCTTGCAAATATTCCCAGAGATCTACATACAACAATTTTACTATAATCATGTTGTACCTTTAACTCATTTTCTCCAGTATACATCCTAACTGAATTCACCATAATAAAACCTTATTTTAATATTCATTATTTTCATATCTGTTTTCTATATTTTTCCCTATCATTCTCTAAAACTCCTGATACAACATACACAATTTCCCCAACAAGCTCTTTTTTTTCCTTTTTTACAGAAAACTACTGGGTTTATTAAATACAAACTTCCCTTTTCCATTTTATTATATACCATTCTTCTTTTAATTGGATTTAACCTTGAACCCTAAATCATACAAAAATACATTTCCAAAAACTGTATTTTTTTCTCTAGCATTATATATACCCCACTAAAGTATGTTAACTCTCCCAAAATCAATTTTACAAATAAGCTTTTTCTCTGATATGTCAGTCTGAAAGCACTCTACATTTAGATAATTTCCCTTATTTACTTTCGCTTTTCTCCTCACAGTTTTTCTGGCTCTTCCATATTCCCAAATTGCACGCTTAATACTTCAATCAGCAATGTTGTAGTGCACTGGCTTACTGGCAGTTTCGTGCAGGAGTGAGCATGGACAAGGGTGATTGACAAGCCTACCAGCTGTGAGGCGAAATGGAAATGAGGCATGATTGGCATGCCATGCATATTAGGCTGTGACATCATGCATACAATGACTGTTGATGAGCACATATGAGTAGTGAATGCAAAGTGGGTGTGGACAAGGGTGATGGACAAGCCTACCAGCTGTGAGGCGGAATGGAAATGAGGTATGATTGGCTCAAGTCTGTTTATAAGTGAAACTTGAAATCTTAATAAGGTTTTATTTTCAGAGATACTATAAATTAACTGCTCCAAGATGTGCATGGCGATGTTACTTAATACACTGTAATCCTGATTTTAACTTCTTTCGAATGCTTTTAAAAATAGTTTCCGTGAGTACCCAATCAACCAAAGTAAATATATGAATATCATGCCAATTTAGTTATATTTGGGCTAGCGAGTAGACCAATTCCTCATAAATGATGGATGGGTATATCATGTCAATTTAGTTATATTTGGGCTAGCGAGCAGGCAGTATCCTGATTTCAAGTATTTTTGAATGATTTAACAAATGGTTTCCATGACTACCCAAGTCCTCATGAATGATGGATGAATATTCATATGGATGAGAACCACATAAAATTGTTTATTCATTACTACAGAAATGTCAACCAGCTGGGGCGGGGTTTGGGTGGCGCTTGCTATTGCAAATCTGGTGAGCCAGTACAATATAACATCGCCCTTCAATCATATTCTTCGTAAAATAAATCCCTCCTAATGTCAGTGGCTCTAAATCCTTTACACTTTTCCTTACTTAAAAACAATCATACATATCTTAAAGGAAACTCTACATTCTCCTACAGTTTAACTCAAGACTTAGGTTGCTTTTTCCCCTACAATATGATTCCAATAGGTATCTGAAACCTGCTTGTACTTTATAAAGACCACTCACTTGCTTTTATAAGCTTCTCGCTAAGTTGCAGAGGAATTTGTCTGTCTGCAGGACATACCACAGACACAGAGACATTTGTAGTCAGGAGCTCAGACACAGACCTGTGAAACTGTTTTCCATTGTCTTTATTGCAGAGAGGAAAATAACTTACACTGATTCACAGCTGCTTTTAATGTAACCTTTCACAGAAAAACACAGAAATTAGATCAGTCAATGGGTCAAAGGCAGTTCCCACCTCTTTTGACAAATTTACATAAGCAGCATCACAGTACTGAAATGCTAAGCTTTAAACTTTAAATATTTGTTGTTTATACTAATTTACATTTTAAGATGACTTGAATGTAGTATCAAAGATGTCTGTGACATTTAGAAAAAAAGCAAACATGAAAACAAATGCAAATCAACCACCACAGCAATCAAAAAGAAAATTTAATAGCGAGTGCTTTCGCGGGGTTATCTCTTCATCAGACCAAATAACACATCAAACATACAATCCAAATAACACATCAAACACACAGCTTTTATTTTTCTCCATATCTGTTGTCCAGCTTTTATTTTTTCTCAACATTTAGGGAAAAATCAGTATATATTTTTTCTTGAAATTCTTGTAAAGTTTCAGCACTTTTACCAAAGTTTAGGGTTTCAGGCTGTCAATTCATCTTGGACAACAGAAAGATACTTTGAACAAAGGCCTGTAATTTAGCAGCTGTTTTGGTTGCTGCTGTATAATTACTTAGTATACTATAAAACAAGCCCTG
Source organism: Protopterus annectens (assembly GCF_019279795.1). Taxonomy (NCBI): domain Eukaryota; kingdom Metazoa; phylum Chordata; order Ceratodontiformes; family Protopteridae; genus Protopterus; species Protopterus annectens. Next base: position 338,312,621 of record NC_056740.1, on the reverse strand, counting down.
AGACACACACACAAAGGACGGCCATTCAAGAAATAAAAGAAGCAGTCCTGTTACAGACAGTATATAAGATGACAGTGACTGACACTAATCCCATTATATGTCAATGGCATGGGAATAAACCACTAAGTCTAGCATGACTCATATAACACAGACTTGAAATGGATTATGGGAAAGAGAAAGGCTTGAAGAAAACACATTGATATGTCAAGCCCCATTGATAGCCACTTTACAGAAAACATATTAAAGCATATTAAAATTCTATAAGAAGCAGTCAGAGTAATTTTGAACTGTTAAAATAACTCAGAAAACAGAGATAGAGTGAAAAATAGATTTTTTTTTAGTTCTAGAGTGAGTTTTTCCTTTAAGATCCTTTATACAACCTTAACTACCTCTCTCATTCACTCAGTGATGGTTCCTCACCAATATTACTAAATCATCTTAGTAAATATTAATGGTAGCTCGATTCTCGCCTTATATACAATAATAATGATCTAAATTTGCTTCTTAACATTTCGTATTACTGCATTAAACATTACCACAAAATGTCTCCCACTAATGGGACAGCCTTGTAGTATTCCTGTCTCTATCCTCCCTTTTCCACTTATTTCCCTATGAACTAAGCCTTATTCATGTCACTCACTACTACTCTTCCATATAACTCTTTTTGTACTTATACTGTTTACAATCTCCTCAACTCACTTATGCCTATGGAGCCTTTTTTGCATACTTCCAGTTAACACCCATAGCTCCTTAGGACATCCACATCTTTTTTGTATTTGGCGTCCTTTAAGTGACATACTAGTAATAAAAGGCAATATCAGAAAGGACAAGGATGTATTAACAAAATTACACTAGGATTGTTAATCTAGGATGTCTGCAGTGGAGAAATGAATCACTGTTTTCCACTTATTGTTCATATTTTCATATTTATGACCATACTTTCATAACCGAGAAGCACACATGCATTCAAGGAGTATGGTGTAAAATACCATGGTGAGAAACAGGAAAATTTATTATCCATATCCATTTATATCACACTGCTAGTTCTTTGCTAGCAATTGTGAAAATAAGCAATATTTCCATATGTCCTTAATATTTAAAAAAAAACAAGTGAATTACAAACTGTTACATGGCATAGGTGAAACCTTAGATGCTGTTGAAGAAAACTGTCTTTGATATTTGTACTTTAAGTTGCACATTTTGAGAGATATTCAGAATTATGTATATTCTAATTACATAATTAAGCATATGTTTCCATATTTCTGTAAATATCTAAATAAACATGCACTCACAGAAGAACTTCGTACTGTCATATGAAAGCGTATGCCTGGTTAAACAAAGTGTTCTAACAATATACGTTTATGTCATACATTTTCCAAGATATGACAATCGTTTGTGAAAGTTTAGCAAAAATATAATTCTCAGAATGTGTGAATTAATTATAATTATAGTATTTATGGAAAGATTATGAATGCACTATTATCTTTGCAAAGAACACTTCCTATTGGTAACATTGTTATTTGTATAGTTTTAATAGTTTTTATTATTCACAAAATATTTACATTTGTTTATTTTGTGTTTTTGAGGTTGATTTTTCAGAAAATGCTCTGGAATGCAAGGATGATTCTAAACTGCTAGAGGTGTAACATTCCATACCACTTGGGTGTTAATGAGTTAACATTATTAACATTTCTCTAACATTCTTACCTTTAATTAAATATGCATCTTTCTGTAACATACTACCTATTGGCGGCTCAAATCTCTTCTATAATATCTTCATAGCAATGTTATATTCAACATCACACAACTTATAAGACACCAGTTTAAAAAATATATCTTTCCCCTTTTTCCACAAAAACTTAAATATTCACCACAGATATTTTCAATTTCAGTCATTGTTTTATCCTTTTAGTCACCACCTTCACAAATCCATTTTTCTCTTCCTCCCTATCCCCTTATAAAAACTAGAAATAACTTAAATCATTGTTTCCTGGTGTGCTCTCATTTTCTGCTTTTAATATTCCCTCAACCCTTCCATTAATACCTCCTTTTCCCAACTTCTGCCTTTGGGAATTACCTATTTTCTCCAGGTTTCCATTTTACCTTTTACCTCTTGCTTTCCTCGCTGCACATTTCTTCTACATACTAAACTACGCATGTCATGATCACCTCCTGATTTCTAATATCTTTCTTTCCCACTATTATCTCCTTTATACCACTTTCTTCAGTCATAACCTTCTTTCTCCCAAAAAGGGTGTTACCGCTTCCTTTCTTTTTTATACCAAATCTCTCTGCCTCTCTAACATATCCTTTACTTTCATCCTGTTAATCTCATATACTTCTTTCTCCCTTCTTATAACATCAGTGTCATTCCTCTCCAATGCTAGTTGCCATATTAAATGCCTTTACCACTACTATGTCATTCCTTCTCCTCCAGTCTATTCACCTCTTTATACAGTTTACAGTCAGATGCTTGGTGCTATGAAGGTCGAGTCCAGCTGTGCAAACCTTGCATTCCGAATGGCAGAATGTCAAATACCGACATTACTGTCTATCTGAAATTGTTCCCCTTCTGAACCCATGTTAGCACTTGATCCTGGCTCCAGAATGGTAGTCAGTTTTGGCATTTGAAACAGTTTTTGGGTTTGCCAGTATTGGGCATGCCAACTTTTGGTGAAAGGTTTTGGTAAATGCTCGACTCAACCTTCCAAGTGTCAGGCATTCAACTGTAAACCCTTTATACTTATCCTTATACATATTCCACCACTACTTCCAATGGTTAGAAAAAGGTCTCATTCCTATATGGTTTTCAAGAAGCCAATCTCTTTCATTTTTCAGGGCCTTAAACAGTTACATACTCCTGTATAGCTCTTTATACCCCTTCACCTGTAATTATATATTCTTTGTCCCCAAACTCCATCCACATTGCACTACAGCATAAAAAAACACCTTCCTTTAATCTTGTTCAGGCTTCCTCTAGTTCTTCAGAGATCAGCACAAACTAAGTCTTTATTCTTATATTACCTCTTTTATAAGTAAAACCCTTCCTTTCCTTATGCTTAAGCAAAATTTATCACCTCCCTACCTTTCTAATATCCCCTTGTACTTTCTTCTTTCTGGAACTCATATCACAGTTGTAAGTTCCTAATATCACAAACTTTTTACTCATTATAACATATTTTTTTTTTCTTCTTACATCCTTGTGTTATATTTAAATGTTAAGTTGTCAATCTCGCCTTCATTCTTGCTTGATGGGTTCGGAGCCGATCCTCTTGCTTTAGCTCGAGAACTCCTTTTACCAGCTCGAGGCAGCCCCATATCCCATGATGCACAGATCTCGTTTGCCGCTTGAGGTCTTCTTTTACCAGCTCCTGGTAAGTTGTTCACATTTGTGATTTTTCAAGCCCCTTTTAGTCTAAAACTAATTTATTGATAGTTTAAGTTTATTTTCTACCCTTTCTGACAGAAATTCTGTCTCTTTTAATTTTTGTTAGTCAATTTTCCCTATCCCATCCCCTGTTAGGGTGTGTGTGTTGGTTTTATAGAATACCTCTTGGTATTTTGTTTAATTTAATTTTGACTGGTGTGTCTGTGTGTTGTGTTTTTCGCACCATGTCAAAGGAGAGGGTCTCAGGTTTTAAGAAGTGTGACTCGTGCTGTCAGAAGATGTCTCTGACAGACGGTCACACTTCTTGCCTGTATTGTCTGGGCCCTCTTCACCTGCAGGACTCCTGTGCTATTTGTCACTCCTTCAGCCAGAGAGTCCTGCAGGAGAGAGTTGATTCTTAGGGGCCTTCTTGCCGGAGGGCTCTCCGGCTAAGTCGGCTCCACCAAAATCAACAAAACCTGCCAAGGCCCAGGCTTCTGTATCTAAGCCTGCGGCCTCGGAGATCGGCTCGCTGGAGCCGATTCTGGCTTGACAAAGCTTTGGCACCGATGGCTATCGGTGCTGAATCTGTATTGTCCACTTCGATGTCGGCTCCGATCGGTTTCGACACCCATGTGGCACAGGCATCGGTGTCGGCTCCGATCGGCTCCGACACTGTTACTTTGGTGGCTATATCGGCTCCGGCTGGAGCCGATACATCTCTGTCGGCTCAGTCGGCGCCGACAGGATCTATAGTATCGGCTCCGGTGGCTCATTTCAGGGAGAGGTCGGGGGGTCCTTCCTTGGGGCCGGTACTTTCGGCTCCCGCTTCACCTCTTCTATCGGGCGGAGCCATCGGAGCCGATCTTCAAGGTCATCCAGGTTGTCAGATCATGACCTAGAGAGAGTGGTCAGTAGATTACTCAAGTCACAGGTACTGGCCCAAATGTTACACAGTCCGTCTCAGCAGACGACTGTTGGTCCACACCCATTACAGTTCCTCCTTCAACTCTACCCCAGAGCTTGGAGTTGGAGTCTTCGGGCATGGTTACTGCTACGGCTGGAGGACGGATACCCCCTTCTGTTCCTTCAGCCTCTACTCTTATCTCCTCTTCCTTAGAGGGATTCGTGGTCGGGCTTCCATGGTCTCCTCCGAGGGGTGAGTGGCATCGGACCCTTGTCCGAGCCCGCTCTTCCCTTGGAGCCTCGGCCTTGGTGAGCTCGGCTCCGACATCTGCCTCGGAGACTTCCCTTCGGTGGTCCCTGGGTTCCTAGCTCTTGGAGCGGGTTCTCTCGGACCTGCCTGGGAGGAGCATTCGAGGTGATGAAGAGTGTACTGGCCACTGGTATCAGTCAGCAGTCTGTTCCCGTAGCTCCTCCCTCTATAGTACCTGTTGACATCTCTGCCACTTCTCTTGCTACAGGACCCAGAGATCCTCCGCCTCAGGTTTCCCCATTGGGAATTTCCCCCTCTTCCGACGATTCTCCTGATGTTTGGAGATCCTCCTAGGAAGAGGACTTGTAAGAGGAAGCATGTAGACTCCCCCGAGTCTGTCACTTCAGATACTGACTTTGATGAGTCAGAGGGATCCCCTAGATCCCCCTCTGAGGATGTCTCCTTCTCAGACATCCTAGAACTTCTGAAACAGAGGGGAAACTGGCCCACCAACAATCCCTCTGAGGATGAGTCAGTATACCTAGAGGCGTTTGGATCTCGGCCCTCCACCTCCTGGGTGTCTCCCCCTTATGCAGGTTATTGCAGGGCAGCTCCTGACTCTGTAGAGCCAGTCCCTAGGAGGCCTTCTAAATTTATCACTGCCCTAGTGACAAACAATTCCTTACCAAGGGTGTCCCGCTGATGGCATGGTGGTGGCTGCGGCCACCAAAAGAACTTGCAGATCCTTCCGTGCCCGTCCATCCTCCTAATAAGGACTCTAGGACCATGGATAGGCGGATGTTTTCCTCAGCGACCTTTGCTATGCGTTGCTGAATTACCTATGTCACTTCACCAGACTCCAGAGATATCCTGAAGGAGCTGGGAGAAGTAGTTCAGGATCCTACAGCTGCAGGGGCTCAAGAAAAGATTGCGAACCCTCTATTCCATTGCTAACTCCTCCATGCGGCTAATATCTTATGCTGCGGATGGAGGCACAGGTGTGGCTCTTAGACGCCAAGCCTGGATGCGGCTATGTGATTTTCGGATCCCTTTAAGGCGTCCTTCACAAATTCTCCCTTTGATGGGTCAGCTTTGTTTGGCCCTCAGGTGAAGGAAACCTTGACCAGGTGTGAGCAGGACGGCAAGACTCTTTCTGCTGTTGGAGTCCGTTTTCCACCCCTTCTAGGCCTTATCCCAAAGGACAGAAGGGTGGGAAGATGTGGTTCCAATCCCAAGGAGTCATTCACGTGGTCAGTTTACCCCTAGAGGCAGAGGGGTAACAACAACAGACGCTCTAGAGGCAGAGGGGTCCAAGAACCAGGGAAACAGGGAGCCTCTCTCTGATAAGCCCTTTCAGCATCCCTGAGGTGTTGCCCGGCTGTCCCTCCTTGGAGGCAGTCGGGAAGATTATCACTGTACCCAGAAGCCTGGCATTCCCTCACTCAAGACAGATGGGTACAGTCGATCATATCCAAGGGTTACATAATTCCTTTCGAGGAAAGTCCCTTCCCTCAAGTTCCCTTCCAGATGTACCACCTGGTCTAAGGGACATTGCAGAGTTAGAAATCGCAAAACTACTGCAAAAGAGCCATTCAGCCAGTTACAATAGACCATTCAGAGCCGGAATCTACTCAAGGTTCTTTTGGTCCCCAAAAGACGGGAGACTGGAGACCAATATTGGATCTCAGCAGACTCAACAAGTCTGTCAGGAAGACAAGATTCAATGGTCACTCTTCAGTCAATTCTGCCCTTCTTACAGAAGGACAACTGGATGTGCTCAATAGATCTTCAGGACGCGTACTATCACATCAAAATTCACAGACGCTCCAGGAGATTTCTCCGCTTTGGCTGGGGTCCAGTCACTTCCAGTTCAGAGCCCTGCCCTTTGGTCTCACTACAGCCCCAGAGTGTTCACCAAATGCATGGCAGTGGTCACGGCTCACCTGAGACATCAAGGATTCCAGGTGTTTCCGTATCTCGACGACTGGCTCCTGTCAGCCACCACCAGGCATCAGCTTATACAAGCCAGGGATTACACAATAGACCTTTGTTCTCATTTAGGCATCTCAATCAACTTCAAAAGTCATCCTTATCGCCCTGCCAGTCTATTACCTTCATAGGCGCAAACTTAGACACTGTTCGGATGTCAGCTACCCTTACAGAACAAAGAGTTTCAGACATTCAGACTCATGTCAGGATCATTCTGGCCAGCAAGAAAGTACAGGCCAGAATGGTTCTAAAGGTATTAGGTCTCATGGCTGCGGCCATTACTCTTCTTCCCTGGCTCGATTCTACATGCCTCCTTCAGTGGATGCTGTTCACACAGTGGTCATACCAGCAACTCCCAATGCGTCACCAGATTCTGGTGACACAGACAGGCAAACAGCATCTTGCTTGGTGGATCACATCGTCTCAGGTTCACCAAGGCAGGTGCTTTGTACCCCGTCCCGATAGCCACTGTCACCACGGATGCCTCCCTGATCGGGTGGGGGGGGTCATTATCAGGGCAGGATGGTTCATGGGACGTGGCAACCGTTCGAGTACCATCTGCACATAAATGTCCTGGAGATGAGAGCAGTGCTTTTAACATTGCAAGCCCTCAACGACTTTCTTCCCGTAGGGACAATTGCAGTCCACACAGACAACATGTCTGTAGTTTGGTATATCAACAAACAGGGCGGAACCAAGTCCTACCCTTGTGTCAGACTTTGGCAATGGGCGATCTCCTCTCATCGGTTTCTGGTAGCAACGCATATCCCTGGGAAAACCAACATTATAGCGGACAGATTGAGCAGAGCTATCCTCATGCCTCACGAGTGGTCTCTCAAGCAATCTATAGCGGAAGAGATTTTTCTGGAATGGGGTCGTCCATGTTGCGATCTTTTGCTACTCCCCAAAACAGCAAATGTCCAGACTTCTTCAGCCTCTTCCCTCTATCAGGCCATCCCCAGAGACGCTCTGACCCAGGATTGGCCCCAGGGACTTCTTTATGCCTTCCCTCCATTTCCTCTGATCCCTCAGGTGATCCAGAAAGCTACCGTTTTGGGAGCCAAATTGATTCTCATTGCCCCTTACTGGCCTCGACAAGTTTGGTTCCCGTTCCTCCATCATCACCTTTTGGTGCAGCCGTGGCATCTGGACCCAGTGCCAGATCTACTGATTCACCAATCCGGTCAGCTGCACCGGTCAATCCCTTCTCTCAACCTCACAGCATGGTTGCTCCACTTCCTTCCTTAGCCAGGCTTCCTTTGATCTCTAACCCAGTTAGAGACATCATAGTAGCTTCACTAAAATCCTCTACCAGGAGGATTTACACAAGCAAATGGAAACGTTTCTCTTATTGGGCTAAGGCCCAAAATATTGATCCTGTTCAGGCAGTTCTGGACTTCTTAGCAGAGATTTTTCATGCAGGCTCCTCTTCTTCCACAGTCAGAGTTCAATTGGCTGCTATTTCTAATTTTCATGTCGGGATAGCAGATCATAATATTATGTCCCATAGGCTCTGTAGGGCCTTCTTGAAAGGAATTTTCCTACTAAAGCCTCCAATCAGGAATCCTCCTCCTCAGTGGGATCTAAATTTAGTGCTGACATCCTTGATTCTTCCCCTTCGAGCCAGCTGTTTCTTGTTCCCTGAAATATCTTTCTTGGAAAACTTTATTCCTAGTGGCTATTACATCTGCCAGGAGGGTGTCTGAACTTCATGCTCTTTCGGTTCGACCCTATTTGATTTTCACAAAGACAGAGTATCTTTGAGAACTAATCCATCCTTTTTACCTAAAGTCGCTTCAAAGAACAATCTGAATCAATCCATTGATCTCCTGTATTTTTCCTAACTATTCAGATAGAGCTGAACAAAGCTACATTATCTTGACGTCCACCGTCAACTTAGATATTATTTGGATAGAACAAAAAATTAGAAAATCTGATCAACTTTTTGTTTCCTATGGATAATAAAAAGGCCTTCCTGTTTCTAAAGTGACTTTGTCCAGATGGCTTTCTTCGGTCATCACTGAAATTTATACACTCAGGGGAAAACAGCTGTGCTCAAAACCTAAAGCACATTCAACTAGGAGTTTAGCTACTTCTACAGCTTTTCAAGCTAGACTTCCTTTGGACACTATCTGTGCGGCCACTTGGGCCACTCCTCACACTTTTGTTTCCCATTACAAATTGGACTTGGCCTCCAGGGACAGAGCCAGTTTTGGCTCTACAGTCCTCAAGAGTTTGTTCCATTGAGCCACCCAGGATAGAGGTGCTAGGGACGGTCCCATCAAGCAAGAATGAAGGCGAGATTGACAACTTAACATTAAGTTATGTACCTACCATAACGTTCCATGTTAGTTGTCTTCTCGCCTTCTTTCTCCTCCCTCCTTCCCCCTGGCCTGGACAGACCTTGTATAAGAAACTATTATACTAAGGACCATTCAGACCTGGTCCTTTTTCCATCTGTAAGTTTCTTCTTCCTTTGGGAAGTATTTTTTGCTTGGTGTTATTGCCCTTTGTCAACAAACGAGATCTGGGTACTTACCGCCTTGCATCATGGGATATGGGGCTGCCTCGAGCTGGTAAAAGGAGTTCTCGAGCTAAAGCAAGTGCCGAGTCGGAGCCGAGGATCGGCTCCGAACCCATCAAGCAAGAAAGAAGGCGAGAGAAGACAACTAACATGGAACGTTATGGTAGGTACATAACTTCTTATTTCTGTGTATACGTAAATTACTATTAGTCTCACCCCCTCTCTCCCATATTCTCACATCTGTTATTAACATTCTCTAGAACAGCCAGCATCTTACCTGTATTTCAATATTATTCGCCAAAACACCGATTCCAGAACATTCTTCTTTTCTTGTACTTTTCTTTTTCATTTAAAATCTCACATCCAAGAAACAAATATTGTCTTCTCCAACATGTCTATATGACTGCAGTACTACAAAATGTCTAATTTAGTCCTTTATACTGCTTAGTGAATGAAAAAACTGTACCATTTTCCTTCCACTGAATGTTTATCTTCCTTCATTTCTACCTCAGCCTCTCTTCAGTGGGACATTTCATCTTAGGCTTTCCTTTTCCTCCACCTCTTCCCTTACAGTCTCATCCGTCTTCATTTTCCTTCATTATTCCCTTATAACTACATATATATATATATATATATATATATATATATATATATATATATATATATATATAAACTCTCTCTCTCTCTCTCTATATATATATATATATATATATATATATATATATATATATATATATATATATATATATATATATATATATATATATATATATATATATATATAAAACTCTCTCTCTCTCTCTCTCTATATATATATATATATATATATATATATATATATATATATATAAAACTCTCTCTCTCTCTCTCTCTCTCTCTATATATATATATATATAATGCATCTCTCTCTCTCTCTCTATATATATATATATATAAAATGACAGTATCATAGTTTTTTTGAAAAAACACGCGTTTTGTGTCTTTTCCCCTTACTGCTATTACTATCGTTATTGTAAATTACATTTACCCTTCAAGACATATGCTTTCATTTCAGAAATATTTTGTGACTCACCTTTATCTATATCTCCCATATTGCTAACATCCCCCCACTATCCACTCATTCAGAATACAAATGCTCCTCTTTCAAGCATTTTCTGCAGAACATTTTACATCATTTAGCATGGCTAAGCTTATATAGACCCTGGTGGTCAACAGCCTACTACAAACCTTTAAACCTACGAATGAATGAATGATTTACCACCCAGTTCCCCATGAACATGCGGTGCACTGCTGGAGAGAGACGGCACCCAACCTATGAATCAGTACAATATTCTTGGCAGCTGAGAGGTATGCTCTGCAAAACTAAAATCCTATCTTGGCTTAGACACCTGAAAAATAATACAAAAATGAGTAACTATCTCCACAGAAACAAAACACACAATTTATACCATTTTAAAAATGAACTGCTAGAAGCATGAGGCTGCAAGCAGTACAACACAACGATACAACTTATTCACCATTGCGCAAACTAAGCAGTAAGTTCTTGAAAATAACTGCTGTGTGAAATAGTAAAACACCAAAGTAAAAGTTGAGATTATAAATAAGGAAAATGGATGAAAGGCAATGCTGGACTGGTGCTTGGGAACTGAGAGTATTGTTGAAGTGCATGGGACAGTTAAGTTCAGCGCATACCATGTTTTGTAATTATGAACTCTTAAATATTTTGTACAATTAAAAGTGTGTTCCTTATGTGGAACTGAGGAACATTTAATAATTGACTACTACAGCAGACAATGTATGAGGAAAGGGGGCATGATGATAAAAACATAAAATGATCTTTACAAAATGAAAGAGGGGCATTTGTATTCTCAATGTATTACTGGTGGGAGGAGTTAGCAATATGAGGTCACCAAGATAGTAAAAAAAAAAATCCATGTGGAATGCCCTTGACCGGGTTTCCCCTTATACATGTAGAATTTTAACACAATACCACTGCATTCTTCATACATGAATCCCATGTGCACATCACAGTCTGTCTTCATGATCTATTCCCAATACTATCAACATTCCACTATCTCTCTATCACACTCCAAATAGTTTCAGGAATAAACCTTTGCTCCCTCATAAACTGCATTTTATAACTGTCCTACAATTTCATACTATATTTTCTTCAGAAATAAAAACAAAAAAAAACAGTTCACATTACATAAAGAATTTAAATAATGCACTAAACTTCACTCCCTTGCTAAAAAATAACTGTGTGTGTGTGTGTGTGTGTGTGTGTGTGTGTGTGTGTGTGTGTGTGTGTGTGTGTGTGTGTGTGTGTGTGTGTGTGTCTGTATAAGACAATGGGTGAGACACATCTTCTGTGAGGATATTAGCAGTGCTCATTCCTAATTTTGTAATCATAGCTAAATTTCAAACAGAACCATACTGTTTACTAACTTCCTGCCCTACATACCAAACAAAACACTTTACTCATACATGTACTGCTGTCACTCAAAACATTAAACAAAACAGTGGACTGCAGTGATCCAACAGTGATAACAGCGAGTATGACCACAACAGCAAAGTATTCACAAAATGTAAAAGTAATATATATATATATATATATATATATATATATATATATATATATGTATGTGTGTGTGTGTGTGTGTATATAAACACACATATATATTTCATAATCAGCAGCAAAAGAAATTCATTATGTATTAGCAGAACCCATACAATTCATGATTTTCCAAAACCATTTTACTGCTGTAAGGAGGCAGCCACTCATCAATACCAACATCGCTGTCATCTGAATTTTCTGCTGAAATCAAATAAGGGTCATCCTGGTAAGGATTTAGATCTCCAACATCAGAAGTAAAACCAACATCTTAAACATCACTGCTATCACTAGAAAAAACACTTCAGTCCTCAGACTCACTTTCAGGTACTGAATTGACAGCCTTAGTGGTATCTCTTACATGGCATCAAAGATCAGAATGCATTCCCCAGAGAATTACATGGAGACAGAGCATCGTGTAATGAAAAATAATACAAAAAATGGAAAGTGATCACAAACCATGAAACAATTATGGCAAAACCACAGAAGGAAGCGTTACAACAATAAAACAACCATGAAGGTAAAAATAGAGACAAATCACTTTTTAAGTATGGAGCATTTCTCCCCAGGCCTCCCCTGAAAATTGGCTCATTCCAAGTTGGACTTTCCTGGTAAACAAATGTTAAATAAATAAAGTATCACTGCTACACTAGTATAAATATAGTCATGTCATGCATAAGTTTCCTTTTTTCTTTTCAGTCCTCTATAGTCATCATTCCAGCAACTAGGTTTCAGAAGTTATATCATAAACTTGCTCTGTTCCCAGTTGTAACGCAGAGGGCACATCTTGAGTCTTAAAGCCCAAGGGCTCTACCAGGTCATTTCACACAATCTTCCTTTTAAATGTAATTCTCATAATTGGGTCCCTCCTTTGCTGCATGTCCTGCTCTGCCTCTCTATATAAGAGCAATCACTGCTACATATGATGACTCCTGTTATCTACTTTGCACTTATGACTGTACATAACTCCTCTGAACAAGAGTGCTCCTGCCTTTCTGTTTGCAACCGTTCAGTGGAAACAACCACTTTCTGCAAAGCTCTCTCAGTTTGCAGCACACATCTTTGAACAGCATCGCCCCATAACATTGTGCTGCTGCCCGTAGATTCCCCCTCATTTACCAAAGCAATTTATATAGACTCCTCCAATCCACCTTCACTCAGTACTATTACTGCAACAGCATTATTGTCAATATAATCCACACCGTGCGTCATACGATCTGCTACTTTCTGAACATTCTTGTTCTGAACAATCTTCCATCTTTGCAGTTCTGTCACTACAGTCATCCCTCTTCTGCCATCTAGAGAAAGGACACAGGAATTTCCCCAGTGTTCTGGACAAAGTTTCCCTAGTTAGTATGAATAACATCTCAGTTCTCCCCCGATTAAGTGGCCAGTGGCTCAGCATTATCAGATTAACCATACTATTCACCATTCACTGAGCTCAGCTTCCCTAATGATAACTCTCATCAACTTAGCTCCTTTAAGTTTCTGGTCAGTTCTCTGTCTCACTGTTACAGGTACCCCTTGCAGATCATGAACTAACTGGTGCTCTCAGAATTCAGCCTTATGCCTTACTATCCTGAAATGCTTCCCAACCTAGTAAGAAGCATTTTGTCAAAACTGTTTTTACAATTACCTGCAGAACTCTTTTGTTCACTGTGTTGCTCTTTTGCACCCCTGGATGTATCGATGGCTATGTGATCTGCTTGCTCTGTAACTCTGCATATCACTGACTCTGTAACTGCATGAGATAATTGCTTTGTGAGTCAGTGAGTTGCTATCACCATGACTTTGTGATTATATCTGCATACTGTGGATATGTTTTATCATACCCATTTGTTCATATGCATTTCTATCCAGTATATTAGTTATAATACCACAATTTAAAATGAGGGCATTCACTTTTCTAGGATTACATTCTACTTAAATTTCTTTGTAATTACTGATATTTTGTTTGTATTATCAGCAGATAAATTAAACTTGTTATACACTTTTATAACTTTTTCCACTGGTATTTTAAAAATGTGGCTATGTGTCCTTTAGCTGTTTGTTTTGTGAAACTGAAGCAATATTAAAACATTCAAGTCTCTGTGAACAAATTTTCCATTTTTTAGCGCAATTGCTTTGGTTGCACTGACAGGCTCGATAATTGTGGATTCCAGAATCTTCTTGCCAGTTTGTCGGACTGCATTGTGCCTGTAATCGTGACTTAACCTTTAGCTCAGAAAGTGTAGTTTGCTTTTACTAAACTTGAAATGGAATAGCAACACTGATAACTCTACAGCTCATGTGGGGTTTCAGGGTTCTTGGGATGACACTCATTATTATGCAATTTTAGACAGACTTTGTCAAAATTTTGCTTTCAGTAAAATTTCACCCAGATGTATAGTGGCTAGCTACATTGCACACTCTGGTTTCTATTTGGTTTCTCTGTCTTGCTGGTTCATTTCACTGGTTCTCATGTAACTTCTGACACCACGTGAAATTCACAATACACACAGATTACTCCACAGCATGCAGTAATGAAGACGCATGACTCAAGGGGTATGCAGTACCTCCATCTGTAATCCAGGAAGGCCTACAGAGGACTGTTAAAAATATACACATGCCATTATCAGCATGCACTATGCTTAACTTTTAAAGGAACCACGCCTTTAATAAATATTACACCTGGGATAAAGATAAAAGAAAGGTAACTAATGTTTTTTACTGACATTAATATCAGACAAAACTACAGCCATAAAAGAAGAGTTAGTGATAACAAAATTGATTTTTATAGAAGATATTGCATTATTATTTTTATTAGAAGATAGTGCATTGTCATCTCCTTTGGTAGAAACTCTGTACCCATAAACTACTACATAGGCAGTAGTCTACTTAACACCGAACTTGTGATAAGAGACCTTGGGACACAGGTGGACAGTAGTCTCTCCTTTGATAATCACATCGCCACAGTGGTCAGGAAATCCTTCTAGATTGCACACCTCATCACAAAAGGTTTCTCATCCAGAAAAAAAGAGGTCATTGTTCCCATCTACTCATCATTCATTAGACTCATTATAGAGTACAACACCCCTTTTGGTATGTACCTCACAAGACATCTACAACAACTGGAAAGGCCGAAGAAATACCTCACAAAGAGGACAGCAAAAAGCTTGAAACCAAGACCAAGTGAAAAGTATAATCCAAGGCAGCGAAGAGCAGCAAGAAACAGCGATGAAGCCAAAGGTAATCTCCACAAAAAGTTTATTCAAACACACGACATAAATTTCTCCAAGTCCTTCTCTCAAACACACGACATAAATTTCTCCAAATCCTTCTCTCAAGCGCTTTCGCTCAGTGCAATACTGAGCTTTATCAAGATAAAAATGCAGGGCAGAACAACCTTATTTGTGAGTCTCTTAATGAGATCATGTGCTTCGTTAATTAAAACCAGTCAAGTTACAATTAAAATTAATTGGTGACCAATTTAAAATTAAAGAGCAAGATGTTGTATGAAATACATAAAATCCTAAATAAAATACCTTTTGTTAAATATGTTGTAGTTGAAAAATATGTTATTTAAAAGATATGTCATTTGAAAATCACAAAGCATTCATGTATAAATAAATAAATATTGTTATATGTTAATGTCCCATGAAACCACATTTGTAGTGATTGATTCTTATAACACTGTTTAGTGTGCAATAAATATTACAATGGGGTACCACGAATAAATGATGTCAGTAATAAATAGTAATAGATAAAAATCAAATGTTAAAAATACAAGAATTAAAAATAATAATCAAGTATTAAGTGTTCAAACGTTGTTACATAGATTATATTCCCTATACTCAGAATAAATATAAATATAAAATACAAATAATTTGATACAAATAAGTAATGTTGATAATCTCTTACTAAATGCTGTATGCTATAACTTAGCTCCTCTTAGTTTTAAAACACTACTTAAATTTGTGTAGTCATTTAACCCTGGCCATTTAGCTGCATCCAGTCTTAGTTGCCATATAAGCTCCCTATATTCCAATTTAGTCTCCCAGTCACCCCCTCTCTTGTCGGGTGTTATCTGGTCTAACACAATGAACTTGATTTCCATATCTGGGCAGGACAAAGAGTGTTTATAAAAAGCATTGGTCTCTTTTTTCTTGGAAATATCGTAGAAATGCATATAAATTCTTCTCTTTAGAGTCCTTTCTGTTTTCCCAATATAGAAACTTTGACATTTTATACATGAGCCTAAATATACAACATATTTTGCATTGCAGTTAAAATATCCATTAGACCGGAATAGATATTTCCTAGATGGGATGTATATACTATGATCATTCAACATAGCAGTGCATTGCTTGCACATTCCACATTTATAAGTTCCTTTCTTGGATCTACTACCAGTGGTATTCGTCATTTCTTTTCTTTCAAATAGCTCTTTCATGTTAGTACCCCTGCGTCTAACAAATGTGGGTTTAGTTGGAACCTTTGTTGAAAAATCATCATGCAATGTAAGAACTGGCCAATACCTTGTTATTGTTTCCTCTATCAGGTCAGAATTGCTGGAAAATGTGTGTATGTAACTAGTTTGTTCTAGCTGCTGGGTGTTCTTATGCAAGTTATCCACTTGCGGTAACATGCATCCTAAAAGTGGTGGGTATTTTTCTTCTCTACATGCGGAAATTTCCATGACCAAATTCTTGATTAGTTTGGCCGGGTAGCCCCTTTCACAAAATTTCTCTTCTAAAAAGCTAACCTCGTTTGAGAAGTATTCCGCAGTGCTACACATTCTAGAAGCACGGATTAGTTGCCCTTTGATAATTCCTTTCTTTTGATAGAAAGGATGACTACTGCTAAAGTGTAGGTAAGAATTAGAATATGTAGATTTCCTGTATACTCTTGAAGCAAACTTGCCGTTGGTGAAATCCTTGATTATAGTTACATCTAGATAGTTCAAACTAGTGTTACTGACCGAGTGTGTAAAGGTCAAAAAGGAAGTGGTGGAGTTAATGTAATTTACAAATTTCTGAAAATCCACCTCTGTTCCATGCCATAACAAACATATATCGTCCAGGTATCTAACATAGTGTTTAATGTGTTTCACCCAGTCTGTGCCAAATATGAAAGTCTGTTCCCATTTGTGCAATACAATGTTCGCATACAAAGAGGCACAAGAAGCCCCCATTGCAACTCCCAATTTCTGTTTGTAAATTTCACAGTTAAAACAGATGAAATTATTGTTTAACACAATATCCATGAATTCGACTAGCAAATTCACAACATTGGCACCAAGATTGGCTTCTTTGACCAAAACGTCTTTGAACCAATCCAGACCTGTCAAATGTGGTATACTGGGGAAAAGTTGCACTATATCGATAGTTACCATTAAAAGGTTTGGGTGGTACAAATGGGATCCCATACCCTTTAGGAAGTCCCAAGAATCTTTGCATATGTGGCTTAGTGATGTAACAAACCGTTTGAGGACGTAGTCAATAAATTTCCCCAAAGGTTCAGTGATGCTTCCTTCACCAGAAACTATTGGTCTGAATTTTAAAGGGTCCAGTCCTTTGTGGGAACCAGAACTGTTGTTCCGCCCAGGCATTGAAGTTAAAGTCCTTATTATGGTCACCTACATCACTCGCACCCTGATTGTTTGCTTTATTTGTCTGTTTACTCATGCCCTGCTGGATACTAGACCCAAACTGAACGCCACTGCTTGCTGGCAAGGGTTCACCGGAAATACGTCTTCTCTTCCGCTCCAGCCCCTGTTGCTGGTTGCCTGGCAATGTTGAAAGCGTGTCCGTTTTACTAGTGTTGAAACCTTCTGTTAACTGCGTTAACATGTCCAATACTCTGTTGAATTCAGCCCTGGTAACTGGCCCATTTTCATCTAAAGCTTTGAGCACCTGTGGGGTGCCTATGAAGTCGCTCTGTACCACTTCCTCCGCCATGGAACAAATCGGAACCAAGAACACAGCAAAAAGCTTGAAACCAAGACCAAGTGAAAAGTATAATCCAAGGCAGCGAAGAGCAGCTGCCTTGGATTATACTTTTCACCTCACAAAGAGGATTACTGGCCTCAAACAGATGCCCTACGCAGATTGACTCAAAAAAACTCCAGCTTTACTCTGTCGCATATCGCCTACTCAGAGGCGATCTCTGCCTAACATACAAAGCTATGTCAAACCCAGAGCTGTTTATAGGTTCGTAGGTTCATAGGTTAGTACTAGGCTAACTGCCCTTGTGAGCCATTTTAAGCCTAGCCAATTATCCCTTGTGAGACTCAAACCCTGCACCTTGTGTTTGTAAGGCAAAGACCTTAACCATTAGGCCACCCCCAACCCCTTTTGGACATGCTCCACTTAAAGAAATCCCAATCCCTCTGAGCTACACGCTCTAGGGACCTAAACCTTGTCACCACACTAAGCAGAACATGCTAGAGGGATAGATTCCTGTCCCAGAGACTTCCCCATACTCTGGAACAGACTACCTATCTATGTCAAACAGAGCTACTCATTAGCACTCTTCAAGAAAAATCTTGATGACTGGATGGGTAATAAGAAATTCACCCCGGGGATCACTTCTGTGGTTCTGCTTGACAGGAGCACAGGAAAATAATTTTCTTGGGTGGTGAAAGCCAGGGTACCTTTTTGGCTAGGCTTGTATATGCCCTAGGGCCAATAGCCTAGTACCTACCTATGAACCTATGAACCTATATCATCTAGCACACTACACATCAGATCACTATCACTTCACTCAAAAACTCAACTAAGGTAAAGGTACAGATGAGTTAAGGTTGTTTTGTTGAGGAAAAAACATCCAAGGGATAAAAAAAAAAATGATTCAAAGGAAGGCCTAAGAGGCCTAATATGGAGCATTTTCTTCAAAATCAAATTAAACTTTAAGAGTAGAAAGTGTTGACTTCTAAGGTAGACAAGCTAACCATGTACTTTAAAGATCACATTTAAAACAACAAAATTAAGGGTTATTTTTTACATAAAGTGTTCTCTTGGACAAGGATGTATACAAACACTCTTTTGAGTAAAAATAAAATTTTGTTTCAAGCCTCTTTTTTAGAAAATTAACATTTAAATAATCTTCTGAACACAGAAGTATTAAGTAGTTATGCCGTATTTACGGCATTAAAATTGATATGACGGGAGGAGGCATGCACATCACTTTGGGGACCGATATAATTAAGAGTAGATTAGCATTAGTAAATGTTTGTGAAAAAAAATATTTAACTGCCAACCTGTTAAATTAACAGTCTGGCAAAGAATCGTGAGTTTCTTTTTTCAAGAAAAAAAGATGTACATCTGGAATGCTTTGTAAATGACCCACTTCAAAATGTATGATCTATGAAACTCTCCTTCACAATTTAGGATATTGAAACATTTCTTTGTTTATTTATTTGTGTGTGATACATATACATAGTGCCTTTCAGCCCTCTTAAGAGCTAAAAACAGCTCATCAATGGGCCCTGATAACAAACCAGGTTGTGTGATTATCAGTGTGCTAAATATGGCCTATATGAAACTTTATTTAACCTTTTTAATGCAAACACCTATTAAGCAAGGAAAAAGTTACTAATGGTGTACCACAGGGCCCATTGTAGGGCCCTCTCCTCTTTGGCATATATTTCTCTGAACTTAAAACCAACCCTCCTGGCCTACCATTATCTGTGTTTATGGATAATTGTAAATTGAGTGTATTGGTACACGGACAGTCTTAAATTAAATGTGAACAAATGTAGTATTTTGGTAAACAAAACATTTCCACTTCCAGCCATATAATGACGCACCCTTCAGTCAGATACCATTGTAATGGATCTAGGCACTCTTGTTGATAATTCCTTATCTCTGACCATCATGTCTCCATAGTAGTTCAAAGGTGTGTACTAGGCAAATGGCCCTGGAGCCTATATAAGTCTAGCCCAAGAAGATTCCCTGGCATCATGCTGCCTGAAATTAGTTCCCAGTGCCCCTGTCAAGCGAGGCCACTGAGGTGATCTTCGGGGTGAACTGCCACCCGAAGTTAGTTTCCAGTGCCCCTGTCAAGCAAGGCCATTGAAGTGATCCCTGAGGTGAATTTCCTATTGCCAATCCACTCATCAAGATTTCTCTTGAAGAGGGCCAGTGAAGTGCTGTGCTTGATGTGAATGGGAAGTTTGTTCCAGAGTATGGGAAGTCTCTGGGTTAGTAATATGTCCCTCCAGAATGTTCTGTTTATTGTGGTGATGAGATTTAGGTCCTGGAGCACATGGCATGGAGGGATTGGGATTTCTTTACGTGTAGCATATCTAACAGCTCTGGGTCAGACATGGCTTTGTAGGTCAAGCAGAGATCGTCTCTAAGTAGGCGATATGAGGCAGAGTATAGCTGGAGTTTTTTGAGTCTGTCTATATAGGGCATGTGCCTAAGGCCTAAGATCCTCTTAGCTGGGTATTTTTGTGGCCTTTCCAGTTGTTGTAGATGTCTAGTGAGGTACATACCAAATGGGGCGTTATAATCTATAATAGGTCTAATGAGGGACAAGTAAAGAGAGATTATGACCTCTTTCTTCCTGGATGAGAAAACTTTTGTAATGAGATGTGCTGCACAGAAGGACTTTCTGACTACAGTGGCAATGTGGTTATCAAAGGAGAGGTTGCTATCAACCTGTGTCCCCAGGTCTCTTATCACACCTTTGGTGTTTAGTGGGCTACCACCTATGTGGTAGTTCATGGGCGCCAATTTTTTTCCAAAGGGAATGACAAGCACTTTTTGGCATTGAGCTTAAGGCCATGGTTCTGGCACCAGTCATTGGTCTCAGTGAGGCCTTGTTGTAGGATGTCTACATCAGTTGGAGAATCAATAATGGCTCCCAGTTTGCAGTCATTGTGAACTTGGTCAACCAGAGTCCCTTTGTGTTGGCTTGGACTTCTGAGAAGTAGATAATCCACAAAAGAGTGCAAACAGCCAAAAAAGAACTCTCAGTAACTTCCAATGCTTCTATAGGACGTTTTTAATAACACAATACGAACCAAAACATTAACGCTGTTCAGACAATAGTATTTTCATGCGTTTTCATCCAAAACAAATGGACTTCCTCAGACAACATTTAAAAATTAGTTAACCATTTATATACTGGCATTCATTATCTAATAACCAATTGATCTTACAAAAACAACACCTCTGGCGAAATATGTTGACATCACAACAAAACATATATGGACAAATAACAAAATTATTCTAAAGGATTCATGGGATTTTTTAAAACAACTTTCTACTGATTATTTTAGAGTTGATCTTTTGTTTATAACTATAGATATTGTGGATTTATTTTCCAGCATACCACATGATTGTGGTATGGAAATGTTTGAAGAATGTATATTCCAGGACAGCAAAATGACACAGGACGAGAAAATACTCTCGGTAGCCCTCATGGACACTATTTTAAGATATAATTTTTTATTATTTGATGGAGAATATTTCCAACAGAAAGCAGGAGTGTCCATGGGGGCGGCGTGTGCACCTACATACGCCAATATAGTGTTGTCCAAATGGGAAGAAAAATGTGTGTTGAATTCTGAATTTAGTAAGGAATGGATTTTGTACAGAAGATTCCTCGATGATATAGTTATTTTTTGGACTGGGGGAAAGGAAAGGTTCATGGAATTTATGGAATACATTGGTCACACTACCAATTTTCTCAAATTTACTTATAATATGAGTTGGGAGGTGTTGCAATATCTAGATATAGAAATAGTTAAGAACGAAGAACAACAAAATTTTGTATCTAGAGTGTATAGAAAGGATACCTATTGCAACTCTTATTTACATTTTGACAGTGCTCATCCCCTTCACTGCAAAAGAAATATAGTAAAGGGACAATTCGTGAGGGGATCGAGAATGACTAGTTTAAGTGATGATTTTGAAAAGGAGTGTAACAAATTAGAGAAAATGTTTATAGAAAGAGGTTATCCTGAGAATTTTGTGACCAATATAAGAAGAGAAGTGGAAACAGGTAGGGCAGAGAGATTCAAACCCATTATTGGAATGAAAGAATTTAAAACATTCCGAGAAGAATGTAATAAAATGGGAATTATAGAAGAACAGTTCCAAAGAAATTTAATTGTAGAATATAATACACAAAACCTTGGTTTGGGTAATATATTAAAAAAAGAATGGGACAAATTCGTAGCCCTGACTGATATTGAGGAAATTAATAACATCAAACCCAAATTAATCTATAGGAACTCTAGAAGTCTAAAGAACATGCTGGAGAAAAGTAAGAAAAGCACAACATACAAGAATAATAATAAAAAAGTTGGAACCTTTAGATGTGGGCGGTGTAACCAATGTACCTATGTTAGTGACAAGAGTGAAATATTTTTAGCAAGCAGAAACATTCTAATTAAAAGTAATGGTTATTATAACTGCGATACAAAAGGAGTGGTGTATTTGGTAACCTGTGACAAGTGTCCGTCCTACTATATAGGAAAAACTGAAAGAGAGTTAAAGAAGAGAATGTATGAACATGCTTACGATATTCAAAAGGAAAAAGAGACAAATGCACTCTTTAAACATAGTAGGGATTGTGTGGGTTGTAAATTTCATTTTTTTATTCTCCAACAAGTCAAAGGGATGTTAGGGGAGGCATTTGGGAAGAGATTTTGGAAAGCAAAGAATTGTGGTGGCAAGTGTACCTGGAGGCAGGAAAAAAGCCAGGTTTAAATGATTTTTTAAGTATAGTTTCTTTATTGAAAATCAAAGCAAATAAAATATAGATGCAGTATTTGTTTTTAAACAGCAGAGGGTGCAATACATTAGAATATACATAGTAGATTTTAATATATGCACATGCACTTTCATAACATTATTAAGTATTTATTTTTTTAACTAATTAATTGTATTTAAGTAGTTGTAATAATACTATCATTATTATTAATTATTTATAGATGGTTTATTGATGTGATCAAGTTTTTATGTCTATGTTATAGTGTAACAGGGTTTTTAATTAATATTTATGAGGCTGATGGTTGATTAGTTTATTTTAAACTGTTACTTCAAGATCACTTGGTTATTAGATAATGAATGCCAGTATATAAATGGTTAACTAATTTTTAAATGTTGTCTGAGGAAGTCCATTTGTTTTGGATGAAAACGCATGAAAATACTATTGTCTGAACAGCGTTAATGTTTTGGTTCGTATTGTGTTATTAAAAACGTCCTATAGAAGCATTGGAAGTTACTGAGAGTTCTTTTTTGGCTGTTTGCACTCTTTTGTGGATTTTCTTGGTTTATTGAGTGCCTTTCAGTGACTGGTTATTTGGTTATTGCAACTGGGTCAAGGAAGAATTCTCTTTTTTTGAGCGGAGTGTCATGAGTTCGGAGGGGCAGGAAGAGCTTGGCCAATCAAGGAAACTGATTGGCCAACTGACGGAATTCATAGACTTGCTAACGCCTCTCTGCCACAAACTGTTTGTGAGTCAAACAAGACTAGGTGGAGCGGAAAATGCGAACGAAGGTCTACAGCTGATCAACAGTAAAAGCAAAAGGAAAAGGGAGCTTATGGGCGATGAGGACGACGCCGGTGACTTTTCTAGTGACCTAGGAACTAACTTTAATCCACTCCTTACTCCGAACATTTTTGGTGCTGAATCCGAAGGGGCTGAGGTAAGGAACGAGCCCCATGGTAATGCAGGGGCTCGACCTAAGAAGCCGACTTCGTTTGGTTCAAGCACAGGTACTGTTTTTACTAATAGTATCAGTACTGTTGACTGGTTAAAAAAAGATGTTGTGTTTGGCACAGATACCCATACTGGCTCAAAATATTTGGAAGGGGAGTCCTACCTTGTTAAACTGGACAAATTAAAAGCTTTGATGACTAAGTTTAAAATTTTAAATATAGAGAACGCATATTTGATAGAATGTTTGAAAAAAGAAATTGTCCCTAAAGGACTACGAGTATGCAAGTATCCAAATAATGTTTCAGTTGGATCTATTTTCCACACTAGTTTATTGAAAGTTTTTAACCAGTGTGGGTTAGATATAGTAAAATTAATTATTGAAGAAAATGAAAGGAAGCTAGTATGTTTAGGTAAAGAGATTGATGAGTTGGATGGTTGCATCAAGAATGACTTAATACATGGAATAAAAGAGGAAAGGCATAAATATTACAAAATTAGGCAAGATATTGATGATAAATGTAAACAAGTTATGCAACGGAAGTTAGGTAAATTAAATAGGGACATTTTGGAATATGAAACTGGCAATAATTATCCCAAGCCTATTGTTCCTAAGTGGGATACAAATGTTAATAGTAGGAAATGGAACAAACCTGGCACTATTTATAAGGATTATAGGAATGATTATCAATATGATAAGGAGTTTCCCCCATTAGAAAGGGAAATAGATGAAGAATATAGGCCTCAAAACAGAAATGGAAATTTTTCTATGAGGGGGGGAGAAGGGGGAGGTTTTAAACAGCCCCTCTGCCATAATTACTGAGCTGGATGTGAAGGACATTGATATTGATAATGTCAAACATACTTATAAAGATTTTTCTATATATAATTATGGTAATTTTATTATAAAAGAAAATCATTTCAACTTACTTAGTAAAGGATTCAAGTTTATACCTTGTTATGAGGGTGATACTGCCACCACGATATTAGACACTAAGTTATTTATAAGAAAAATTAATTTAAGTGTTTTAGCTTGGAAAAATGTCTACGAGAATGGAAATAATAGAATAGGACTGAGAAAGAAATCTACCTATAACCCACCGTTATTACCACAGTTAAGGAATTTTGAAAAAATCCTGGAAGATGAGATTAGATGTACACAAAGTAAGAATAAAATTAGATACAACAACAATTTGAAGAAGGATGAGAAGGAGGCGTTAGTAGAATTAATGAATAACGCTTCTATTAGAGTAATGAAGCCAGACAAGGGTGGGGGGATGGTAATAATGGACAACATTATTTATGAAGGAAAGATGAATATGATTCTTAGAGATGAACAAAAATATACAGTTGTTTCAAGGAATGAGGTGAATTTAGCATATCAACGGATAGATAATATGTTAAAAGACTACATGTTTGAAGGTGTAATAAAACCTGAATTACACAAATTTCTCACTGTAGTAAAACCTAGAATAGCCACAATGTTCGGAATCCCGAAAGTCCATAAAAATTGGTTAGACCCACCCTTGAGACCCATAGTTACGGCTGAAGGGTCAAAAACAACACCTCTGGCGAAATATGTTGACATCACAACAAAACATATATGGACAAATAACAAAATTATTCTAAAGGATTCGTGGGATTTTTTAAAACAACTTTCTACTGATTATTTTAGAGTTGATCTTTTGTTTATAACTATAGATATTGTGGATTTATTTTCCAGCATACCACATGATTGTGGTATGGAAATGTTTGAAGAATGTATATTCCAGGACAACAAAATGACACAGGACGAGAAAATACTCTCGGTAGCCCTCATGGACACTATTTTAAGATATAATTTTTTATTATTTGATGGAGAATATTTCCAACAGAAAGCAGGAGTGTCCATGGGGGCGGCGTGTGCACCTACATATGCCAATATAGTATTGTCCAAATGGGAAGAAAAATGTGTGTTGAATTCTGAATTTAGTAAGGAATGGATTTTGTACAGAAGATTCCTCGATGATATCGTTATTTTTTGGACTGGAGGAAAGGAAAGGTTCATGGAATTTATGGAATACATTGGTCACACTACCAATTTTCTCAAATTTACTTATAATATGAGTTGGGAGGTGTTGCAATATCTAGATATAGAAATAGTTAAGAACGAAGAACAACAAAATTTTGTATCTAGAGTGTATAGAAAGGACACCTATTGCAACTCTTATTTACATTTTGACAGTGCTCATCCCCTTCACTGCAAAAGAAATATAGTAAAGGGACAATTCGTGAGGGGATCGAGAATGACTAGTTTAAGTGATGATTTTGAAAAGGAGTGTAACAAATTAGAGAAAATGTTTATAGAAAGAGGTTATCCTGAGAATTTTGTGACCAATATAAGAAGAGAAGTGGAAACAGGTAGGGCAGAGAGATTCAAACCCATTATTGGAATGAAAGAATTGAAAACATTCCGAGAAGAATGTAATAAAATGGGAATTATAGAAGAACAGTTCCAAAGAAATTTAATTGTAGAATATAATACACAAAACCTTGGTTTGGGTAATATATTAAAAAAAGAATGGGACAAATTCGCAGCCCTGACTGATATTGAGGAAATTAATAACATCAAACCCAAATTAATCTATAGGAACTCTAGAAGTCTAAAGAACATGCTAGAGAAAAGTAAGAAAAGCACAACATACAAGAATAATAATAAAAAAGTTGGAACCTTTAGATGTGGGCGGTGTAACCAATGTACCTATGTTAGTGACAAGAGTGAAATATTTTTAGCAAGCAGAAACATTCTAATTAAAAGTAATGGTTATTATAACTGCGATACAAAAGGAGTGGTGTATTTGGTAACCTGTGACAAGTGTCCGTCCTACTATATAGGAAAAACTGAAAGAGAGTTAAAGAAGAGAATGTATGAACATGCTTACGATATTCAAAAGGAAAAAGAGACAAATGCACTCTTTAAACATAGTAGGGATTGTGTGGGTTGTAAATTTCATTTTTTTATTCTCCAACAAGTCAAAAGGGATGTTAGGGGAGGCATTTGGGAAGAGATTTTGGAAAGCAAAGAATTGTGGTGGCAAGTGTACCTGGAGGCAGGAAAAAAGCCAGGTTTAAATGATTTTTTAAGTATAGTTTCTTTATTGAAAATCAAAGCAAATAAAATATAGATGCAGTATTTGTTTTTAAACAGCAGAGGGTGCAATACATTAGAATATACATAGTAGATTTTAATATATGCACATGCACTTTCATAACATTATTAAGTATTTATTTTTTTAACTAATTAATTGTATTTATGTAGTTGTAATAATACTATCATTATTATTAATTATTTATAGATGGTTTATTGATGTGATCAAGTTTTTATGTCTATGTTATAGTGTAACAGGGTTTTTAATTAATATTTATGAGGCTGATGGTTGATTTGTTTATTTTACTTCAAGATCAATTGGTTATTAGATAATGAATGCCAGTATATAAATGGTTAACTAATTTTTAAATGTTGTCTGAGGAAGTCCATTTGTTTTGGATGAAAACGCATGAAAATTCTATTGCCTGAACAGCGTTAATGTTTTGGTTCGTATTGTGTTATTAAAAACGTCCTATAGAAGCATTGGAAGTTACTGAGAGTTCTTTTTTGGCTGTTTGCACTCTTTTGTGGATTTTCTTGGTTTATTGAGTGCCTTTCAGTGACTGGTTATTCTGAGAAGTAGATGCCAAACAGGAGAGGACCTAGGACTGATCCCTGTGGAACTCCACTTGTAAGTGCTCGGTAGTCAGATTTAGAGTTGGCTACTTTTATAGTGTGGGTTCTATCAGTGAGCCAGTTGGCAGTCCATCTTATGACATAAGGGTTTATGCCTAGTTTAGTGAGTCTATCTATGATTCCTGAGTGAGAGATGGTGTCAAAGGCCTTGGCAAGATCTAGGTAGGCTGTGTGAACTACCTTGCCCTCATCCACAGCTCTGGTGACAAACTCGAAAAAGTCTATCAGGTTGAGCAGGCATGATCTACCTTTCACAAACCCAAACTCCGTGGAGTCCAGAGTTTGGAGATTCCCTGTGTCCCTGTTAATAAGGTACATGATGATGCACTCCATAGCCTTACATATCAGAATCATCAGGCTAATGGGACGGTAGTTCCCAGGGTCTGTAGTTGCTCCCCCTTTGTGGAGTGGGATGACCGTAGCAGTGCACTATTCGGTAGGAACAAAGCATGAAATGAGACTGTGATTGTACGTGGTACTCAGGTGTGGTGCCAGTTCATTTTGTAGTTCATGTAGAACACAGCCCAGGATATTATCTGGTCCCATTGAAGCTGTATTCTTGGCTTTGGACAGTGCGTTTTTTACCTGTGTAGCCATGATGATAGGGACTTGGCATTCCTCAGGTATTTTTATGGGCCCTTTAGGGGTGAAAGGGGGGTAAAGTTTGCACGGAACCAGTCAGCCAATATGTCGGCAATATCAGTTAGTTCTGTATATGTATTGCCATTGTGCTGTAACTCAGAGCAGATCTGAGTCTTACCATGTAGATTCTTGACATAACTATAGAATGCCTTGTGGTTGTCTTTAGAATCTGCAGCAATTTTGTTTTCGTAGCTAGCTTTAGATGATTTTTATGAGGGATCTCAGTTTTTTGTTGAGGCTAACAAGGGAGTTTTTCCAGTCTTGGGATTTCACTCTTTTCTTCCTTCTGTTGTAGTTTGTTTATGGTAGGGGACCACCAGATTGGATTCCTTTTTTTGGAGGACAGCGTCTTGGTTCTGTTTGGTATGGCCTGTTCCATGCACTTGTGTATGTGCTCATACAGTGCATTGGTGTATGATTCAGCAGTCATGCACCTATTTTCCATTTGTGTGGGCATCATGAAGTTTGCCACCTCTGTTTTTAGAAGCCCAAATTGACTTTGGAGACTTTTTTTATGGTTGTTTCCTTTAGGGGGGGTTGTGGGTGTGATGTGGATGTCCATGGTGATAATCTTGTAATCAGATATGACCAGGGAGGAATTGATTTCAGGTGCAGAGCAATGGTCGTCCATGTTGGTAATGACCAGGTCAAGGAAGTTTCTACCCCTGGTGGGGGTAAGAATGAGTTGGTCCAGGGCACTGGAATTAATGAATTCCAGAAAACATTGAGCAACTGTGTTGGTACATGAGCAATTTTCCCAGTTAATGGAGGGGTAGTTAAAGTCTCCCTAATATTTTATATTATTATATTAAAGTACCCTAATATTTTCTAGTGTGTTTAGGAATGTGGAGTGGGAGTCTTGGGACATGGTGGGAGATCTATAGCAGGCTGCAACCTAGATTGCAGTTGGAGGTGTGCATATCTTTTATTTATATGGAGACATCTCCACCTTTAGTGGTTTGGTCTGGATTTGGGGGCTGAAAGGTGTGGTATGAATTATAGACTGGTAGTGCTTGGGTGCTCTCCGGAGCCTTGAACTAGGTCTCGGTAACTGCACAAATGTTGATGTTTTCCATTTTAAGGAGTGCTTCGAGCGAGTGCATTTAGAGATTTAGGCTTCTAGCATTGAGTAGCATACCCCTGATTTCATTTACTTGTAACTGTTATGGGGGTAATTTTGTCTTCAGGACATTGCCTAAAAAAGGCACTATGGATAGCAAGAGCCTTGGCCAGTATCCAGAATCCCAGGGGTGACAGGTGCAGGCCATCTCTGGTGAAGCATGGAGGTCTGTCAATCATGTCATCCCAGGCAGATAGATACTGCATTCCCTTAGAATGACACCAGAAACTTTGTCGATTGTTAAAGTTGATCATTTTCTGTTTATACTGTGGTATCATTCTGGGTGACGGTAGGATGCTACTCAGAGCTAGGGTCATACTTGCCTGGGGTACAAGATCTGAGAGCTCCTCTACATCTCTTTTCATGTAGTCCAGGGAGGTACATATCAGGTCATTCATGCCAACATGGACAAAGACAGAGTCATATTTGTACCTGTTGTGGAGTGATGTTAAGTGCGTGCATTATGTGGTGGATGCTGGCACCTGACAGGCAGCTGACCGTAACTTTCTCCTTATTCAGCCTAGTGAGTGGGACATCAGTGTGCCTTACTATTGATTCACCTATGACTAGTGTATTGGGTAAGTTGTTTTGCCTTAGGGACTTTGGTTGAGTGGCACACTGTTTATGTGAGCTATGTGTTTCATGGTTTGTGCTGAGATGGGGTGGTTGTTTTCATTTCTGTCTCGGAGGTCTCTGTTGTTTGGGCAGATTTTTTTTTAGATCCTCCTCGAAAGTAGGTGTGTGTTTTGTGTTACTATGTGAGGGCTGTGGTAGTGTATGTTCTGGAGGGCTGTGTGTTGAATGGGTTGTGGTGCAGGTGTTAACCTTCTCCTCTTGGCTGGCTAATCCAGTCTTGGCCGGAAAGTGCTTGGCTTCCAGTTTGGCTATATATGTGCATCTCTCACAAGTCATAATGTTGGGAGGTAAGAGGAGAGGGTTGTCTGTGTACATAAGGCAGTTGCTATATTGCCTCAGGATGCCCAAGTTCACTAGGTTGACAGGAGAAAGCACAGGGAACTGACCATTAGACATGCCTGGATAGATGCTCAATATATTAAGTAATGGAGCTATTATCTTACTTTCCTTTGTAAAGAGTTTACTGCTGGTAGCAGTATATATGCTACAGTAAATGCTACATGTACTTCTGAGCAAGTACTGGACTTAAATTATCCAGTTTGAGTGCAAAAATGTGAAAACTAGCAAGATCTAAGGGAAAATTTGAATAGTAGACTTTCTGGCTCCGGTAATAGTTTACTCTAGCTTAGCGGTGCTGCACGTCGTGCAAACCTGCGCAAACACAGGTTTTTAAGGCAGAAAGTTAAAAGGGATAGAAAGCAGCCCAAAACGGCCAATAACGTACAATTTCAGAGCCGGAAACCACTCCTCTAGCGATAGATAGGCTGCTCAATGCTTACCACTTCCACTGATAAGCAGAAAGACTTCCCTCTACCACAGCAAGGTCTGGATAACTCAGAAACTCAAAATACAGTCCTGGAATCAGCAAATCTAAAATCTGGACTATTTTAGCTAGAGAAAATGGCGGGAAAAGAGCAAAGAGATAGGATTTTTTTTTTGAAAAACAGACAGAAAAACAATTTAAACAGCAGTAAACACACTTTTAAGGCACAGAAAAGGCTATTGCACTTGAGTGTGTAGCCTACAACAGTAAATACAGTATAAATAACTTAAAATGACTAAAAAGTGCAGTATCAGTAAATGCAGTAAGCTGAAAATGGCTAGTTTAAAGTGTGAAAAGCAATTATAGGCAAAACAGGCAAATGGAGGTACTTATAGTTAATCAATCAGGGCACTCCTATGGACTAGGCTTGTAAAGGCTTCAGGGCCATTAGACTAGTACACACCTATGAACCTATGATACAATGATAAAAGCAGTGTCAAAAGGTGCACTTAAACAAAATATACAATAAATGTTTGTGTCTGGTAAAATTGGAGCAGAGTCACAAACTTCCAAAAAAGCTCAGCTAAAAAGCATCAAAAAGCACAGGCAGCAGCTTAGCTGCATCATAAAGTTAAATTAATAAGAAAAAAGACAGTATTATTACCTGCATAAAATAAAGGATGGGGTCCTACTCATACCAGAAATGCTTTAGAAGAACAGAATACTGGTGTCTTCCTAAAAACACATATTGCAAAACCTTTTGAAAACAGCCTACAAGCAGCATTTTCTTTGCCAAACGCCCTTGTGAGAAAAGCTCAGAATAAATCAGGCAGGCACACACACACACACTAGGAATTGATAATTACTTAAACTTTCTTCATTTTTACTCTTAGAATTGTCATTAGCCGACTGAAAAGGGTGGGGGAGAGAAGGAAACTGACAGAAACAGAAACAAAGGGAGAGAGAGGATTCTGTTATAAAAGTGCATAAAAACATCTGATAGCTCTGTGACTTTATGTAAGACATTCTGCCATTTTCAATAAAAAAGGAACAGGTACACATAATATTTGGAGAACAGTATAAAACTTCAGTGTATATTTTTTAGTTCACAGGATCAGCCCAATGGGGCACCTTCCTGCACCCAGTTGACCATTTGCCCCTGTGCAGGTAAGAGTCAGGGGTTATAGAGCAGGTCAGGCTGCAGATCCTGCAGTCTGTCCTATCTCCATCCCTTCATTATCATGCATGCATACATCACTACCCCACCCCCTCATTAGCATGCATACTGAACTATAGCTGCTGTTAGGAGGTTCATGTGAACTACCAAATACGCACAACCTCCTTACTAAGCAGCTCTCTGCTATGCACTGTAAGCCCACCAGGCTCCATGCTCTAAGAGATGCACCTGCACTCCTACAGGTGTCATCAATGTATCAATCCAAGCTGCAGTCCTCCTTCCAGGATGGGCAAGCTGGTTTGGCAATTTTCTCCCATCCTATCCTTGCCCAATCCCTCTATTGTTTAAGTTACTAAATCAAACATGTCACCTGGGGTTCATGCAGGGTTTTGTCTCACTGCGTCATATGGCTGGGTCAAGTATATTTTTGAAAGCCATAAGTTTCCATTACTTATGCTTAGCTGAATTATCAATTTTATCACCATCTGTAGAAACTTCTAGAGGAAATTATCACAATACTGACAAACAAGCTCAGACCCAGTAGGAACAGTAACAATTTACAAATGAGAAATACCACATCAAAAGGCTCTTTATTAAGAAAACAAGTAAGATACAGACTTTAATAACTTGTAAGCCAAAACCTCTGTAACAAAGTGGACTTTTGTCAGTAAGACAAACATAAAGTGGAAGACAAAAAAATAGTGTATAATATTTCACTTTAAACAATTATTTTAAGCAATAATAAGAAAAAAAAATCATTTTCCTCACAGAAAAACACAAGCATAAGACTGTAAGATGATAGATACAAGTATTCTGATGGGGCAGCAAACATTACTAGTGCGCCAACATATAATAATTTATCCTGCCATCATAAGTGGGCTATAGAAATAATTAAATTATCTCACAGAAAAACAAAAGATTTTAAGATGATAAATATTAACAATACTCTAACATTTAATAATGTCTTCTGTCATCATAAATGTCCTATTGAAAGGCATGCAAAATATGCATTAAATAGTAGTCATCCATTGCCAAGAGAAAACTTAATTAAAAGACACATAATAATAATAATAATAATAATAAAATAATAAATACTGAGATGGAGGAGGTCTACATTCAGTGGATGGTGGAAAAGAGTGAGGTTTTCTTAGATAGATTTTCTGATCTATGTCACTGTGTCTAGTATCATCTTGTGACCATACCTGGCTTATTCCATCAGATAACCTCTTAACATTAACTGTCAAGGGAAGCCCTATTTGGACTGTATATGCCATCAGAGCTGGCATAACCATTTGTAATAAGCATCAAGAAGTGAGAAGAAAAAGGAAAGATAACTGTTTGAAGAACTTTTACTTTGTATTATGACATCACATCTGACTTCAGTCTATTACAAACGGGAATAAAATAAAGAAAATTTCAAGAGCCAAACCACCATCCAAAAGTCAAAGGTTCCTGTTATTTGTGGAAGAGAAACAAACAGTAACATATATAAACATTAATTATAGCATCAGATCCCTGTCTGGTTAAATATTTACTACAATTAGCATAATAACATTAACAGCAATTAAACAGGTAATCTAAATTGTGGAACTATTGGAGAGTCAATAAAAAGCAATTATGTACAATAACATATATGTACACGTGCATGAGATCATAAACAGATACACAAATGCGCACGCACATGCACACATGTACACACATGCGCATGCAAACATTGCTTAGAGTCGTTTTTGAATAGCTCAGATAGCATTTCATGCAATTCTTTGACTGTTATATCAGTCATTGGTATATACTCTCTGTTCATTACTAATAATTGTAGGCAAAAGATAGTGCACACAGAATTTCTTGAATACAAATACTAGTCTCCCACATGCTCATATTTCATGTAGTAGTGTACTAGGGATGGAATGTTGAAAATATGAGACCATGATGTTAAAAAATGGACATATTATTATCCTATCCAATTAGTGTAAATTCATATCA
Source organism: Protopterus annectens (assembly GCF_019279795.1). Taxonomy (NCBI): domain Eukaryota; kingdom Metazoa; phylum Chordata; order Ceratodontiformes; family Protopteridae; genus Protopterus; species Protopterus annectens. The sequence goes on along the minus strand of NC_056740.1, from coordinate 338,279,234 downwards.
GGAGATCTGTAGTAATTGGTAAGGGCTAGCCCTCTTAGCTCATCAGCTGAAGTTACCTGAAGGCTTACAGGGTATTTAAATTATCTAAAATATTGACTGACCTCTTGATAAATTTCATTAAAGGTTAAGGCCGCAGGAGGCTCTAAACCTCTGCTATAAACTGAGCAAAAAACCCACACAATCTAATTATCCTATATCAACAGTGAATATATATCAGATGGCAGTTTAATACTAACTTCTGACAACCAGATCTTTGAAACTGTGGTTAGTATGTACGGATTGTACTGTACTATTTGGTTATGCAACCCAGGTATCAACCTAGTCACTGGTTTAGTCACAAGTTTTATAAGGGTTTGACTATCATATCTAGATATATGAAATATGCAACAAAGTATGATACTATAATGAAGATAGTGGCCTTCAGAATCTTTTAACACTTCTAAGGCATGTTTTACTTAGTTCTGCATTCTTGGATTTTTGGCAGCAATTATCCCAGTCAATTGTTTTCACTGTAATTTTAGCTTTGATTACTTAAATTTCTCAACAGGAATCTTGAATATCAATTTCTAATCAACATATGCCCTTGGCTAACAGTAGTTATTTAATACAGAATAATGGCATTTTGTTGTCTTTGTTTGTATATTTTGCTCTGAGTTTTTCAATAGTGTCAGATGGTAAAAGAGAGACAGACGCTGCTTCATCTATACTTCAGTACATGAATGCATGCTACAGCTGTAAATTGTCAACAGTTAACCTTAAAGAGATATTTTATTCATAAATAAAATTGTAATTTTATTCTACATAAAAGAACCAACACTGCAGGTTTTTGTAAAACTGAACTGGAAACAGTTGCACACCTTGCTGCTGGTTGTGACATACTAATGTCAGAAGAACTGTATACTGAAATGCATAATAATGTGACCAGACTGTTACACTGGGGATTGTGCAAACATTATGGTATTGAAGTGGCTGAAAAAGACTGGAAACATGAGCCACAAAGCATCATAGAAAATGATGACGTTTATAACACATGGGATCACCCATTACCAACAGTTTAAAAGATAGATGCTAGAAAAATGGATATAGCAGTCCAAGAAAAGAAGACAAAAGTAGCATTATCATTGAAATCACCACACCCAGTGACTATAGTGTCTTATGTACAGAGAGACACACAGTCATAAAATATCAGAATCTGCAGGCAGAAACGAGAACAATGTGGAAGAAAGATACCCAGACAGTTCCAGTAGTAGTAGGAGCAACAGGTATTATAAAAAAGAATCTACAATCGTATTTAGATATGTTATCAATACATGTAACCCCATATGAATTGCAAAAGGAGTCATTACTAGGCACATTGCGGGTGCTGCGAAGAGCACTTTTGGCTGACATCAATGATTGAAACAATACTAATTTCATGAACTTTAATTGTACTTTGACTTAGTAATGGGGTCCATTCCCATCATAGTATTAGAAACCCAAAAGATTTGGAGAAATTAAAAACAAGAACACCTCCCTACATGCACTAACCAAAGCCTCACATCAAAGTGAAATCTGCTCAGCATCACTTTCTTAGGATGCCATCTCATGAATATAGGAAGAAATGAATTGTAATGCCTGGTACAGATGGTGAACTTGCAAAGCAAGAATGAAGTTTCTTTTTTGGGTAACAAGTACATTTTGACCTAGAGTTGAGAAATGACTTTCAGATTCAGGATGTGAAGTAAAGAAATGTTGATATTTTAAGTTTGAAATTAGTTAATTAAAATAGTCTGAGTTATAACTCTGAGTCTGAAAACACTATGCCAGCTCATAACTTTAGTGGGCTGAACTATTTGTGCCCCAGTGTTTCAGTATAAATGTCTTATGATTGAATTAGCAAATTGTAAACATTCTGTCAGAAATATATTTTCATACATTTGTGGAGATGCCATTTAGGACAAATTTGTGCAGGGAAAATGTGATACTTCATGAGTTACAACTCCATAAATTTTAAACTGGCAATTTGGGCCAAAAGAATTTTAACTATTGCAAAGGTAAAAAAACAAAAAAAAGCATTTTACTGTATTTAACAAAGACTCATTCCATTGTCAGTACCCATTAATTTAGCACCTCATCTCAGGGCCTCAAATGGTGAATGATTGTACTTCCAATTTGCAATTCCCTCCCAAAGTTAAAGTCCTGGGAATTACATGAAGTCACATTTCAGGACGAAACCTCATGTCATGTACAGCATCGGCATAATTCATAAAATGTGGCCCCAAAGAAGGCCTCTTGAAAATATGGTCCTAAATATTTGAAAATGGGCAAAGTTATGAGCAATGATTTCCAATATTAAATGTAAGCTCCTTACTTTGGATGTTACATGCAGTTCTGGATCACTATTTCCAGAGATCTTAGGATTCTGGGTCATATACTACGTCACTGCAAATGAATTGTTATGCACTGTGAACTGCTGTTATTTAGTTATTTTAGTAGAGTTTGAATCTTCATGACCTCAAGAACTTTATAATTCCAAGCTTGATTGTCACAACAGTGTTTATTTTAGTTCTTGCAAATTCATATTCATTGCCTTATTATGCCTTCTATCCACACTTTTTTTGCTCTTCAAATCCAGAGAAAGAAGCTTTTTTTCGTCTGAGTCTGAGGAGAGGAGACAGATCTGGGGATGGCCCCAGGTGCAAAACTAGTTAGTTTGTGTGGTGTGTGTGTGTGTGTGTGTGTGTGTGTGTGTGTGTGTGTGTGTGTGTGTGTGTGTGTGTGTGTGTGTGTGTGTGTGTGTGTGTGTGTGTGTGTGTGTGTGTGTGTGTGTGTGTGTGTGTGTGTTTGTGTGGTTGTACTGTTCCATATCCATATTCAGTTTTAATGGTTGCTTCTTATTTTGCAAGGAGAGTCCTCAGGAGGGAAGTAATGTGATCTGATATTATCATTTGTCTAAGAACTTGCCACATTTTGATATGGTTGGCATAGTCAATGACTTTAGAGTAGTCAGTAGAAAATAAAGCAGGATAGAACAATTTCTTTGAAAGTCTCTTGCTTTTTGTATTTTACAGTGGATGTTGGCAATTTGATCTCTTTTGATGCTGCCATTTCTAAAGCTTTGGAAAATTTTTCAGTCCATACATTACTGGTGTCTAGTTAGCAGAATGATCTTGAGAATTACCTCATTAGCATTTGAAACAAGTGTAATTGTTTGATAATCTGAACAATCTTTAGAATTACCCTTTTATAGAACTGGAATATAAACTGACCTTTTCCAATTAAATAGCCACTATCCTGTTTTCCAAATTTACTGGCAAATTCCATGCAACACTGTGACAGCGTCATTTTGGAGGATTTTAAACAATTCAGATGGAATTCCTGACTTCCTTCAGCCTTGTTATTAGCAAGGCTTTCTTGGATCATTTCTAAAGCATCCACATACAGCCATTTTGACTTCTTAATCTTCTATTTAGAAAACATTTGTTGTCACCTCCTGGACAATATTCCAGACTTCTGTCCATACTTCTTCAGGTCTTGTTTTGTTGACTGTATAGACATCTTACATCTCTGACTTCAAAATAGTAGTCAGTCTGATTTTTGTACTGGCCATCTGGTGATACCCATTTGTAAAATCGTCATTTAGGTTTTTGGAAGACAGTGTTTGCTATGATCAGTAAATTATCTACCAGTCTAGATCCTGCTTCATCTTATAATCCAAGGCAAAATCTGCCCATTATTATAACTGAACTTTGACTACCAACCTTAGCATTCCAATCATCTGTGATGAATGTAATATCTTCTTTTGGTGTTAGTTTTAAAAGGTTCTATAAATCCTTATAAAAGTGGCCAACTTCCTCCTCTTGAGCATTACTTATACCATTGTAATGCTCAAGAGGAGGAGCATTACTTATACCATTGTAATGTTGAATGGGTTGCCTTTTAGTCTGAGACAGATATTTGGTGGGGGGTGGGGTGGGTGGGTGTAACCAAGCACTGATTTTGGCATGCTTTTATTAACTATGATGGCTACTCTACTTTTGAAAGATTCTTGTCTACAGTAGAAAATATGAGGATAATTTGAAAGAAAATGGTCCATTCCAGTTCATTTTAATTCACTAACTCCCAAGATGTCAGTGCTTGTTATCTCTGTCTTAACCGCATCAAGCTTATCTTGGTTCATAGTTCTTACATTACAAGTTCCAATATGCATAATTCTTTGCAGCACTGAACTTTTCCTTCATCTCAGAGGACATCAGCAGATGGACTTCTTTCTGACGTTAGTCCATTTGAATTATTAGTTTTAGAACTACAAGCATTTGTCCTCCACTCTTCCTCAGTAGTATTTTTGACATAGTCTGGTTGCTGTTGTCTGTGGGGTTTCTTGGAATAAATACTAGTGACTTGCTATTGCCTTCTCTAGTGTATCCTATTTTGTCTGATGTTATTGCCATGATTTTCCCATCTTGGGTGGCCCATGGCTTTACTGAAATACACAAGCCCTTTCATCAGGATAAGATAATGGTTCAGAAACAAGACTGATTTTTTCATTTACTTTGTAGAAGCTATTTTTTTTGGAATAGAATTATGCAAAAAAGTAATATAATTCATTAAATAATTGACGTGGTGGGCCAATATAGATATAATATTGTGACCCATAATATTAAGAAATGGCTTATTTAAATAGGTACAACAGACCAAAATAATGAAGAATAAAAATAAATCCATTACCTAGAGTCAGTAGTGGAAGCCATGACTGTTATCATACAGGGATCTAGTTTTGGATGGGGATAGCAAAGGGGTACTGCAGCCATGGAGAGGGATTCTTTAATTATTAAAGATAAGACATAACTGATTATATAAATGCATTTGGCTGGGATTCAGAAATGCATATCACAATGTACAAGCCTGCTTTTCATCTTTAACTTTAACTTGAACTTTACCCACAAATCCTTAATTCACACAAAATCATTTGGGGCTTCTTCTATACCTCTGTCCTAACCAAAATGAAATGCATTTAACACTCCCAGTTTCTATTGCAAAAGAAGTACCTGTTGCAAGTGCAGTGACTACACCTGGAATTAATTGTGCAAAACAGGGAGGCATATGATAAAGCTAAGATTGTGGTATCTCAGAGCATTCCCCTTTCTCTAAAGCACATCAAAGGCAGAGTTGGTACACATAAGTATTAGGGTATATATGGAATGCAGTCCCTCCATCAGGAAGTGCAGGGGGTTATACCTCCCTGCAATAAATAAATAAATAAATAAATACATATTTGACAGGTATAATCTCAAGTTTGACAACTGTTTTTTTTTCTTGAAATACTGCTTATTTTTTAAAAGTGTCGGGATTTGCAATAGCATGTCTCACACTTCTGGCAGAGGTTGCAAAACAGCATTGTCATATATTTTACATCAGGGCACATCATAACCACAACTCAATGCCAACCCTTAAATATATTTTTTTTTTATCTGAGAATCAAAAGGATTTCAGAAAGTTTCTATCCAAAGTTTAGTCTTGAAATAAAGGTTGCATGCAATAGTACTGCCTTAGCAGCTGGTCTTAATAACATATATCAAAATAACAAAGATTTCAGCATAAAGAAATGTGTTGGATATGTTAGTATATCACCGATGCCTCTCTTATTCATCAGTGTAATCATGTTTTTGTCTCTGATAAAGCCAAGATCCAAAGATCCACACACCTTCATTATCTCTCCTGCCTCTGTAATAGATGACTCAGACATCCAGTGGCCCGTGTCTTCACTCACTCTCTTTTGTTGTAAAGTCCTAGCATTCTCTATCTTCGCTTATACTGTATTCATCAAGTTCATCATTTTTCACAGTAGCAGACTGAAGAATCTCATGTAAATGCCAAAACTAGCCTATACTTTCAATTATATTTGCAAATTCAACAAGCCATTGCTCATGGCTTCTCCAACCTTTCAGCACAGCTGTCTTCATTCTATGGTACATCAGGAAAACTCTTTCTTCTACTAGCTTCTGATTCTCATAAACAGATCATGGCTCCTTCCAACTGCTTTGTGTTACCAAGAAATTCCTGCTGCACAGAATAAGGGAAATTTCCTGGTGCTCAATTCAGATTACATCTAACCAGTATAAAGTCCAAATGAAAAAACAAATTTAGTGTGAAAAACCATGGAGACTTTTTATTAAAATAACTAAACACAATGAATATTTTAACCTTTGAATTGACACCATGACTTTCTCAATGCAAGGAACACCAAAGAGTAGGTTCCCTCTGTGCCGTTTCTCATATATTGTACAGAGATTAACTATGAGTGCAGCAGACAATAAACCAGTTAACTGTTACACTGTTATAGCAACTTATGTATAATTATTTATAATGATTATGCATATGTTATTCATACATAGTATGTCTATTTTATCATTTTTTTTGTTTTAAATCTATGTTTCTTGTTTAACATGGCTTTAAACCCATATTTATTAATTGTACACAAGGTCTCTGACCATGAAATGAAATCTTAAAAAATGATATGCCATTATAACATTAATTATCAAAATCGTGTCACTAACTAGAGTACAGACTAATGGATATCTTGAATTTCAACTAGGGGACCATGACATTGTGCAGAAGACTTATTACTGTACTGTTACAATGAAACAACAAAGTTGCTTGTATACCTGACAGACTTCTGATGAACTTCCGTTACGGTGTTTCTTTGCCTGTAATAATCTCGCATACTTTGCTCAGCAGCATACTGGGTAGTGACATCATCATCATCGTCAACAACAGCTAAAAAGTTATCCATGTTGCACTGTTCATCATTCAGGCACAGAATGGTTCTGTTTATGTTAAGCTGCTACAATCACACCAAAGGAAAGTACTGGCACTCCTGTGGAAATATGAACAACAACATAAGTTATCGACTTAACATTGATAGTTCCCATGCCTAAGCAGTCATTGTCTGCAGATTTGTCTTAAACTATTTAAGTGTTACACAGCTCTGATTTTGATTTGGATGGGTAGAAGGTAGTACGTCATACTCAATTAAGATGCTAATATCCTATATACAACAAATGAAAATAGGACAAACACCAAAATTAGCATTTTAAATATTCATAAGCCTTGATATCCTTGACGTGTCTAAAATGGTGTGGCAGCAACTTTTAAGAGCTCATCTAAATAAATGAAAAAACATTAAAACTTAAGATTTTGTTGGGCATAGAAGCAAAAATGATAGTGAATCTTATCTGATGTCAGAAAGAAGAATTCTAGTGTCAGAATCAAGAAATCCTGCTTTTTGTATAAGAAATCAGTTTTGAATGCTGACTGACCAAATATCCCTTGTCAGTATAAATAGTAACCATCCTCAACAAATAATTCTAGCATCAGAGGGTGCAAATAAGTGAGACTAAAGATTTTAGCATCCTAATTTGCAGTCCAGAATTTAAGTACTAAAATAGATATCTTAGATCACAATGTCTAAAATGAAAGCTTGCTGCATGACCAGAAACAATAACTACCTGACACTGAAATCTCATTGATTTTGCTGTAAATATAGTTACAGAAGAATGAATTGATAACCTTTTTTCTATTGCATCAAAGCCAGTGAAATCATTACTTGTGGAATAACCTAAGGATTCATGACCTACCTGATGGAATGTAAAACAATAATATGCTTATATTCTTAACACCTATTATTCTTCTTTTTAAATCTCACAAGAAAAAGTAACAGTTTGTTAAGTTTTTTTTATTTAAATCTTTTGGCTGAGAATTATTCCAAACATTTTCTGTTACACTGATCACATTGTAACCATCCCTAATTTATTAAATATCAAGTTATCTATCTGTAAATCATGTATTCATGCATTCATTGTGCAGTTACCTGCTTTATCTGATTTAGTGTTGAAGGGCAGTCATAGTCTATCCCCAGCACTCAATGTGTACAATCAGGAAACTAAATCTGTATAGGATGCCAGTCTAGTATAGCATGCACAGACTAACTACAATTATTTATCCAACACAAATTTTCACAATTTCTTTTTTACTCCATAAAGTACTTGCTTAAAATGCATGTTTTATCACCACATTATTCTACATTTGAACATATTTGGTATATCTATTATTTATTATAACTGTTCTGTGTTTAATGCCCATAAAGAAGAAGCAAGTGGATAATTCCTTCCTAGTGAGCTGACTATAAAATGGCTTGCACTAAATGTAACTGTCCCTAATAACTTTTATAATTATAGAAAAATATGTAGTTACTGGAATAGCTCAGATACCCAACTGCCCCAAATCACTTTCTGGTTAAGTGCCCTGCTCAGGGTTACACAGCAGACTAATGAAGAGTGCGGGAAATCATAGCCTGTGCCACAGGAACTAGTTTGCTAATAGTGCAGCCTTAATCTTCTTAGCTAGTTGCCAGACTCATAAATTTAGGTTCATAAAACAGAGATGACTTTTCATAAGGAGACAGACTGTGTTATCACAGAGTATCCTCTGCTAAACTATGTTGCTGTCATATTTTTAATTTGCTTAACTGCAGCTTCTACCTGTTATGATATTTTCCTGTACATTGGTTATGGCTTCACTTAATCTTCTGTTCATTTAAATTATATTCACATTTATGTATCATATATTAACCAGTTTGCAGAGTAATCGTAGGTATAATCAGGCTTGTGGGATTAATATATAAATTGTCAGGCTTCTTGTATAATTATTCAGTATAGAGGTTAGTTGCAGTTGTTAGTTCAAATCCCACATGGTAGACTTTGTTTTGTGCTGGACAAATTGAGCTGAAGGCCAGCAGTCAGGTGTGTATTTAGATTCCATTGCACAAACAGAAACACATTACAATAGTTATGACAGTGGAATAGCAAATATAAGAAGACCGTACACAGCTAATAATAGAATGCTTCATAATGTATGCCTTAGGCCACAAAGACATATATAGTATAACAGTTCTGATATAGTGCTTAGTAAAATGAAGGCTAAGATATTTTCCCTGAATAATACATTTCTTGATTTGAATGTTGTACATTTTTACAAATTCTAGCAGTATATAACACATCCTATATTTGAAAAATTGGGGCAGTGATACCACCCAGTTGTGACAATGTGAACTCTGATTATAATATTGCACCTGATTTTGGAACACAATTTTATCTTTACAGACTCAGATATATGGAGAAAGTTAGGTATTATACAATATCTAGTCAATATACAATGGAGATTCATATGTGTAGCATTTATAATAACTTTTTATCATCTAAATACATTAGTCTATCAAGTAAATGATATGGCCTTACATTTCTTTCTGGGAATAATTCCAGATAAAATACATAGCTACTAGAATCTTTCCATGTAGCTTTGATTCCATACAGATTGGACTTCAGTTATTCTGGATATAAATGTATTCACTATTTCCAGATTCTTAAGTAATTCAACTCTCAGCAAGGGAGGACTAAGATAGCTATTGGGGTCCTCTTCCTTATTAGGGTGAAGTTTCCGGTGTCAGAGAGTGAAAATTAGAAACTTGTTATGCAAGTGGGCATTATATTCTGCATATCACTCAAAGCACTGTCTTTTATCCAGACGGGATCTGGAAGTTCGACTGCAGAATCCTACACTAAGGCACTGTACGAGCACATCCACTCGTGCATGAATCGTGCCATCCCAAATAGAACCAAGATGCTCTTCTCCAAAAAAGGAAGCCAATTTGGTGGTCCCCTGCTATAAACAAACTATACAACAGAAGGAAGAAACTGTTGCAAAAAAGAGGAAAATCCCAGGATGCAAAAAACTCCCACACCAGCCTCAGTAAGAAGCTGAGATCCCTCATAAAATCCTCAAAAACTAGTTACGAAAATAAAATTGCCAAAGATTCCAAAGACAACCACAAGGCATTCTATAGTTATGTCAAAAATCTAAATGGCAATGCTCAGATCTGCTTTGAGTTACAACAGAGTGGCATTAAATATACTGATCCCAAGGGTATTGCCAATATCCTGGCAGATCGATTTAGTGCCAACTTCACCCCACTCTCACCACCTAAAGGGCCCATCTCAATACCAAAAGATTGCCAAATTCCGATAATCATGGCCACACAAGACATTCTATAGTCATGTCAAAAATCTAAATGGCAATGCTCAGATCTGCTCTGAATTACAACAGAATGGCATTAAATATACTGATCCCAAGGATATTGCCAATATCCTGGCAGATCGATTTAGTGCCAACTTCACCCCACTCTCACCCCCTAAAGGGCCCATCTCAATACCAAAAGATTGCCAAATTCTGATAATCACAGCCACACAGGTAGAAACCGCACACTCCAAAGCTAAGAATACAGCATCCATGGGACCAGATGACATCCCAGGCTGTGTACTACATGAACTACAAAATGAACTGGCACCTCACCTAAGTGTCATGTTTAATCATAGCCTCACCTCAGGCTTTGTGCCTACTGAGTGGCGCACATCTACAGTTATCCCGCTCCACAAGGGAGGATCCACCTTGGATCCCGGGAACTACCGCCCCATCAGTCTGACAAGCCCGATTTGCAAGGGCATGGAATGCATTATCATGGAACGTATAAACAAAGACATTGGCAACCTTCAAACACTAGACCCCACCCAGTTTGGGTTTGTGAAGGGCCAATCTTGTCTCCTGAATCTGATTGACTTCTTCGAATCAGTCTCCAGAGCTGTGGACGAGGGTAAGGCAGTCCACACAGCCTATCTGGACCTCGCCAAGGCCTTTGACACCATCCCCCACTCTGGAATCATAGATAAACTTACTAAGCTGGGCATAAATCCCTATGTCACTCGATGGGTTGCTAACTGGCTTACTGACAGAACCCAGACAGTAAAAGTAGCCGACTCCAAATCCAGCTCCAGACAAGTGACAAGTGGAGTACCTCAGGGTTCAGTCCTGGGACCACTCTTGTTTGGCATCTACTTCTCTGAAGTACCGGCCAACAATAAGGGACTCTGGCTAGCAAAGTTTGCAGATGACTGCAAACTGGGAGCCATTATTGAATCCCCAAATGATGTGGATATTCTACAAAAGGGCCTTACAGAAACAGATGCCTGGTGCCAGAGCCATGGGCTCAAGCTTAATGCCAAGAAATGTATAGTTATTCCCCTTTGGAAAAAAACATGTACCCATGAATTACCACATAGGTGGCAGGACACTAAACATCGAAAGTGTGATGAGAGACTTAGGGACACAGGTGGACAGTGGTCTCACTTTCGATAACCACATTTCCACAACAGTCAGGAAATCCTTCTATATGGCACACCACATCACTGAGGGCTTTTCATCCAGAAAAAAGGAGGACATTGTCCAACTATACTCATCCCTCATTAGACCCATTATAGAGTATAATGCCCCGTTTGGTATGTACCTCACAAGGCATCTGCAACAGCTTGAAAGGCCACAGAAATACCTCACTAAAAGAATTACAGGCCTAAAGCAGATGCCATATACTGACCGTCTAAAAATACTCCAGCTATACTCCGTGGCATATCGTCTACTCAGAGGCAATCTCTGCTTAACATACAAGGCCATGCCAAACCCTGAGCTGTTGGACATGCTCCACTTAAAGAAATCCCAATCCCTCAGAGCCACATGCTCCAGGGATCTAAACCTTGTCATCACAATGAACAAAACATGCTGGAGGGATAGGTTCCTGACCCAGAGACTCCCCATACTCTGGAATAGACTGCCCATACATATCAAGCAGAGTGCCTCTTTGGCCCTCTTCAAAAGGAACCTTGATGATTGGATGGGAGATAGGAAGTTCACCCCAGGGATCATGTCAGTCGCCCTGCTAGACAGGGGCCTGGAGAAGTAAATATTGTGGGAAGGAATATCCAGGGAATTGTTATGGCTAGGCTTGCATAGGCCCTAGGGCTGATAGCCTAGTACCAACCTATGAACGTGTGAACCTATGAACCAGAATGGATCATCATCTTTCTGCCAGGACTTGAGTTTTTAGATCCTGCCCTTAAGGTATTTACTCACAGGGCAAGTGAAATGGTATCCAGACTACCCCATACCAAGCTTGCCATTGCTTAATTATCCATCTCTGAGTTCACTTGTTATACTGTACATTTAAGCTAGACTATCAATATGATGTTAAATAACCCATTTTCCTTAACAGTGGTTTGTTAATAACTTTATTAATAACTGAGGGCACCTTTCCAGCAGACATTTATCTATAGAAAATGTTTGGTGGTGGCTTGGATCTAGGTAGGGTGAAGGCAGGTACATTTCCATTTAGTGGACAGGTGTTTGAAAAGCTAGGTTTTGAAGTTTTCTGAGTTTGGTATAGTTCTTAGAGTGGAGGGGGGAGAATTCCATTTTTTACCTACTGAGAAAGAGAGGAGGAGTTGTCCAGCAGAACATTTGGGCTTATGGATAGCTATCAAGTTTTGATGTTCATATCTGAGAGTTCTATTAGGGGTGTAAGGGGGAAGGATATTAGCTAGAGCTGGACATTTAGAAGGGTGAAATACGAGTCTATGAGCAGTGGTGAGTTGGAGGTAGTTTAGGTAGTTTGGGAGTTCTAGCCAATTCAGAGATTGCAGTTTGCGGCAATGATGGGTGGAATGTTTGGATTTGGTGGCAAATTTAGAGATTTTATTATAGCAGTTTTCTAGTTTGGAGGTGATAGAGGAGGACAGGCTGGTAAGGAGAGGAGCTCTGTATAGTAAGGAGGGCAGAAGATAGGTAGTGGCCAGAGTGTGCCTAGTAGAGTGTGAGAGAAAGTGATTATTCCTGTATAGCATACCAAGTTTTTGGTGGGTTCTCTTAATATTTTGCAGAATGTGGATGTCGAACTTAAGGTATTCATCTATAGTAATGCCGAGTAGTTTGGCGGCTGGAACCATTTCTATAGGTGAGTTGGTTTGACTCAAGACTCTGAAAGTATTGTTGTTATAGGAATGAGTCTTTGTTGGGGGGAACAGTAAAATTTTAGATTTATTGGCATTGAGGGAGAGGTGGTTTAGGCGCATCCAGTTTTCGGTGGTTGAAAAAGCAGTTTGAGTTTGTGTCTTCTAGGCATGCAGTCCTGGAGGTGTTTAAGCAGCCTCCAAAGCACTGTCTGGTTAAGTGAGTTGCTCAGTGTCACACAGTAGGTAAAGGAAGGTAAAAAGATTCAAACCCTGGCCCCTTATCACAGGCGACAGCTCATTAACAAGTCAGAGCTTTAGTCCTTTGCACCATCTGGCACAGCAACAGCTTTTAAATAAATGCAGAAATTCTTTATAACCCGATCTTGTAAAGAAGACTGACTGTATCACAGTGTCAGTGGTACAACAGGTAGCACACTTGCTTTTGTTGAAGAATGATGTGGGTTCTCTTCCCACACCAGGGAGATGCATTCTTGACACTGCAGCAGGAGTATAAGGGAAGTGCTGCATTTCTAAGTGTGTTATCCTTTGGATGAGATGTTAAACTGAGGCTCCATCTGCCTGAGTTGGAGGTAGTTCGGGTGGAAGTAAAAGATTCCACGCCACCTATCAAAAAGTGTAGGGGACACATTTCCCTTAGTCTCTCCTGAAAAGAGACTATTAGTCTAGTGGGACTAACCCTGTCAAAAAATGATAAATAAATAATATGCAATAATGACTACAGATCTGATCATCACTCCAAAAAAAGGCAGACTATTACGGCCTGACAAATGTTAACGCTTTTGCAGTTTCTGGTGGATGTAAAGACAGTACTGCAAAATATATTACTGAAATGAAAAATGTTTAGAATACATTACACAATCCAAGCCTATTGATAAATTAACTCATTATTTAGTGCAATGAATAAAGTAAAATAAATATGATATAAATGCTGCAGTAGCCTTTGTTCAACAAGCTACAAGTTATGCAAACTTCAGAAATATTGCTGCATACAATATATAATTTTTGGTTGGGAAGCTTCATGCTTGCAGGACACCTATATCTCATTTTTGGCCTCTCTATGTGTTCTTTGTCATCAACAATAGTTATCCTCTCTGATATCACTCAGTACAGGTCTGACCTACTTAAATAGCTAATAATGGTATATTATTGCAGCATACTCCTCCGGAGTCAGAGCTGGGTTGTGGACCAATAGGGCCTGGAGCAACATAATGAATCAGGTCCCACCAATCACACCAATTCTCCATTACTTAGGTGTCTCTCACTTTATCACAAACACTGTTCAAACCTGTCAATGTACATATTATTTTCTTCTTTTCTTTTACAATTATCAAAGACATTTGAATTTTATTTAAAAAGTATTTCAGATTTTTCAGAAAAAAAAACACTTGACGGCCATTTATTACACAAAACAAAATACTCACATTAAAAGCAAGACTTAGCATGATAAACACTACACTTGTCTTCCCTTGTATCTCACATTTAGTGAAAATGCATTGAGTAATCCATTAAAGTACAAGAGGCATGCTGGGATTCTTTCCCAAACAGTGCATTGTAAAGTATTAATTAGCACCTATGTGAAAGGTGCAAGAATTCAAAAGAAAAATGTGTAATGCATTTGCCAACATCATACAACACCCTACAGGGCACAAATGACCCTTTACAGGAGCAGCCCAGGAGTACCAATTGGTGCAATAACTTCAGCAGAGTGCCATAGAAGACAAATGAAGGCTGGGGGAATCAATCCATGTACTACAGGAAACCACTCTTTAACAGCTCATAGCCTTATTTATCTGCATCAAGTGCTAGGAAAAACTACCATAGCCCTAACAGTGCATTTCAAACCTGTGTGCCTACAAAAAAAAAAACAACTTAAATTAGAAATGTATTTATAGCTAACATATTATCATTAAACTCAGACTTCATGCTGTCCAGTTTATTCACAGCTAAATAATAAACACTCTATTGTCGCCTCACAGTAAGACGCTGTCCGGTTCGATTCTTAGCTAGATCGTCTTCTGCGTGGAGACATGCATGAATGGGTGTACCTTCGTTCAAGGTTGTACATCAGGGCTGGTAAGTCGGCACATAAAAATAACTACCAATCATTAGCGGACCGGAGTTCCGCTGTGGTGACCCCTGACCAGGGAAAAGCTGAAAGACACAGCAGCAGCATCAACATTCAAAAGAACAAGGAAATCAAAGATCACATCCAAAGAAAAGGTCTCATAGGATGATACCCCTGTTTATTATAATCGGTTTCTTTCCCTTAAATCATATCTTCTCTGATGCGGAGGATTAAGGTTCTTGTCTCCAGCAGCAAAGGTACAGTGTTTGACTCTGTGCAAGTCACTTAACTAGTCAGCCAACATTAACTAGGGCATTCCACATAAACAGACACACACACACACACACACACACACACACACACACACACACACACACACACACACACACACACACACACACAAAATCTAATCACTACTTTTCAATGGATCTCATTGCTGCAAAATAAATTTATTTCAGTAGCGTTCCTGGATCCTGCAAGCGAATGCACACCAATTTATTGAACTATGCTTCTGCAACACAGCCTTTCCCATGCTGACTTATATATCTCTTGGTATAATTGCTCCATTCTGCTTTAGACAATTATGCCACATTCCTGGATGTCTCCCATTGACTCTGCACCCAATGTGGGACGTAGAGACAATGAAAGAAAGACAGCATCAGGAAATATTAAAGGGAGGGAGAGAGAGACAGAACATCAATTTGGTTCAACTCTTTACAGCCATTTTTTAATAATGTTATATGGCCTGGACAGGCCCCCCAGCCACCACTGGGCTTTAGGCAGCTGCCTAAGTCCGTTTGTGCTGGATCTTGCCTTGATAATATTGTCTTTAAAGCATACTATCTGGGACAGACTTCTCCAAGTTCTCACCAATGATAGATGGTAAAAACATTTGCAAAGTTCCTGACTGCACAGCAACTGCATATATGATTTTTGCAACTGTGGCTACTGGCACAGAACCCCATGATATGAATCGAATACTGGCATTTCTGCAAGTGTGCGTAACATCCTCCTGGAACCCCAGATTTACACCTTATAAGAATATCATGTATTTTTCAGAAGACATTAAACACCAGGAGCTGTCATTGTAATGACATTGTAATGATCCTTTATAGCAAAATATTTAAAACTGTCTACAATAATACCTTTCAAGCTTTGTTTGCCAAAATGAGTGACATAGTCTATAACAAGTGGGCAGAGTAAGTTACATATTTTAATACCTGAGAATGTAAATGTAAATCACAGTCCAGTCAAATTTAGTGTTTTATTTATTTTTTTAATTTTAATTAGTTGCTAATAAGGTAGCTGGTGGACCAAGCATCCTTTTTACTCAAGACTTGGGGACAAATGAAACAAGACAACTAAACAAGATGGCAGGGCAATCAGGGGAGTAAAGTAATAAGCTAAAACGCTCATAACAAGCTAAAAAGGACAAAATGTGATGCTGTGTCAAAAATTATTTTGCTAGTACAGTATGATCAAACTATTTGATTTTAGTACAGAGTGCCAAATGGTTATATAGGGATTCAACACACACAATATAAGTAACTTAGTTTTTGAATACTCAAACTGCACATAGGTTATACACTGAATAGAGTAAATAACTTTCTAGCATTTAGATGATAATTTAATTCAGATTAACACTTTTACCGGACACACACTAGAATGCAGTGTTTTCCCACAGTAGTGTTATATAAATTACACAAATTTATGCTTTAAAATACTGTTGCGTATTATGCGACATTGGCTTCTTTGTACGGTACAGAGGGTTTCTGAGAGCTAAAATGAGTGACAAACTTCATAATGTAGCAGCTGAGAGAGGTATTTAGAATATGTTCTTAACGTGGCATCATAAACTCAGAATTCTTTGAATCATTGCTTAAAATACAGTTTCAGATCTGTTTAAATCCCATCTTAATCACATATCAAGTTACCATTTCAACCAATGATGACTATGGGAACTGGAAGTAAGGAAGCTATGCCAGTGGCCAAAAGAATATGTTGCAAATTTCATTAAAAGAAAAATGAAGAGGAAATTGCAGCTTTATCTTCTATGCATTCCAAATAACTTAGTATAATTATAAGGGTTTATTTATTTATTTATTTATTTATTTTGTAAGTTGTTATACTCCAAAACATGGGCAGCAGAGTGGCATAGCAATTAGTTTTTTTTAGCTTGTTTCTCAGCTAGGGTGCATTCTGTGTGGAGCCTGCAAGTTCTGGTTCCATAAGGACTTTTGCTAGGTACTCCAGTTTCTTCCCACATCACAAAAACTATCGATGAATAGAGAATCTCTCCAAATTGTCATTGTCCTTGTGTCTGTGTTTATCCTGTGATGGTCAGGTGGTGCCCATTCAAACTTTGTGTGTGTGTGTTCATGTGTGGGTATATGTGTCTCTGCATGCACATGTATAGTGTGTGTATGTGCTTATCATGTAATAGTCAGGTGGTGCCCATTCAAACTTAGTTTGCATGCATCTATGTGTGTGTGTGTGTGTGTGTGTGTGTGTGTGTGTGTGTGTGTGTGTGTGTGTGTGTGTGTGTGTGTGTTTATGCTGTGATGGTTGGATGGTGCCCATTTAAAATTAGTTTAACTACCTTGCACTCACTGAACTCCTATCTAAGATCTAGCTCTCTACATAACCTTGAATAAAATAAGTGGATTATTTGAGAATGAATGAAAGAATTCATATTATACCTCATAATGATATTTTATTTATTCTTCCAGTGACCAGTCTATTCCTACTAGGCTAGCAGTCTCTTTATAGGGGAATCCCAAGATGGTATTTAAACCACTACAGGAGATTTGGCTAGGGTATTGGGGAATTTCACCAACTCTTTTCAATAGCTGTCATGGGATCTTTTACATCTACATGAGCTACCACCAACTCATGAAGATGGAACCTCAGTTTAATGTCTCATTCTAAGGACAACACACTCAAGAGTGCTGCAGTGCACTATAATCAATCCATCTTCCTGGTGTAGGAATAGAACCCAAAGCCTTCTGCATCGAAGGTGAGTGTGCTGCCTGTTGCACCACTGACACTGCTATTTTTGTAATATTACTTATATCGTAATTAAATTTAGCCCTGTAGTAGTTAATACTAGACTTTTTTCATATATTTGCTATTGATTCAGTATTCTTATTTATTATGTAACCCTGGTTTTATTTTTTAAAGCTGAGGACTGACTTAGTGTGTTTATTTATTATGCAAATCTGCTTTCAGCATTCTTTTATCACTGAGGATGACACCCTCTGATCTTTTACTTAGTATATCTTAACACTATTATATACATATCTTTGCATTATTGTTGTTGTATTAGTGATTAAAATGCTTAACTCACAGGCCCAAGTTGCGCTATTGGTTAACAGTTAAACTGTTGAGGAGATGGGAGGGTGGCCTAATGGTTAAGGTGTTTGCCTTACAAACACAAGGTGCAGGGTTTGAGTCTCACAAGGGATAATTGGCTAGGCTTAAAATGGCTCACAAGGGCAGTTAGCTTAGTACTAACCTATGAACCTAATACTGCTAACCCCCTCTTCCATACTTGAATATGGGCAGCTTGAGACTTGAGCACTATTCAGTTTAAGAATACTTGCATAACTCTGGGTGTTAGGTGCCACACTCCATATATAAACAAAATGTTACATCAGATTTATTTCTATACATATGCTCTTTATTTTGATTTAGGTTCTTGATTATGTTTTTTCATACTCTTTTTTTTTCCAAAATCTCTTTATTTCAATTTTCTTTTTTCAAATAATAACAACAATATGGTAACTCAAAAACACAAATAAACAATACAAATACCTATCTAAAGAAAACATATACACAAGAAGTCACTACATCTTCAAGTAAAGTATGAGAATTCTTATGTTCATTTGTTCTCATAAGGGATAGTTAAATGGGGATAGTCTATATATAAAGTAAAAATAGAAATTTAACCATGTATTTGTATGTTTATGGAAAATATCTAGTTACACATATACTAAGAGAAGGAAGAAGATGCAAGAAAGACTGGTTATACTACATTCATTTTTTATTTAAAGGTTAGCTTTTCATGACAATTTGTAGACAAATTTTATTTGTCAAGAATTATATCTAGCAAGTAACCCCAATATTTTTGGTAATAGTGTTTGTTTTTTGTTTTTGAATAAATTAATTTGTGAGATGAGATATATTTGATAGCAAGATTGCTAAAATTTTCCCATGTAATTGGTGACATGACATTCCAGTTCTTTGTAATAAAGAATTTAATAAGGGCACACATCGTAATAAAGACATGTTTTAATATTTTTTGGGAGTTGATTGATATTAATGTACAATATAGCTGTCTCCCAAGTAAGGGTTGATTTTTCATATCCCATCTTCTCTAATCTTACTCCCAAGGAACACCATAAGCTGTGTATCTTAGTACAGTTCCACATGAAATGTAAAATATCAGCTGTTTGATCCGGACAATGGGAACATATAGACGAAAAGTTAGGATTGAATTTATTTAATTTAGATAAGGTATAATATAGATTGTTATTTACCATAATTTATGTATATAACAGCTTCTTGAAATTAATTAATTTGATTGTATTTTCAATGGCTAGTTTCTTATTTTCTTCAGTCAGTGATTGATTTTTCATTTGCCAATAGTTTGAAAATAATAAAGAATTCTGATGTTTTGCACTCATTACAATTTTATAAGTCCTAGAAATTGTTTTCCCGTTAATTGCAAGATTTTCAAGTATTAATTTAACTAAATCTATGTTCTGTAAGTCAGTGTGTATTTGTGAGAATTTAGCATTTATAAGATCATGAAATTGGTTTAGGATAATACTATATTTCATAGGAAGTTTGAGTTCAAGTCTCATTTGCCCCGTGTTAGAGTATTTCCATTGGCATATATCCCATATTGTGTAGTCTTTTATCAGGGGGTAGTTTGTTAGATTTACTGGTTTATTATTTATTAGTAAATTAGGATTTAGGTGTAACGGTTGTATAGGGGAAAAAGCGTCAGCTAATTGTAATGATTTAAATAGTTTCTGTGTTGTAAGAGTCATGTTTTTAATTAGTGGGTGTAAATTCTTCGTGTATATGCTAGCCTGGTTTAAATTCAAGAATTGTAAGGATTTGATAATACAGCCAAGGGATTTCAACTGTTCATACCAGATTTTGGCCCACTGTGGTGTCCAAGTATTTATATACGAGTCATAGTTTATTATTTGTATTAGTCTGTATACAGTAATTATACTATAGTAAAGCTTAAAATTGGGTAACCCAGTCCCCCCTTATCTTTGGCAAGTACAAGTTTTGCATATTTAATTCTGGTAGATTTGGGATACAATAAGAATTTTGATATAGCTTTTTCTATGGCAAGGAAGAAGTTTTGGGGAATATTTGAAAAGGTAGCATTTAATTGAAAGAGGATTCTTGGTAGAAAATTAATCTTGACAACACTAGCTTTTGACAGTAGAGACATATTAATGTTCTTCCATCTATCCATATCATTTTGAATACTAGTCCATGTAGTTAGCAGGTTATTGTTTATAATATCTTTGAAGTCAGAAGTAAATATTATTCCTAGATATTTTATCTGGTAGTTTATTTTGATCTCACTCATAGGAAAGTACAATTCTTTATGCCCTATAGGATTGAGGGGAAATGTGTGTGACTTGTTTAAATTTAAATTATAATTTGAAACTACTGAGAGCTCATCAATAACTTTAAGTATTTTTGGGGGGTCAGTAGTGGGGAGTTGGAAGTATATATTTAAGTCATCAGCAAAGGCCGAGTATATAAGATTTGTATTGTGGATTCTGGGAATATGATGAAAGTGTTTTTTGTGAAATAAACAGAAGGAAGGGTTCTAGATAAAGATTAAATAGGTATGGTGAAAGAGGACATCCTTGTCTTGTACCATTGGATAAGAGTATAGGGTTAGTTATAAGTTTATTTACCTGTATAGTGGTAGAAGCTTTCTGATACAGAACCTGGATCATTTTAATAAATTATTGAGGAAAACCATATAAAGGCAGTATATTAAAGAGAAAGTGTAAGTTTGCTCTATCAAAAGCTTTAGTTGCATCTACTGTAAGGGCATATCTGGGGCATTTATCCCTATTAAGTAGTCTTACAATGGTATCTAAAAGGAGGGTGTTGTCACTTGTTTGCCTGTTTGTCATAAAGCCCATTTGTTGTTGGGAAATAATAAAGGGGAATATATTCTTAAGTTTATTTGATATAACATGGGCTAATATCTTAAGATTAGTGTTTATGAGGGCTATTGGTCTATAATTTGCTGGATCTATTGGGTCAGAATGCAGTTTAGGAATCAACACTGTCTTGGAGTTATTTAAGTATTTGTCTGTTATACCATATTGTATTATATAGTTGAAAACTTTTAATAACACTTTGGAGATAGGTTCCATGAATAGCTTATAAAAATCAGATGTGTATCCATTAGGTCCAGGGGGTTTACCTAATTTTAGTTTGTTTATTGCAGCTTTTATCTTTTTTAATTGTAACAGTTATTTTAAGAGTTTCCTTTGATCTTCTGTAATTTGTGGAAAGTTTATATTATGTATAAAATCCTCAAATCTGTCTGTAGATGATGATAAGGTTATATTGTATAATTTTTTATTAATATCTTCAAAATTGTCCACTATATCTTGATCTTTATATTTCACCTGTCCTTCATATTTTATTTCTTTGATCCTAGGAGGTCCACTTTTTATGTTAATTAGTCTAGCTAGGAATTTTGATGGTGTTTGAGCCCATTCTGAATATTGATATATTGACCTTAATTCTAAGAAGGAGATATTTTCTAAATAGTGTTTGTGTAATTGTTTTTGCCAATCAATTATTTTTTCCTCAAGTTCTTTAGAATATTTTTCCTGAAGTTCTAGTTCAGCAGTGTTTATTTGACACTCTAGTTCATTCTTAAGATTGTTATACTTTTTTTTGAGCCATGCAGATTTTTGAATAATAATACCCCTGATGACCACCTTGGTAGCCACCCATCATATGTCATATGGAATTTGAGTGGATATAAAATCATTTTGAAGTTGGGCTAGCACATTCTGAATTTCTTGTATAGTTTCTTGGTTTTGTATAATTTAGGATTTAACGTCCAGGTATTGAAATAGGAAATATTTTGTTTATGAGCTTGAAAGTTTATTAAAAGTCTAATTTTGGAATGATCTGAAAGAGTTCTAGGTGATGCAACATCATTTAATTTGTTAGAAAGGAAAGCAAGGGAAATTAGAAGAGCATCTATCCTGGACCAAGTTTTATGAGTGGCTAAAAAGAAAGTGAATCTTGTTATTGTTTTATCATATTGAAATTTACCATAAGGGTCAACTAGTTCAAATGTATTTTGT
Source organism: Protopterus annectens (assembly GCF_019279795.1). Lineage (NCBI taxonomy): Eukaryota > Metazoa > Chordata > Ceratodontiformes > Protopteridae > Protopterus > Protopterus annectens. The sequence continues at coordinate 338,256,906 of NC_056740.1, read as the reverse complement.
AATTCTTCAAGTGCTGTAGTGGTAGATTGTGACTGTCTGTTTTTATTACATGATCTATCCTTATCTAGATTTAGTAAAGCATTCTAGTCCCCACCTACAATAAACAGATGATTTGGGTATTTGGCTAATATATTAAAGATTTCATAAATGAAGAGCTGTTGATTTGAGCAGGGGCTATATATATTAAGAAAGAGTAATGGTTTGTTTAAAGTATGATATTCAGTAGTAAATAATACCCATCTTCCCTTTGAGTCAGCTTCATAGGAAGTAATCTCTCCTTGGAAGGATTTATTTACTATAATGGCCACTCCCCTGGACAAAGAACTATAATTTGCAGCAACTATTGTTTTAACCCATTTTCTTTTCCTTTCCCTAACCCAAAGTTGGTCATCTAAGTGAGTTTCTTGCAAGAAAGTTATATCAGCCTTAGTTTGGTATGTGAGGTGCATGATTTAATTTCTTTTCTTTTTATCTACCATCCCTTTAACATTCCAAGAGTCTATGGTTATCATTTTTTATTAATATTGTTGAAGTTTCTCATTAGTTGATACACAAAAATACAGTTATAAACTTTTTCTGTTAGTGTATTTATCCTAAGAATAAATGTTGTGAGTTTTATACTCCTAAACTCTAAATAGGTGACTAACCACCCATCCCTCTGTATTTGTAAATGTGCACGAGTTAAAAAACTAAAATAAACTATTATTTTTAACAACAAGGAGTAGATATATATCAGAGGGATGTCACTAATACCCATACTGTTCCAAATGCGAACAGTCATCAGCTAACAGACTGTGCCCATCCCACTCCTTTTATTATTTATATACTGCATATTCATCTTCAGACTTCTTAAAATATTATATTAATTGTACCCTTAGATATTATATAGAGAGAAAAAGAAAAGTAGCTTTTATAAAAAATTTAGTAGTAACAGCAACATATATAATTCTTAACATTTCAAGAGTTATTAAAGAGTTAACAAAACAATATTTTCAAAAACCAAGTACAATATATGTATATTTAAAGGCATCATTTTAAAAATTCAGCAACATTTGCATTATTCTTGCTAACAGCAACTAACTGTGTTTCTTTAAAATGTATTAGAAACCAAACAGGGGGAAAAAAAAGAAAAATGTTTTTGTACCTTGTTCATAGACACCTTTAAAGGTAACTCAATGGTTATGCCAGTAGAATAATGATTATACATTTTAAACATTTAAAGAAGGCAGCACTTTAAAATTCAACAACATTTGCCTTATTCTTACTAACAGCAACTAACTGTGTTTTTTTAAAATGTATTGGAACTTCATTTAACATTGCACTGGCAAAAGCCATATAGATCCATCATTGTGTACTCATATATTAATAATTAACCAGTGCCATCGACCTGAACAGAGAGACAAGAAAAAAGAAAAAAAAATGTTTTTATACCTTGCTAATAGACACATTTAAAAGTAACTCAATGGTTATGTCAGCAGAATAATGATTATACATTTTAAACATTTAAAGAAGGCAGCACTTTAAAAGTCAACAACATTTGCCTTATTCTTGCTAACAGCAACTAACTGTGGTTCTTTAAATGTATAGGAATCTTCATTTAACACTGCACTGTCAAAAGCCATATAAACACATCATTGTGAACTCATATGTTAATAATTAACCAGTGCCATCAACTGAACAAACAGAGGAAGAAAAAAAAAAGGAGAAATGTGTTTGTACCTTGCTCATAGACATACTTAAAAGCAACTCAATGATTATGCCAGTAGAATAACGAGTATAAATTTTAACTGAAACTACTTATGTCTAATACTTACACTACTTAAACTATTATATCAAAGGTTGTATCCCATTTTTTAATGTCATTTAACACTTCTTTTTTGTAAGCTGTAAATGCACTTTAAAGTCATTTATCTATGCAGACAGTGTTAGGTAACTTTGTAACCTTTAAATGTAAAGGCAGTTACTAAAAGACAGTACCTTAAGTATTACAGTGTATCAAAGAAGTTTTCTTTACAGGCAAGTAAGCAGAGTTATTTAGAACACATTTCACACCCATTTGTTTAAAATTTCGCATAAGAGTGGTATGTTCTTCTGTCCTGTAATTCTTTGGAGATGTAGCACTTGTTTAGCCTTCCAAATGTTGTTTTTGGAGCAAAAGATATGAAAAGAGTTGTCTCAGGCAGGATTTACTTTGAAGAGATGCAGAAAGGTGGATTTTGCCTGGTCAGGTGTTTCCAAGGATATTTTTTTCTTCTTTGTAATAAAATGGTAAAGTTGCAGGATATCTCATTTGGAAACAAATCTTATTTTCAATGAGGTAATTGCAGTATTTGCTGAGTTTCTGTCGATTTTATTTAATTTGTAAAGGAAGATCTTGAGTAATCATAATTTTATGTGCTCTACATGTAACATTCCTTTTAATCTTATAAGCTGACAGTATCTGTTGAACATGTACTGAATTAAGCAGTCTGATATAGATTTGTCTATGAAGATCACTTGTTTGTGTATGCTTTATAGCTCTGCGAGCTCTTTCGATCACTATCTCTTCCAGGAGATTTTTATTAGCCAGAAGAGAGCTTAGTATTTATTTTATTATTAGAATAAGTTGTGGATTATCAAAGCTCTCTGGAATACCTCTTATGATAAAATTATTTCTCCGGCTTCTAGCTTTCAAGTCTAAGATTTTTTGCTGTAATTCTTTAAATATGGTGTCATTGGTTTGTGCTTTTTGTTGCAGTTCATTTATTTTTAGCTCATTGTCCATAATTTTAGCTTCATTTTGTTCAAGCCTAAGCACAATTTGGTCCAGAGTAGAGCCAAATGTAGTTAGCTTATGAGAGAAACCCTGCACTTCTGTTTGTAAAGGTTGTAAAGCAGTTTTCAGATTCTCCAGTGTTAAAGGTTGTTCCTGTTTTAATCTTTGAGACATTTTATCAGCTTCTTGTTGCTTGTTAATTTTTTTGCATTTTAGAAGTGGTTTCTTTCTCAGGAGTAGTAATTGCAGACAATTTGTTTTTTGTGATTACAGTTTCCATCCGATCTGGCTAATTCTCCATTAATCTTGTATAGTTAGATTCCTAGTAGTAGTGCAGAATTTTAAATGATAAGTCTTGTTATGAAAGTTGTTTTTCTTGTTACTTTCCTCTTATTAGGCCTGTTAGTCTTAAAGAGTCCACACCATGTGGTTCAGGGCTCTGTTTCCAACAAGCAATTATTTTTCCTTCAGAATGAGAGAATCTTTGAAAAATAAAGATGAAACAAGTAAGTACTCATATTTCTGCTTTAATCCATTGATGTTTGGTATACTTTTCCTAAGCAATGCGCTGGTTTGAAGTCAGATTATAATATAGGAATGCAGGAGCTGCACTGTCAGTGTGCTTACAGGCTGTCTACCATTTTGGAATGGGACAAAACATACTTAAATGAACACTGGTAAATGGATACTGAAAGGTCTATCTTCACTTATTCAGCAACTGAACAGATAAATATCCATTTAGTCCATATCTGTCTTGCATTTTATAGATGCAATGTTAACATTTTGATTAAGTATGAACTATGCATTCAAAACTAGGTCAAGTTTTATGTTATTATTTACATTTTCCATCAATCAAATCAATAAAATAATTATGAACTGTAGTTTTATTTAAGAGCTGCACAACTTTAAAAGCATAAATTATAGATATACACACATGCATATATGTGAGAAATACTTTAAAAGCTCAATGACATATTACTCATTGAAACCAAGTAACAATGATACAAAATGGCTGATGTTCTTCATCTCACATTGCTGCAGTCCTTACATATGGGTAGTCCGCTGTCCTCGGTCGGCCCGAATACCAAAGTATTAGGCTGACGTCGGTCATGGCGCTCAGATCCGACATCAGAGCGTCAGGGTATAAAAGCGCATGACCGACGTCATATCCTCAGTCTTTTTTGCCGCATGGTCCAATGCAGAAGCAGCATTGCAAGTGCCGTTCGGCGTTCTGAAATTTTCGTATTCTGAGTTTCAGACCGAAACCAAGTTGGGCTAAGTACCCCGTTGGGGAATATTTTTGTTTTTTCTTGCCTCAGTTATTTCCGGATGTCAGAAAAAGTGAATAATTGTATTTCTTGTGGGAAACAGATACCGCATAGGGATTATCACTCTCTTTGCATTCCTTGTTTGGGACCGGACCACGACGTAGTCGGGTGTCGGTTTTGTGCTAGGTTTAATAAGCGCACTATAAAAAGAAGGTTAGACTGTGCTAGGTTAGTCTTTGGTAAGCGGTGTAATTATAATATGCCGTCGGATCCTCCGACGCCCGCTTCCACGAAGAAGCGCAAAGACAAATCCTTGAAACCTAGACAGGTTGATTCGTCTGTTTCGGACGCCGGTCCTGCAGAAGCTACAGTGGAGCAGGCGGATCCAGCTGAAGTTTCTGTTGAGTCTCAGGGGGAAACTTTGATTTTGCAGGATGTGGCCTCACAGGAGTCAGGTCAAGCTGAAGGGGCCTCTCAGGTTACTGTTCTCCCTTCTATGCCTAAGGTAGTTAGGCCTTCTGCTACTATTTCTAAGGCTTCTTCTAAGGGCAGGTCTGTTTTGCCTTCCTCTGGTGTCCCTCCAGGTACTTCAGGGTCTGTGCCTAAAAAGCACATGCTTAAAATGGCAGAAGATTTGATTACTTTAATTAGAGGTTCTATGCCCCCTCCTGATAAGAGGCCCAGGGTGGAGCCAGAGTTGGAAAGTTTGGATCAGGCCTCAGACGACTCAGACTCTTCTGCTGAAGATATTCAAGATTTTCCCCCTTATTCGGATTCTGATGCAGAGGATTCCACTCCTTCTGCTTCTCCTCCAGAGGATTTTTCGTTTTCAGAAACTCTGCATTCCATGAGAGAGCATTTTAAGTGGGAAGGACAGGATTTCTCTGATTCACGAAAGAGGCTTAGGGAATTCTTGTTTTTACCACAGCATAGACCCTTGGCTATACCTCCTGTTTTGGATGTTGTTCAAGATGTTTTCTCGGAGGCTTCCCTTAATCCAGATTCTTTGCCTCCTGCACCAGTTAAACCGGACAGGTATTACAGGGTGCCTGAGGCTCATAAATATCTGTATAAGAGTCCTAGGGCGGACCCAGAAACTATTAGTCAGGGGCCTAAGGGTGTTAGAGCTTCTGTTGTAAAGAATCCGGTTCCCCTAGATAAGGAAGCTAGAGCTTTGGATAGATGGGGTAAGAAGGTGTATACCTCTTCTACTTTAGCAATGAGGGCTTTAAATTGCCAGTTTCATATGTTGAAGTATCAGAATTTCCTCCTTTCTCAGCTAAAATCTAAAGTGGATGCTTTGGCAGAGGGCATAGAGTGTAAAGAATTGCAGGATTTAGTACATGTCTCTGAACAGGTGGGTAAGCATTCTTTGCAGTGTGGTTTTGATGCTGTACAGGCCTCTTCTAGGGTGGCTGCCACAGGATCAGTTCTTCGTAGGCACGCCTGGCTTAAGGATCAGAATTTGTCCGAGCATGTTAAAACTAGAATTCTGGATGCCCCTTTACAGTCTGAAGTTTTGTTTGGTCTCCCTGTGGAGTCGGTTTTGAAGAAAATGGAAGACAAGGCTAAGTCTATGCAGACTGTTAAAGATTTTTTGCAGGTGCAACCTCCAAAGTTTAGTAGAAATTGGCCTACTAAGGGGTGGACCTACCCTTCTTCTGATTCTCAGTCTAGGGGTAGATCTAGACGTGGCAGGGGCAGAGCTCACAGTACATTCAGGCCTAGAACTTGGAGTTCACCTGCACAATTTGCAGGTGAGGGCAGGGGCCAGTCCTTTCGTAAACAGGCCCAATGACCTGCATTTTCAGCTGCCAGATTCTTCTTCCCTGGCAGCTCCTTTGGGAGGAAAATTAGCACTCTTCAAGCAAAACTGGCTTTTAGTCACCCAGGACAAATGGGTATTGGACATTATAAACCGAGGCTACAAGTTCTATTTCCATACATTGCCTCCTTTCAAAGGCATGCCAGACGTTCCTCCTCGGCAAAGGATAGAGGCTCACAAGCAGATTTCTTTACTTCTTCAAATAGGAGCTATACAGCCAGTTCCTCTGTCAGAAGTGGGACTAGGATTTTATTCTCGCCTGTTTCTAGTACCAAAGAAAGGGAACACGTGGAGACCAATTTTGGATTTATCTATCCTCAACACTTATCTGGACATTCCAAAGTTCAAAATGCTGACGTTACAACAGCTTTTACCTCTGTTGGGAAAAGATCACTGGATGGTAACTCTGGATCTCAAAGAGGCTTATCTTCATGTTCCTATCAGGCCCAGTTGCAGGAGGTACCTGCGTTTTCGGGCTGGAAATTTACATTATCAGTTCTCTGCATTGCCCTTTGGCTTATCTACTGCGCCCAGAGTGTTCACAAAGGTTCTGGCTCCAGTGATAGCCTTTTTCAGGTTAAAAGGAATACAGATTTATCCTTATTTGGACGATTGCCTGATTATTGCACAACACAAAGACGAACTTCTGCATCATCTACAGTATGTGATGGTAGTGTTAAGATGCCTAGGGTATTCTGTGAACGAAACAAAGTCCAGTCTAGTACCCTCTCAGGACATGTGCTTTCTGGGTGTGAGACTGAATACAGCTTCCCAGATAGCCTTTTTGACCCCGGACAAACAAAGAAGCCTTTCTCTTTATTTCCATCATATGTCTCTACAGTCCAGGCTGACTGCAAGGACAGTCCTTCAAGCCTTGGGGTTCATGGCATCTTGTATTCTGGTGCTTCCCAATGCCAAACTGCATATGAGGAAGCTTCAATGGTATCTCAAAAATGTATGGACACAACACTGCCAAGATCTAGACACTGTCATTCAGATAATACCTTGCATTCAGAAAGAATTTTTGTGGTGGGCTCAGGAATGTCACCTAAACAAGGGACTCTCTGTGACCCGACCAGAGGCGAGTCAGATTCTAACGACAGATGCCTCGGACAAGGCTTGGGGAGCACACCTCAATGGAAAATGGGTGCAAGACACGTGGCCTGTCAGACTTCAACATTTGCATATCAACTTGAAGGAGATGTTAGCAGTCCAATTTGCATTGATGGCTTTCAAGGATTTACTTCACCCAGGACAGGTGTTGATTCAAACAGACAACACTACTGTCATGTGGTACATCAACAAGCAAGGGGGAACCCATTCGTACCCTCTTTGCAGGCAAGCGATGGTTTTGTGGGAGACTGCTCTCAGTTTACACCTCAATCTTCAGGCAAGGTTTCTACCAGGAGCACAGAACTCCTTAGCGGATGTGTTGAGCAGACAAATTGTGGATCCTCACGAGTGGAAACTGGATCCTCATGTGTTTCAAAAGTTGACAGTGTTATGGGGACTCCAGACATAGATCTGTTTGCTTCTCCACTAAATTACCAGTTGCCAAAGTTTTGCACAAAAATGTTTCATCCTACAGCTTGGAAGGTGGATGCTCTATCATTCAGTTGGAGCAATCTTCATGTCTATGCCTTTCCACCTCTGCCTCTCATTCCCAAGGTACTCCTGAAGGCCAGAATAGACAAGCCATCCATGATTCTGATAGCGCCGGATTGGCCTCGACAGCACTGGTACCCACTACTGAGGAGTTTGGTATGGGAGCCTCCATGGCCTCTGCCTTTGATTCCGCATCTTTTGTCTCAGGAGGGCAATCACTTCCTCAATGTCAAGATTCAGTCTCTGCATCTCACAGCCTGGCATATTCTGTTTTAGACCCTGGAGGGTCTCAGCTTCCACAACAAGTTTTGAATGTTATTTTGGAGGCCAGAAGGCCTAGTACAAGGAAAGTTTACGCTGATAAATGGAGGAGATTTTTTCTTTGGAGCAAAGCGAAGGACTTTGATGTTTCCAAGCCTGATTTAAGTGTTTCTCTTCAATATCTTACTGAGTTATTGGACAAGGGTTTGTCTTTCTCCTCGATAAAGGTTCATGCTGCAGCCATTTCTGCTCACTATGACTGTGACCCTCCTTTATTTTCCCATCCTTTGTTTAAGCAATTTCTTAGAGGGGCAAGGAACATAAGACCCCGACGTAGAGCTCCTACTCCTGCTTGGGATCTCAATTTTGTGTTGGAAAAGCTTACTCTACAACCTTTTGAGCCTGCAGCTACTGCCGAGTTAAAGTATTTATCATGGAAGACTGCTTTTTTGTTGGCCATTACCTCTGCAAGAAGGGTTTCTGAATTACAGGCCCTTATCGCAGTGGAACCTTTCCTGATTTTTCATAAGGATAGGGTATCTTTGCGTACTAATCCTTCCTTTATGCCTAAAGTGGTTTCTAGTGTGGCCTTGAACCAAACTATTCATTTGCCTACTTTTCATGCAAACCCTCAAAATAAAGGGGAAAGGATTTTGCATACTTTGGATATTCACAGGCAGTTACGTTATTATTTGAGCAGAACCAAGGGGTTCAGGCAGTCTCAGCAGTTGTTTGTTTCTTTTGCTTTGGGTTCTCAGGGAAAACCTGTTTCAAAACAAACTATTTCTAAATGGATTGGGTTTTGTATTTCTTTCTGTTATTCCCATCATGGTAAGGAGATTCCGGCTGGAATCAGACCTCATTCCACTAGAGCTACTGCCATTTCTACTGCCTTTCTAAGGGGGGTAGCTACAAAAGATATTTTGGAAGCAGCCACTTGGAGTTCAGTACATACTTTTTCCAAGCATTACCACCTTCCTCTTTATTCTAAGTCTAGGGCTGGATTTGCCACTGCAATTTTACAGGGCATTTTAGCAGCCCCTAATGCTTTATGATTTTGCCATCCTCCCTTTACCTCTGCTTTGGGATTCTACCCATATGTAAGGACTGCAGCAATGTGAGATGAAGAACATAGTACAGTTTTGTACCTACCATAAATGTAGATGTTCAAGATCCACATTGCTGCAGTCCAATTTACCCTCCTTCCCTCTGTAGTTTGGCATGGTTATATGGTTTGGGTGATGGTTGTTGTTGGGCATGTTTTGGGAGGTATCCTGTTTTTGGGCTGTGGCCTTTCTTTTTAGGGCCTTCTGACATCTGGGGCAAGAAAAGACTGAGGATATGACGTCGGTCATGCGCTTTTATACCCTGACGCTCTGATGTCAGATCTGAGCGCCATGACCGATGTCAGCCTAATACTTTGGTATTCGGGCCGACCGAGGACAGCGGACTACCCATATGTAAGGACTGCAGCAATGTGGATCTTCGAACATCTACATTTATGGTAGGTACAAAACTGTACTTTATAAAACCTTGTAAAGCTTCCCCTCTTTGGCTAACTACCAAGGCAGTGAATTCCACAACAGGGCTTGATACAAAATGCTTAAATACTCAGTAAGTCTGGCCTTGTCCTGAAAATCAGTCCTGCTCTCAGCCAGCTGGAGAATATGTGTGAGGTGACAGACAGCCATCAGCTCTTTAAGACAGATGGGACGACTATGCAATATAGGGTTTTATAATTTAGTACTAAACACTTGTACTCTAGGCCCTGACTGCATGTTCTGATCAGAGCGAGCAAGATATGTCGACTATTTCATTCTGGGGTATGCCGATGGCTAGGCCAACTTCTGTAATGACATCTAGGGGCAGTTAGGTGTATCATAGGATCATAGAATCTAGGACATTACTAGGCTATCGGCCCTGAGGCCCTTATAAGCCTAGCCAAGAGTTTAGCCCAATGTTTAAACAAGTCAGCACCAGATGCCCCCTTCTCAGCAGGGACACGGGTGGAATCTCAGGGGTATATTTTCTGTTTTCCATCCAGTTATCCAGGTTGCTCTTAAAAAGGGGTAAAGAGGTACTCTGCATGACAGGGAGAGGGAGTCTATTCCATAGATGGGGGAGTCTCTGGGACACAAATCCTTCCCACCAACAAGTCCTGTTGATATCACAGACCAGGTTGAGGCCGCATGCGTGAGTTATTTGCGTGGAGCTTGACTTGTGGATATGCAGCAGTCCCATCAAGGTGGAGTCAGTGATCACCTTGTATGCTAGACAGAGGTCACCTCTGAAGAGTCTGTATGAAACTGAGTAGAGGGATAGTGCTTTTAGCCTATCTGTATATGGTAGAAGTTTGAGGCCCTGGATTCGCCTGGTGAGGACCCTCTGTGGTCTCTCCAACTGCTGAATGTGCTTTGCGAGATCCATGCTGAAAGCGGCATTGTACTCAATAATGAGCCTTATAAGGGAAGAATACAGAGATGTTATGACCTCCTTGTCCCTGGATGAGATGCCCTTACTTATGAGGTGGGCCATGTAGAACTCTTTCCATACAATGGAAGCAACATGGTGGTCAAAAGTCAGGCTGCTGTCAACCTGTGTGTCCAAATCCCTCATGACTGATTGCATGCTTAGAACATTGTTATTAATGTGATAATTTGTGGGGACGTCACTTTCCCCAAAGGGGATGATGATGCATTTTTTTGGTATTCAGCTTGAGGCCATGTTTCTGGCACCAGTCATTTGTCTGAGTGAGACCCTCTTGGAGGATGTCCACATCACTAGGGGAATTGATGACAGCACCCAGCTTGCAGTCATCTGCAAACTTGGTCAGCCATAGCCTACTGGTTTTGGCCTGCACCTCAGAAAAATATGTCCCAAATAACAGGGGCCCCAAGACCAAGCCCTGCGGTACGCTGCTTGTTATGAGTCTACTGCTTGAGGTGGCTTCCCCATTTTGACTAGGTGGGTTCTGTCAGTGAACCAGTTTGCTGTCCATCTGGTAACATATGGATTGATGCCTGGTTGAGAGAGTTTGTCTATTATGCCTGAGTGGGGAATAGTGTCAAAGGCTTTGGCCAGGACAAGTTAGGTGGTGTGCACCATCTTTCCCTCATCCATGACTTTGGTGACTGTCTCAAAGAAGTCGACCAGATTTAGCAGACATGACCTCTACTTGATGAAGTCAAACTATGTGGGATTGAGTGTTTGGAGGTTGCCAATGTCCTTGTTAATGAGCTCTATGGTAATTTATTCCATGGCCTTACAGATGAGGCTAGTTAGGCTGATGGGTCTATAATTTCCTGTATCAGTGGACACTCCACCTTTGAGTAAAGGGATGACAGTGGCTGTCCTCTACTCAGCTGGGATGAAGCCAATACTCAGGCTTTGGTTGACTAGGGTACCTAACGGTGCTGCAAGTTCCTGCCTGAGTTCATGTAGGATGCAGCCTGGTATGTTATTGGGTCCCAAGGAGGTTGTATTTTTTTGTCTTTGATAGAGCAGTGATGACCTGTTCCCTAGATATAAGGGGAAGGGGGCAGGAACTGGGGATGCCCTGATTTACTGATGGGGGGACAGAGGGGTGGGGTGAAGTTTTCACTGAATCTGTCAGCCAGCAAGTTTGCTATATCTACGGCATTTGTATATGCGGTGTCCTTGATCTCCAGTTCTGATCAGATCTGGGTGCTTCCTTTGAGGTTGCAGACATATGTAAAGAAGGCCTTATGATTGTCTCTTTAGATGTGGCTAATTTGGACTCGAAGTTTGCTTTGGTGGATTTCACTAGTGTTTTTATTTGCTTGTTCAGGCTAAGGAAACATTGCTTCCAGTTGGGCACCTGTTCCTTCTTGGTCCTGGACAGCAATTTTTTCCTTTTGTTATAGAGTTTATTTATTGCAGATGTCCACTAGACAGGTTTACTCTTCCTTGCGTTGGATGATATAGTCCTGTCGGGTATTCCTGATTCCATGCATCTATATAAATGCTCGTATAGTGCTTTGGTGTAGTTTTGGATACCTGACATACCTGACTGTAAGTACCAGTGCCTACAGAGGGGGAGGGGGTTGTGAAGCTGTTTATACCATCCCTCAGGAGGCTGTAATCAGCTTTGGAGAAGTTTTTATATCGGATCCTAGCTAGAGGCAGGTTGAGGGAGATGGTGACCGCTTTATGGTCGGATCTTACCAGGGAGGATGATACTATAGGGATGCTGCAGTGGTTACTCATGTTGGTTAATACCATGTCCAAGATATTATCACCTCTTGTGGAGGTATCTATTAGCTGTCCCAAGGCATTTGCAATGACAAAATTGAGGAATCTTTGGGCATTTGTGTTCTGCCATGTGTAGTTTTTCCAATCTATGTTTGGGAAGTTAAAGTCAACCAGGATCAGGGTAAAAGTCTGAATCTTGATAGATTCGAACAGGTCCAAATAGGTGGATTGGGCATCTTGAGTCAGATTTGGAGGCCGGTAGCTACCTATGATTTCAATAGGGGTCTTGTCAATGGTTAACTGCACCTGGAGTGTCTTCTGTGTGTCATACTGTTTTTACCAGCCTGGAGGTGAGTATGTCTTTAATGTATATTGAAACTCCACCTCCTTTAGCTTTACTGCCCACAGTTTGGGGTCTGAATGTATAATCGGATGAGTAACCAGGTAAGGATGGGGTGCTCTCCGCAGCTTTGAACCTGGTTTATGTATATAGCATGTGGTATAGAAGTACACTGCAAATGTCAGCAACAGTTGGAAGGTTTGGGAGGTTTAGTAAATCAGCATGTGCTGTCAAATAGGCCAACTGACTCTCACCGCACAGAGGGAATAAATAAGAACAGCTGGTCACAGTAGGGCTGACGGTTTGCAGGCACTAGAGGCAAAAACTGGGTATTATAAAAAATAACGTGTACTTTATCCTTGAGACCACAAGAAGCCAGTGCAGACTATAAAGCATAGGTGCAATGAGGTCATGATCATGATGGGAGCTGCCTGTTGAGATCATGATCATGATGGGAGGTGCCTGATGAGATCATGATCGTGATGGGAGGTTCCTGTCAAGATTCCAACTTCAAAGTTCTGCAGCAGTGGGAGGGGATGAATGCCAGCATAAGGAAGCCTCAGGTAAAGAATATTACAAACAGACAAAGCAAACTGATATTTATGTATGAGACAACAATAAAATATCCTCAGGTTTTCAGGTATTTAACGTGGGTAACATTCTTCCTTTTTGTCTCACTTTTTTACTTCCTCCTGACCATAAGTCCTCCTTCATGAAGTCAGTTCACTTGTTCCTGTATGGGGTAAGAGTCAATCATAAAAGGCCATTAGTCAGGTATCCATAAGGGTTTGTCTAAGTTTTAGATCAGAATCCCTATTCCTTGGCAGCAGATATGCACACTTGTAGATGTGAAGCCCTTGTAATGCTTTCCATGGGGTAGGACATACATCATACAAGTCTAACACCCAAATATGACTTGGCACAGTCAAGTGCATGTCCTGACTCACTTCTACATACTATTCACCTTACTGTAATAGTACGTGCCTGTACTGCAGTGAATTGGACTGTCTCCTTCTCCCTAGGATGGAATAGCTTGGTACTGGCCACTCACTACTATTCACCTGCAACTGTCTTCTTCAAGTCTGCACTACTAATTGATGTTGGGTTATTGGTGTTGTAGCCAGGGCTACATCCCTCTATGTCATAGAGCCAGGGTGCAAAATGAGATTTTCTAACTGCAGTTGTCACATGGTCCTGAGTCACAGTGGACCATTAAAGACCAAGCCACAATTTCACAGTCCTGATCAGTTCTCATACATATCAATAAAAGACTTTAAACAGTATGTCAATAAATCAGAAATATTTATTTATTTATTCATTTACTCACTCTTTGTTGACCAGGTTAGGCCTAATATGCCAATGTCATGTTTTCATGGGAAACCCACGGTGTTATTTTTACTGACTAGGGGAAATTTGCTCAGGAAAATCAGAGAACTTACTTTTCTTACAGAGAAAATATGAGTCTTTTGTGCCATTAGTTGGTGCCACACAGCTGCAACCAAGCTCAACATTTTCTAAGATGGAGGAAGAAAAGAGACAACAGGTTGAGAGTGGAGTGATGCAGAGAACTGAATTACCACAGAAACAGATTCTGGAAGAGAGGAAATTGTTGTTACAGAGTTGACAGAAGAAGATGTGGAAGCTCCTTTGTTGATGGAGATGAGGGCTCAAAGTGAGACGAATGCTGATGAGGAAGTACGTTGGAGTATTATGGTGGATCACATGCTGGAACAGGTGGCACAGGAAGTGTTGCCTGATGAATCAAGAAAAACAAGCTGGATTACTGTAAGGTGCTAATAGAAGCCTGGGGACATGCTTAGCTAGTAGAGTGGCTGATTGAAAAAGCACGCTGTTGAAACAGGATGTCGTGAAAAGTAAGAAAATATTTTCAGATGCAGAAATGGTAAACAAAGGCAAGGAAGTTACTGTAATAAAAGCTGAAGAAGGCAAGACTGATGCAAGGACAAAAAACAGAAGAGAAAGTCAGTTGTAAGAATTAAGACAAAGAACAGTGACACTATTAACAGTTGTGACATTGTGTACAGTATTATTTTACCTAAAAGTACAGGACATAAAAGCATGAATACACTTAGGAACAGAAAACTTTGCCAAGTAACTTTTGAAACTTTTACTTTACTTGATAAATTGAGAAATGAGTGAAGTGGAGAAAAAGAGCTTATCGATGCCATGGAATGAGTATATTTTTCAAAACTTGGGACTACAGTCAAGGAAAAAATAAATGCTCAGTTCGGAGCATCATACATAGTGGATCTTGAGTTAAAAGTGTTTTTTCTGAATATTTGTAATAAGGTGCATGAGATTAAAAAAATGTAAGATGAAAGAAACATTTGGATAGGGAAAAGGAGAAGATGTGATCGGATAATTGTAGTTATGCATAAACACGTATGAAGAAGAATAAACAATGTTTGAAGAACTTAAAAACGTTGCCTATTAAACATGTCAGTTGTTATGGTGGGAGACTTTAACTGCAATTTGAGAAAAGAAAGGGGAAAAAACACAAGAGAAGTTATAAGATATGGAGGGTTTAAACCAGGAAAATAGAGAATGGACATATAAAATGTAAACTCTTACAACCAAAACAGATTATGTGATGTATTCTAAAGATATGAAAGAAACTCACTCAGGTGGAATAGAAGTGACTGAGTTTTAAGATCACAGAGCATAGTACAGGCTAGCGTAGGGATTGACAAGGAAGCAATAAAATAAGGAAAAGCAATAAAAAGACTGCCCGGAGAGAGAGACTGCTAAAACAGATGAGATGAAAAGGAACATAACATTTTATGGGAACAGCAGATGAGAATGAGAGTATATTATGGCAACTGGGCCTTACAGAAACAGATGCTTGGTGCCAGAGCCATGGGCTCAAGCTCAATGCCAAGAAATGTATAGTTATCCCCTCTGGGAAAAAACATGTACCCATGAATTATCACATAGGTGGCAGTACACTAAACAGCAAAAGTGTGATAAGAGACTTAGGGACACAGGTGGACAGTGGTCTCACCTTCAATAACCACATCACCACAACAGTCAGGAAATCCTTCTATGTGGCACACCTTATCACTAAGGGCTTTTCATCCAGAAAAAAGGAGGTCATTGTCCCACTGTACTCATCCCTCATTAGACCCATCATAGAATACAATGCCCCATTTGGTATGTACCTCTCAAGACATCTGCAATAACTGGAAAGGCCACAGAAATAACTCACTAAAAGAATCACAGGCCTAAAGTAGATGCCTTATGCTGACCGCCTTAAAAAACTACAGCTATACTCTGTCACATATCATCTACTCAGAGGCGATCTCTGCTTAACATACAAGGCCATGTCAAACCCAGAGCTGTTGGACATGCTACACTTAAAGAAATCCCAATCCCTCAGAGCCACATGCTCCAGGGATCTAAATCTTGTCATCACAATAAACAAAACATGCTGGAGGGATAGGTTCCTGACCCAGAGACTCCCCAGACTCTGGAATAGACTGCCCATACATGTCAAGCAGAGCGCCTCTTTGGCCCTCTTCAAAAGGAACCTTGATGATTCGATAGGAGAAAGGAAATTCACCTCGGGGATCATGTCAGTCGCCCTACTAGACAGGGGTCCAGGGAAGTAAATAGTGGTGGAAGAAATAGCCAGGGAATTGTTATGGCTAGGCTTGTATAGGCCCTAAGGCCGATAGCCTAGTACCAACCTATGAACCTATGACAGATCGAAGGAGTACTTATGAAGAAAAATACAAGAACACATTTTTGATTGTAGAAGAAAGAGTGAGGAAAATGAATAAGAGCTTACATAATAAAATTATAAAAAGACATGAAAAAGAAGTAGGACAATGTGGATAACTAGAAAGAAAGCCATATAAAAATAGAGAAAAGATTAAATATGTGTCGCTTAGACAAATATTTTTAAAGAAAAAAGAAGTTTCACCATTTGTAGCAAAGAGATAAAAATAAGTGAAGGAAAATGAATGTAATGCTTGATAATGTTTGATGAATGAACTTTTAGATATAAGCAGACAGAAAGATTGGAAATTATGAAAAACTTTGTGGGTAGAATGCATGAAGTTCGGATTGTAAAAAAATCTGAATATGTTAAGAATTCTTTTAGAAAAGGAGATCACTGTGAGAGAAATGGAAATAAGAATAATAAAAGAAGGAATGGAAGAATCAGCACCAGGAAAAGATGGATTAGGTTATGAATATTATGAAGAGATGAATGGAAATGAGAAAGTAATATTCTGTAAAATATTGAATGAATAGCTAGAGGCAGTAGTAACTGATAGTGATTTACTGAGGAGTAGTTAAGTTTATCTGGAAAAAATGAAAGAAAACATAAAAAATGCAAACTGAGTGGGAAATACAAACAATACAATCTTTAAGAAAATAATACATAAAAGGATGGAGAAAGTTTTGGTTGAAGTTATAGGTGAAGTTGTGTTCAGAATCAACAGGAGAAAGATGAAGGAAATATTAACAACAGTAATAACGTAACAGATATTAATTTAAAAGAATATAAAGAAGTTTGTCAAGTAACATGATGTGGCAAAGTCTTTTGATAAGGTTTGTCTTGAGGTGATGTGGAAGATTCTATAGACACATGACACAGAAGAAAAAAATTGAATGTTATAAAAATACACCAAAAATGGCATGGGATGAAAGTTATGATAAGCAGAAGGATGGCAGGAAAGAAAAAATCAAGAGAGGAAAGAAAAAAAAAACAAGAGAGGAGTTAAATACAGATATGTTGTGCAGAAAGATCTACAGACCTCTTGCTTTTAGTCACTTACACTGAACTGGGTGAAGTTTATAGAAGGACTAAACACTGGAATAGAAGTCATTTGGCATGAAAGGCGTGTAGAAACTGGCATGAAGACTCTGAGTACAGGGAAGAAAGGATGGCTGCAGATTAGTTGATTATCCTAGGTTGCTATGTATCAAAGGAACTGTGGTGCCAAACCTGTGAAATATCTGCATTTTACAACCTGCTTGAGATGATTTAGAATATATGGATAGAAATGTCTACACAAATATTTTTATATTCCAAGGCTATTACCCCTAATGTATACAGAGGCCTCCTCAGTTTATTGGATGTGCAAATCAATTAGGGATATGGGCCCATATCTTTTGGGAGTGCAGTCAGTTATCCACATTTAAGAGATATCTTAAGGCTGCTTCATAGAACTGTAGCTGGGAGAGCTAGTTTGACTCTGGGGAGAGGGAGGTGTTGCTGGGACATCCAGTGGGGTGTGTACGAGTGAGGCATGAAAAGAGTTTCTTTACAACTGATTTTGTTATTTTCTAAGAAGGCTGTAACTGAAAGCAAAAATGCTATATCACCCCCACCCCAACCCAAGAGCTCCATAACCATGGCCAGAACTAAATTCTTGGAACATGCTGGAAGCTCAAAGAGTTAAGTATACCAGCAAATGGCTCCTGTAGTTCCAAAACTATGCAGGGAGATATCATATATGATAGTTTTATATAGTAAGATGGAAGCACATCAGTTATGGCAATTGCTTTCCTTTTTCTTTCATTGTTATCCCACCTGAAATAATTGTTTGAAATATCATCTGTAAACAGATTGGTTAGATATCTAATAATTTTTTTTCTACTAATAATTTTGTATTGTCTCTGTCCTTTGATTTGTCATTGCCCTAGGACTTTTAGTTTAGGTTTGTAGTGTTGCAAATACAGCTGTTCTTAAAACCACTCAGTGTTTCAGCTGACCTGGTAAAATGATGTAATACTTTCCTTTAAGCTATTATTTGAGGTAGATACATTTACTAAATGAAAGTACTTTCTAGTATTTTGATGGTGGTAACAGTTTTTAGTTGGTAATGGATACCCCTTTTGTTATAGCCTTAGAGGTATTTATAAGATTACTCCTCATTAATCTAGAACTAACTGAGACTAAGTTTAGGCTTCTAACCTAGGAATCAAGGCTCAATGAATATGCCTACAGATGTCTATTAAATTTGGTTCTGTTTCTTTTAAGTTGGTTATAGAATAGAAGGAGAAGGGGAAATCATATTCTGTAAGGGGTTTTATCACTCAGTTATAAACAGGTACCACAACTTCATCTGATCTTGAACAAATTCTTTTACAAATCACACATAAAATATAGCATATCATCTTGTAAATTCCCTGCACATGGACATCACAATAAAATAGGAATAAATGATGGTCCATAAATATTTGTCATAGTTGGTAGCCTGAATACGTTTTGCACCTAAGGCATGTGTTAAGCGTTTATTGCTATCTTCAGTGTAAATTACAGCATATTTATGCATGTTAAGTTCCATGCAGCGGTAGCATTGTTGCCTCACAGCAAGACGTTCTCCCGTTCGATTCTCGGCTTGGGTTGGGAGTGCCTTCTGTGTGGAGTCTGCATGTCCTCCCCACGGTCAAGTGGGCATTGAAAAGACATGCGTTGAATGGGCATGCCTTCGTTGAAGGCTGGGTGTCGGGCTGGCAACTCGACACCATAAAAACCAACTGCCAGTCATTAGCGGACCTGAGTTCCGCTGTGGCGACCCCTAACAGGGAAAAGCCGAAAGACAAACAACAACAAGTTCCAAATGATATTTCCTAGGCCATGCTACAAGCTTATCCAAATAACACAGAAGAACCTTATAGTTAATTGGTCCATTAAAAAGTTATGCTATTTTAGAGTCATCTTTAAATTTTGACTACCACACCTGAATGGATGGAAAGTAGTTATAAATATATTAAGGACAAAGGAGCCTAGAACTGAACCTTCTGGTATACCATGGACTTCAGCACATCATTCTAAGAAGCTAGACCCAACTTTTACTTTAAATGAGTGATGTGATAATGAGCAACACAGTGAATAATAAATGGATCTATGATTAGAGCCAACTTTAGTCCATAAGGCCTAGTGAGGTACCTTATTGAAAGCGTTTTTAGATCCAGACTGGAAGCTATTATCAATAGAACCCAGAACATATGTGTAGAAATGAATTACATTAGTAGTGTATGAAGTATCAGGTACAAGTTCATGCTGGTCAGGAGTATTAAGTACAGCAGTAATGTAAGAACCATTGGAAACAGACTTTGCTTAATGGCTGTTTTTCCTTGATCTAGAATATTCCCAGTTTGTAAGGAATAAGTAAACAGATTTGTCAAAACCAGAATGGTAGCAATGCTTATACTTTTAATAATACTCCTGCAATGCCATCTGGGCCAGCTGCAAGGCCCATTTTTACGATGTCCAGTGCACCCTTGACCAGTCTGATGTTATTACAGGACTGGGCTCCATACTATACCAATAAAAAGACTGTTACAGATGACCCCAGTTGTAAGTTTTAAGACATTAGCAACTGTGCCTTCATCTTTGGTTAAATTCCCATTATAACAAAAATCACTACTAATGTCAAAGTGAATATCCTTTGAGTTAACATACTTAAAGTGTTTATTTATTATCATCTGAAGAAGCAGATAGATGCCTGTCAGATCATACTTAACTAGAATGCATTTCCCGCTAGTTTTGGTGGAATTAGATTGTAAACCTGCCTTGATTACATTATTAGGAAATTTATTATAAATTCTCCCATCATGCCTGATAATTGTGTAAAGTACAGATCCTAAAGGGTAACCATTTGAAATTTCGGGATCTGCTAGAAGAAGTCCCAAAATATGGAGAGTGAATGGCCAAAAGAATGGACTTACATATATTAAGTCCAAGATGCCATTTCTGGGAATATTGCAAGACAAAAATTGTGGCACACATTGTATTGCCATTTCACCTTCTTAGGATAACTGAGAAACAAAGCTCTATCCGGGTTACCAGCTGGCTTATCTCCTTGAAGAGCATAAACCTAACAAGATGTTCAGGTAACCCATAATGCAAACACAATGTTCAGGTAACCCAGAATGCAAACACCACTGAACCTATTATGAAAGTAGGGCTCCTTACTAACCATTTGAGAATAATTATTCTCCAGCATCAACAACTAAATGCAAAAAAGACAGAAGAATTAATCATGGACTAGTGACAACATTCTCTCATCCAAAGGACAGATGTAGCCACAGTGATAAACATATACCGACAGTAAAAAGTAAGGTAAATAAAACCTAGTCAAACAAAATAAATTGTACAATACCCTGGTGTAATCCCTGCATATTGAAGGCATATACAAACAACAGATGGTGTAATCCCTGCACATTGAAGGCATACACAAACCACAGATGGTGTAACCCCTGCATATTGAAGGCACACACAAACCACAGATGGTGTAATCCCTGCATACTGAAGGCACACACAAACCACAGATGGTATAATCCTTGCATATTGAAGGCACACACAAACCACAGATGGTGTAATCCCTGCATATTGAAGGCACACACAGACCACAGAGGAGCATTGCATAAGACATGGGTTGGGCTGCATATGGGTGATCAGAAAACAGTGAATCCAAGAACTTCTTGGATATCCGAGACAGATATTTGTAATGTTAACAATGTTAGAATAGGAATGAAGGTCAGCAGGACTAAGACAGAATATATGTGCGTGAATGAGAGGGAGGATAGAGGAATGGTGAGGATGCAAGGAGTAGAGGTAGTGAAGGTGCATGAGTTTAAATACTTGGGATCAATAGTTCCAAGTAATGGTGAGTGTGGAAGAGAAGTGAAAAAAAGAGTACAGGCAGGATGGAATGGGTGGAGAAGAGTTTCAGGAGTGATTTGTGACAGATAAGTAAGAGTTAAAGGGAAGGCCTACAAGAGGGTAGTGAGACCAGTTATGTTATATGGGTTGGAGACAGTGGCATTGACAAAAAGGCAGGAGTTAGAGCTGGATGTGTCACTTAAATATACCACTTCGGAGATCCCACTTCAGTGCACTACAGTGCGGAAACTGAAGATTTCTGTTTCCTACACTACAGCGTGATCTCAGAGTTGATATATTTAAGTAGCAGGGGGTGTGGGGGTGCAGGAGGGCTTGCCCCCCTGCCTACACCCTTAATGTTTCATGTCCCCATTGGGAACAGCCATTCATATTGTTTCAATGTTTTCCTTGTTCGATGTATTGTGTTCGATGTTACGTGATTCAAAATTCTAAGCTTTCGATGATGTGATATAAACCCATATGTCATATGTACATCAAACTGCTGGTACAGAAGTGTGTGTTGAAAATGTTTTTGCAAAGTGTTGTTTGAACTGTAACCACAGTGTGCCCTACTGGAATAGAAAAGAAATGTACATGCACTACGGTAACTGTTTAAATGTATATATTTTAATAGTGGAAACAAATAGGTTCATAGGTTCATACTAGGCTATCTGCCCTAGGGCATTTATAAGCCTAGCCAGAGTGTGTTTGGCTTTCGCCACCCATTTTAAATGAATTTTGCTATGCCCTTTTTCGAGGTTAGTATACTGTGCCTCTGTCTAACAGTGACACAGAAGTGATACCCAGGGTAAACCTATAATCTCCCATCCACTCATCAAGATTCCTCTTGAAGAGAGTCAATGAGGGACTCTGCCTAACCTGGACTGGGATTTTATTCCAGAGTGAAGGGAGCCTCTGGGTTATGAATACAGGAGATTAACTTCAGAAAAATAGCTGAAATTAAATTACTTCATGGCCACACAATAAAAGATAGTATATTTCAGTTTTCAATGCAGCACGGAGACACAATGTCTAAA
Source organism: Protopterus annectens (assembly GCF_019279795.1). Taxonomy (NCBI): domain Eukaryota; kingdom Metazoa; phylum Chordata; order Ceratodontiformes; family Protopteridae; genus Protopterus; species Protopterus annectens. The sequence continues at coordinate 338,234,962 of NC_056740.1, read as the reverse complement.
ACTAGGGAGCTTTCTCTGTTATCTATAGGGTGGAATAATTACTAGTCTTGAAATATGAAAGAATGTAATTGTTTTATGAATTCCAGCATTTGCTAAAGATCTGAGGTCTATGTATTTTCACAGGTAGATGCTAAATACTGTCATCTTCCAGCAGTGGGGGGTTCATCTGGGATAGAGTCAGATGATAAGAAATTATTTCATTCTGCAAGTTATCCCAGCAGTAATATTTGAGATATTAATTTGAGAACTCTCTGAGAGAGACAGTGCATTCTGTATTCTGTCTTGGACCTGACAACAACAGGAATCATTCACCACACATCTGCCTTTCTCTGATGAAATAAGTTATTAGGGAATAGTATAATTCTCTTAGATATAGTGAGAAATATAGCAAAGCTTAGTTTAGATATTCTTCCTTTATTTATTTGAGACTGTCCTCCAATGTTGTTTTAAATATTTCCTGTGATTTTGAACCCTGATGTCACTGTGAATATAGACTTAAGTATTTTGTTGTTCTTTTATTATTTATTATTAAATATGTTTAAACCTTTCATTGTGGATGATCTGTCTAGAGATATTTAAGTTTTGAGAGTACTTGCATATTTATTTGGAGCTACTGTGGGCCACTCATAACAGCCTTGCTCTTGGTCAAACTACCATTTGCATTAATATTAATATTACACAATAAGATTGGGCACCCTTTGTTAAGGGCCTTAAAGTGGCTGATAAGGAGTGGCTGGTGGCAGTGATAACTACCTTATAGCCTGCGAAAAAGGGGGCATAGCTGGTAAACCTGTGCCAGCCTTTCCCAGGTGTGTGTGTGTGTGTATGTGTGTGTGTGTGTGTGTGTGTGTGTGTGTGTGTAAAATTCAAACTTCGAGAGTGTGTGTCTTAGCTACTTGGGCAGGGACACAAAGCACTGGTTCGACAGAGAGGGTGCTGGAGGTCTTGGCTTGACCACTCAGCTGACATCTCAACTCTATATCTGTACCAGTGAGGAGTCTTATTGGGGATCTGGAGAAAGAGGGAGAAAATAGCCCCAGACTGACTGCGGTCTATGTGTGCTCTTAATGGAAACTCTACTTGATGCAGAGAGCTGCATCTGGAAATACTGTGTGTACCTTACATCCTCCCAATGAATGTCCTCCACTGTTGCCAGTGGTGAGGACTGAGGCTCCTTGATTACTGGTCCAGTGGTGGATCATCACAGAAACAATAAGAAAGGGAAATTTAAATAGAATAATAGAAAGGACATAATTAATTTGGCAGATCAGATTAGATGCTATTACTCCCCAAGGTTTAAGTGAAACAATATCAAATGTCTTTTAATGTTATACGAAGGCTGAAAGTGATTGGTTTATATATGCAGGTATGTGGAGTTCAACATTTATTTAATTATGTGGTATAAATTAGTTCTGAAGGAGTCTACTTGGAATAAAGACAAAAGAGCTCAACTCTTAATGATTTGTGAAATTGTGTGAAGTTTTTGCTTTAATATGCAACAAGAAGTTCCAAAGTACGTTGTCTTGATCTATAAATGTGTACTCTTCAATACCCATGACTGTGGCACTGCATTAATTTGCATACTATGACAATTGGGGTGCTGAGTCACTGTGTCTGGCTACATAGGTACCATGCACTTCTACAGTATATGTCTCAGGTGTTGGAATGCCTTAATGCTTCTACTCACTGTAGGGAGACTTGTTACCAGCTGTGGTTCGACTGAGATGTTGACATACAGACACAATTTGTTTGCATTATCATGGTGTTGCTTAGAACCATGCTGTTGAGTAAAACATCACTGTGTCAGGAGATAGCTTCATAGGTTCAAAGGAAGTTACTAGGCATGCAGTCCAAGAGACCACTGAGGAGCCTATCCCAAATTCTGAATCACCCCAAAGTGCTGTCTGGTTAAGTCACTTGCTCAAGGTCACAGAGTAGGCAAAGGAAGGTGGAAAGATTCAAACCCAATACCCTTGGAACATGAAGCAGCTCATTAACAAATCAAAGCTTTAATCCTCTGCACTAACCATCAGACCCAATATGAGGACAGTCTGCTTTTGTTTCTGATATTCTACACTTGTATATCCATAAATGTTTAACAGTACAATCAGTCATTACTGCAGAGTTATGAGCACTGTGAATCATGGGTGATGATAGCCTTCGTCATTCATATACCTATGCTATACCTGTACTCTTTCAAGTACACAGAAACATAGCCACTGACATTCAAGTTTATAGTGCAGTCTATAAACGTCATAGTGTTATGATTTTATCAGTGTACCATCTCAGCACAATTGTGTACTGCATTTATGAACACTGTTCAATGTCTGCATCAACCCCAAGAAGATTTCATAGGTAGCTAATGAAACAAAGACCTATTTTACAAGACTTCCATTCTGTTGCAAGTCTCACTTTAATTGACAAACTAGCACATTGCTTTAGTAACTCTGAGATATTCTGTTGGCAAATTCAAGACAGCTTAAATGTTTAATTCAACAATCCCCACGCTATTGATATGTCTTGTTATTAGACTCCTTTACATAAAAAGTCAAAGAAGAACCAGTAGGCTGCATAACTCAATGATTTATAATTATTAAGACAGTCTACCCACTGAACCTGTGAGTGACAACACACACAAACTATATTATTTGCTGTAAGTAGGCATGGCCCCTGAAACACTCTTTCTGAGTGAAAAGTCCTGCCCCCACCCCACCCCTTTCTTAAATTTACCAACTCCTCAATCACAGAACCACAGGAAGAAGTGAAATTTCCTACAAGGGTAAAAATGTATTTACAACTTACTCTGATCTAGCAGTACAGAAAACAAATGTAAAAAAATTGTGGAGTATTCCATTCAGGAAGCCAGGATCAGAGAGATGACATTGGATAGAATATTTTTAATCAGATTACAGATCTCCCCTTATTGTTCAGAACATAGATATTGTGTGCGGTTCTGTATGTTCTTTCTATCTGCTTATTATATAACGTATAAATGGAATTATTACAAAATCATTATATTATGTGATCACATCAGCACAATTTTCCTTAAGTAGCACTAACGTTAACCATAGGGTTCCTCTATGACAAAAAAGTTAAAAGTCTCTGAACTATGATGTGCTGAATTTAGGCTTTGTCTGAGTATCTCTTAAGAAAACTGCCTGTTTAAATGACATGCTTTGACTTTTCATTACTAATAATTTCTAGAAAGAGTTATTTGATTGTTTTCTTATCTAACAATTACCAACAGCTAGTTCTGTTTTCCTTTTATAAAATATTGGGTATGTCTGCAGCTGGCACCCCATGCCCAGTTGCTCACTGTTTTGGTCATGCCGATAAACTTGCATTACCATTTCTTGGCTGTGTTGCTGTCTGACTGAGCTGACAATTTTCACTTTACTAATCTCTCTTCCAGGAACTCAATGACCTTCACACAAGTGAAGCTTGCAACGGGAAAAATTGCTCGCTAGAGTAAGAAACAGTTCCCACAGCTTTATCTAGGAGTTTATAACTAACAGAAATCAAATATAACTGTTTTAACAGCTGATCAAAAGAAATATGAAATAAAGGCACTACTTTGGTACAATAGTGACAGAACATTAAATAAAAAGCAAATATCATATTCTGGAGTATACACACAAAACACTTTGTGTGAAGAAGCCTTGACTGAAAAATGGATACCACAACCTTGTTATGTTGAGGGAGACTATGTACAGCATAAAAGTAATTAACCAAAGTGATTCAGGAACATTAGTACTGCAAGAAAAAAAAACATGATATGATCTGAAAAATGGTTTTCATTTTCTGGCCATAACTGAAATTTAAGCAATGCTTTGATGGGAAAAACAAAGACTATTCAGTTATTTATTTATTTACTTTTACTGGCATTTGTTTACTGAAAAAGTAAGACTTGGTAATACATACCCATTTTCAGTGGAAACCCAGAGAGAAAAACTCCAGAGAATTTATAAGAACAAAAAATGCAATAAAATGTAATTAAAAACATTTAAGCCTACAATCTGACATTGGAATACTCAGGAAACAAAAATATAAGAGGAGACACAAGTTATATAAGAAATAAATATAACAGTCACTATATACGAAGGTACAGGAAATATAATATATTACACTAAGAACAACAAATGTTGAAAACAAAGACATTAGAGGAGACAGCAGGAAGTTGAGGAGAACAAGAGTCAGACTATGTATAGGAGGGTAACAAAGTAGTAGACCTGCATTAGAATTTAATAGAAAAGTAGTTGATTACTAGGAGAGATGTAAAGTGTGAGAAGTGAGAGAAACAGACCAAGTAGTAGAAGAAAGAGAGGAGAAAGAAAAAATAAATGTAATGCAGAAAGGAAGGGAAAGAATTAAGGATAATGGCAGTGAGAAAAATCAGAATACAAATGGTAGTGATGACAAGATCTAAGTGCCCCCAAGAAACGAGAGAAGGCAGGAGTTGCAAAGTATAGTTAGATAGTAAGATGAGAGATTAGGAAGAATGTGTAATATATTATTGTGGAATAATCAAATACTTCAGTCTTTAGCAGAGCAAAACCCTCATTTTTATTAAAGATACACACATATATGTGGGAGACAAAACTTTTGAAATCTTTCCTCCCAGAACAAAGAAATTCAATGCTACATATACAGGCAAAACGACTGCTAACTGACCAATAGAAAAATGCTGACTTAAGAACACCTTTGCCGATTCCTTTATCTACATGTTAGCCTAATAAGGAATACGTTGCACTTTAACACATGATTTCCAAGAAATGCTGCCTCAGGAATAAAAAAATGAAACTTAACAGTTTGTACTTTTCCATTGCTTGCAGTCATGTACACCATCACCCCTCAGTCACATGCACTATTCAGTTTAACCCTTTACAGTAGTATGTTAATGTAGATCATGCAGGTGTGATGCACAGGTATAGCCATGACTTAATGAGAGATTCCTTGAGTAAGAACTTAAATAAATGGAGGTTGGATATATTCTGATTGAATGTGGGATAAAATTCTGTAGTTTAGCAATGCAGTTTGATTATAGATCTTGTCTCATATGTTTTTGTTTATATATTTCGAGCAAGTTTTTATTTTGAGAGCACAGCGGGTGATTCAGGAGACAGTTGTGAAGTACTGAAGAGATAGAAGGACAGGTAGAAGGATTAAATAGGATTTTATGTTTTTGAATAAGTTGTGAATAGGCTAGTTGATGGGGAGTTCTAACCAGCTAACAGCTTGTAGTGCAGTGCAGTGATGAGGTTTGTGTGGCAGATTAGCTGCAAATCGAGCTACATTATTATAGCATTGCTCCGACTGTGATTTAATAGAGAGAAAAAAGATGAGAAAAAATAGATGTCTACGTGGCTCAAGCTGTGGATCTACAAAGCCAGATGGATTAGAATTGTATGCTTGCAAATTTAATACGCATTGAAAACAATGGGATTAATAAGACTAATGGTGATAAAATTGTAACAATTGATAGAGCATATACCATTGTATTAGAAGTTGAAGATTCTTCAGATCTGGTCAGAAAAGATATTCTTGTAATTGGAGATTAAAATATTAGAGGAACTGATATTTATCTTTGCAGACAAGATAATGAACATTGAATAGTGTTATGCTTGCCAGGAGCAAAAATAGAAGGCATGAGACAAACCTTTGAATGCCTTAATGTAAGAAAGTACGGATCTGTTTTTATTCATGTAGTTACAAATAATCTCATCCATAAGGCCTCTCTGACTGTTAATAGGGAATTTACAGCCCTCTTAGATAGTATAGCTTGTACTGGTGTTGGAACATATTTTTCACAAATCAGAAAATAATGACAGACATTTGAGTTTCAGACTTCGCGGTGGTACAGCAGTAACATTGTTGCCTCACAGCAAAAGGTTCTCCTGTTCGATTCTCGGCTGGAGTGCCTTCTGTGTGGAGTCTGCATGTACTCCCCGCGGTCAAGTGGCCTCCAAAAGACATGCATGAATGGGCGTGCCTTCACCAAAGGTTGGGCATCGGGCTGGCATCACGACACCATAAAAAAAATCAACTGCCAATCATTAGCGGACCGGAGTTCCGCTGTGGTGACCCCTAACTGGGAAAAGCCGAAAAGACAAACAACAATTTGAGTTTTAGACTTCATACCCTTCAGAAAATTCATGCTCATGCAAAACCTGTTATTCTATCAACTTTCTAAGTCTGTAAGAGCAATATTTAAAAATTGTACCTATTTTTGGGTCTTTGTCCCACTTTTATTTATGCCTCTGTCTAGAATTCTTGCTCTAACAGGTTGAGAGGTATGCCACTTGACTTATAGTTACGCATTTATGCACACATTGCACACTCACTCACTCTCCCAATCTCACACACACACACACACACACACACACACACACACACACACACACACACACACACACACACACACACACACACACAGTCACTTCCTCATTCATACATGCATTCATTCACACATCCCACTCAGTCTCCAGATCTCACATACACACACAGTCACTTCCTTATTAATACCTGCATTCATTCACACATCGCACTCAGTCTCCCAATCTCATACACACACAGTCACTTCCTCATTAATACCTGCATTCATTCACACATACACCGCACTCAGTCTCCCGATCACACAAACACACAATTACTTCCTCATTCATACTTACATTCATTCACACATTGCTCTCACTATTTGTTACACCCAGACGCCACACACCCACTTGCACATTCATTCATACATCACTGTCTCTCTCTCTCTCTCTCACACACACACACACACACACACACACGCACACAGCCACACACCCACTTACCTCAACTGTACAGATTTTTGCAGACTGTCCAGATTTTTGTCTCATACTTTTGGTCCGTTTCTCAGAAGATTGTGGTTTTCTGGCATATTAGTGGCAAATAAATAAAGACTGAAGTTAAAAAATAATTGATTTGAGTTTCAGACTTCATACCCTTCAGAAAATGCACGCCAATGCAAAACCTGTTATTCTATCAACTTTCTAAGTTTGTAAGAGCAATATTTAAAAATTGTACCTATTTTTGGTCTTTGTCACACTTTTATTTATGACTCTGTCTTGATTTCTTGCTCTAAGAGGTTGAGAGGTATGCCACTTGACTTACAAATTCATTCACACATTGCACACTCACTCTGCTGATCTCTCTCTCTCTCTCACACACACACACACACACACACACAGACACACACACACACACACACACACACACACACACACACAGACTTCTTAGAGCAAGAAATCTGGACAGACACATAAATAAAAGTGGGACAAAGTCCCAAAAATAGGGACAGTTTTTAAATATTGCTCATTATTTACTGCTTTGTCCAGATTTTTTGTCCTTAGAGTTGACTCTCTAGCAACCGGAAATGACACTTTTCCGGCATCTACCAACAAGAATAGGAGAATAAAAAAGCTGCTTAAACATTTCCTTAGTTTTATTATGTTTTTCCAGACATTAAATTTCTTATCCATAAAAAAAATTAAGAGCTATACGTCTACATGTTTTTGGGTGTGACTGGACTATAATCCACCATGTAAGATCCAACCTATAGCTGCCTGCTGCTCTGGAAGCAGAGTCTGTACTGTACCAATACCCATGGGTGCTGGATAACTTAGAGTCTTTTTTGTTGTTGTGTGTTTCGGCTTTTCCCAGTTAGAGGTCGCCACAGCGAAACTCCAGTCCGCTAATGATTGGTAGTTGATTTTTACGTGCCGGGTTACCAGCCCTGACGCACAACCTTCAATGAAGGTACGCCCATTCACACATGTCTCCATGCAGAAGACGCTCTAGCTGAGAATCAAACCAGACAGTGTCTTACTGTGAGGCGACAACGCTACCGCAGCACCACCACCACGGGTCCTGTACTTAATTTGTTGCCTTGGCTGCACTGCACATGATCAATAAACCCTCGCAAGTCACAATGGCTGAATCAAAGCAATCAGATTCTGAATCTGAAAGATGAATAAAGGCAAAAAAGAAGTATCACTGTTCATTCAATGATGAATGGTTAAAAGAAGATGATTTTAAGGACAGAAACTTGCAGATCGCAAGCAAGACAAATTTTATGAAAAGGCTGTTGCAGATGTGCTTAAAAGAATTCCACAGGATAAGAAAAGGCACTTTGAAGCTGATGCTGATCAATTCTACAACAAGTGTTTAAACTACCTAGACAAGTGGTATAATTACCAAGATTCAGAAATTCAAGCAATGAGAGCTTTAACCTTGAAAGAACCAGTGATGTGGAGCTTATTTGAGGAACTGGCAGAAAAGATGCATATTGACATCAACAAAGACATGTACTATGACGACTACTGTATTCTGCATGACGTCTAAACAAAGCTAGTCAAAAAAAATGAATGAGTGGTCGATCGATGGAAGGATTTTTTCACAGACTTGACACATAGGAAGTGTGGTGAGGAACTCTTTAAAGTTGTATCCTTCGCATTTTCTATACCTGTGTCGAATTCTTTGTGTGAACGAACTTTTCGTGTGATGAATTCTTTGCGGACCAAAGAAAGAAATCGTCTGTGACTTGGTGTTTTGCGAGTTGAGCTGCAGGTGTGTGAAAATTTGAGGTACAGATGTTCTCAGTTTCATGAATTCTTGATGACGACATCCAAATTGTTGGTGGATGCAAGATCTGATCAGAAATATATTTTTAAGCGCAAGTAGTTTTTGTGACTGTACCAAAGCACACAGAATGAACATTTGAATAATTAGTTTACAATTGTATTATTGTTCTGAATTTTTCCTGTACATAGTATTCCTTGTACAATCATTATGAATATTAACATATCAAAGACTGATAGTCTGCGAGTCGGATAGCACTTAGGCCAAATAATATGGTTTGTGTTTAACATTAAAATAGCATCTCCAGGAATTTGCCTTATGTGAGGTGGCAACCCTATATGTTATACTGATCATATTTGTTATTGTGGCGGGCTGTATTATAGACATAGTAGTGTCTGATACACTTCCAGGAGGGTACCTTAGAGAAATGCACTGTGGTAGAAAGGTAGGCATGCATATGTGTGTGTGTGTGTGTGTGTGTGTGTGTGTGTGTGTGTGTGTGTGTGTGTGTGTATATATATATATATATATATATATATATATATATATATATATATAAATATAAATATATATGTGTGTGTGTGTGTATATATATATATATATATATATATATATATATATATATATATATATATAAATATAAATATATATGTGTGTGTGTGTGTGTGTATATATGTGAGTATGCATTTGTATTGTGTATGTGTGTGACTCCAGACGAATATAATTTTTTATACAGACCTGTTACAGAAACTCGAAACAGAGTGCATTTAAGCAGTAATCTATGACTTTGCATGGGTATATCAGGATTTATCCACGGCTAAGCCTGAGTGATTAAACAAATCCTAATACACCCACAAACAGGAGTGGATTATTGCTACTATACAATGACATTATTTAAAAAAGAAATTGCTTACCTTTCTTAAATAATGCCATTGCACAAGGCTGCTGTAGTGTTCCTCCACGTTCATTCTTGTTTACTGATGTACTGCTACTGCGTACGCGACTTACCTTCCCTTGCTTGCACAGTACAGTGCAGGAGTAGCAGAAGACAAATGAGAATTTCAGTTGATGTTTTTTTTCCTGCTGACATACATTATAACATCTTAATGCTAGAAATCTGCACAGAGGTCCAAAAATAGGAACAGATTTTAAATATTGCTGTTGTAAACTTAGATACCTGCTGGAATAAGATGGTTTGTGTTAGCGTGCATTTTCTGAAGGATATAAAGCTTAGACCTCAAATTTATCTCATGATTTTGTGACTTCAGTCCCCAGTGGCTTGTCAGAAAACTATCTTTATGAGGAACAGACCCAAAATGATGAGACAAAAATCTTGACATTCTGCAAAAATCTTCACAGTTGAGAGGTATTACTTCCAAGATTTTGGTAGGGACACCGCAGAAACAAGGAGAATCAGCTTATGCTTCTGTGTCATTAGAATTGCAAAATGTACCTGATTCTTCTTGCATTTTCGCTCTGTTTCCTAAGCTTATGCAAACAGGCAGTTTGGATGCTCAATGGTACTTCAATGGCTGGACATTTTTCTATTGGTATATGCTCAGTATACAATGGGCACAGTGGTTGGGCTGTCAAATCAGCATGGCCATTTCTGAATAGTAATGAACAGTCACAGTATAATTAGCAGTAGAACATGTGTGAGCCCATCATATATTTATGTCCAGGAAGCTGCATAACACCCAGTATATGTAAAGGGCCATAATGCAGGGTTTAACAACACCACAGTCCTTGCAGAGCTGGTGTTCCAAGACATCTACGTGATGACCTCTGGGAATGCAGGGGACACATGTGCAGTATTATGGACATGCGGCACCAGAAGATTGCACAAAGCAGGCATCTCTTTGCATCCAGACATCATGGCAGATGCACTTCCCATTGCTGGTCTACCTCCATGTCTGGTGGTGAGGTCCACTGTGGAAGGGGAAGGCCTTGGTCAGGCATTCATATTAGCACCAATTCAACCCTTGCATCTAGTGTCGAGCAAAGTACCTTACAACATGGATGTCATAGGGTCATAGGTAAGTGCTAGGCTTGTTACCCTTGTGGACTATTTTAAGCCGAGCTAATTTCCATTAGTGAGAATCAAACCCTGTACTTCTTCTCTGTGAGGTAAAAACCTTAACCCTTATTCTAACCTCCAATGTACACAAGGGAGTAGTGTTCATTCCAAGCTGATTCACAGCTGTGACTACTGCTCACCTTCATGGAGTGTATCATCCTTTTGTCATACTCTGGCTAGTGCCTGTCACCCTCCTAGGAGACATCTGTCCCATGGATGGAGGCATGTACAACTTACGTATACATCTCCTGTGGGTATCCTGGACCTATTCATCAGATCCCATAACAGTGCTACAACATCCAGTAAGGCTGTGTCCTAGCACACATCCAAACACAATCAGACTTCCACAAGGCCCACCTCCTCACACGCATACAGCAGTGGAGACAACATGCCACCTCCCTGGCCACAGTACCCCAATTTCCCCACCCACCACCACAGGTATGACACACACATACAACATAACATTATGTTCAAATGTACTAACACACACACACATACACACACACACACACACACACACACACACACACACACACACACACACACACACACACAAAATTGCCCATTGCTGACATTTGACACTGCATCCCTCCCTAGTTGTGCATGTGATGATAACTGCGCCCTGCCCTCTGTACGCTTTTTACTTACGTGACCTATGTCTGATGAAGAACATAGCCAGTCTATGCATGGAACAGCCCAGCCTGGGAGAACATCTTCATGCAACACTTTTTCTTTTCTGTATATTGTTTCATTCTTGCCCATAATTATGAACCAGATGCTGCCTCTTAGCCATTGCCAAGGCCAACAGCACCCACCTTAATCTGGCATTGTCCCCATCTGCAGTCAGCTCTTCCACAGGCTCCTCATTAAGTACTTTTGCCACTGATGACTATGGTAATTCCTCCTCCTGAAGGTGTCTGCCTTGTTGTAACTGTTGCATATAATGGTGTTGTGTAACATAGCACGTACAAAAAATATTTTACTGCATGTGTCAGGGACATTCCATAAGGCAACCCACATGCATCCAGATAGTGGATGCAGGCCCTCAGCAGGCTAAAAACAAATGTGATGATGACCCAGGTCTGTGGCAGGACATAGTTGTAGCCATTCTAGGCCATGGTCTGGTGATTTCTGATGGACGTCATTTACCATGGCCCCAGGGCATATCTTAGGGGGTGGGATGTTGGCATAATGGTTAAGGTGTTTACCTCACAAACACAAGGTGCAGGGTTTGATTCTCACATAGGGTAACTGGCTAGGCTGAAAACGACCCACTAGGGCAGTTAGCCTAGTACTAATATATGAATTTATGAATCTATGAATGTAGCATAGCCAAAAAGATGTCCTTGTGTAAAATAACCCTGCACAAACCACTGATATAGGTCACATGCATGCATATGTAGGACTTGTGGGCACTGCCTGGGTAGCCTGCAAACCCATTGTATATTACATCTTGTGTATTACAAATCATCTGGCAGTTGAGAGAGTGGAACCCCTTACAGGTGATATACATTTTTCCTTGATCAACAGGTGAAGCCTTTATGGCAATGTGGATGTGGTCTATGGACCACGATACCTCATGGTGTTGGCTCTTCTTTGTGGTACAATGAAACCACATATGGTGTCCCACATGTTGAAGTGTGGCATCAAGGTAATGGTAGAATATTCTTGAGGCAGATGCCTGGGCTACAGCATCCACTGTTCACCGAAATGTCCCTTTGGCTAATATTCTCAAAGCTACACATACCTTGGTATCTATTAGGATCCCAGTAGCCTGCATATGAGGGCAACACACCTTGATCGGCTCCTGCACAGTGGCTCTATCCACATGGTAATGGTCCACAATTTCAGTGCCAAAAGGGGCATAATATGTTAAGTGCAGACGGATGATGTGGTACTGCCAAGGGTGACCCCATGAAATACAGTGATTTGCAGCAGCAAGTACCACTTGTTGTTTATACAGGTTTACTAGTGAGGTATTTATCCTGTACATGTTTTCACGATTCAGTTTATTTATTTATTTATTTATTTTATTTTTATTTATTTAACATTTGTTGACCGGGAAAGTCCGACTAGGTTCCACAGAGCCTGTTTTCAGCGGAGGCCCGGGGAGAAATGCTCCAGATGAATGTCTTTGGAATATGGGAGGAAACCGGAGTACCCGGAGGAAACCCACGCGAACACAGGGAGAACATGCAAACTCCACACAGAAGGCACCCCGGCCGAGAATCAAACCGGAGAACCTCTTGCTGTGAGGTGACAACGGTAACCGCTGCACCACTGTGCCACCCAGGAATTTACTGTGGACTATAACAGCTGGAGATACAGAAGCCAGAGCCTGTAGTTGCAGTATAATGTATATACACCTCTGAATTACTCCATCATGTTACTTACCCTTATCTCAATTTGTGAGTGCCCTCATTTTAATAATGTTGCTCATTACCATATTATTCTACCACCATTTGCATACTATGCATTTCACAGAATTTCTTGTGTTTTTTCAGGGTTATCACCTAGCCCGCTTTACATGGGACAGTTCCTTTTTAACCAGTTGCATCCTCGGCTGGAGTGTGGGGACTGCCTTCTGTGTGGTGTCTGCATGTCCTCCCCGCGGTTGGGTGGGCATTCGAAAGACATGCGTAAATGGGCATGCCTTCGTTGAAGATTGGACATCGAGCTGGCACCTCGGGATTCGTGAAAATCTAACTGCCAATCATTAGCGGACCGGAGTTCCGCTGTGGCAACCCCTAACTGGGAAAAGCCGAAAGACAAACAACAACAACATTCTGCAAACAAAAAATTAAATAAGCCAAATGTCATGAGATTTTTAGGACAAAAAATATTTCCTAACTCTTTTCTAATAGTTGCATAAAACAATTACTTTATCTACAATACTTAATATGATATAAAACAAAACAAACCACTGAAATTCTATAAGGCTAGGCCTTTATTTTGCTAAAAAAGTGAAGTCCAGTCATTTGCATTCATTGTGGATATAGTTTGTCCTGCAAAATTTCACATTTCCATAAAAAGTGTCCGACTCTGGACATCTGAAAAGATGGTAACCCTATCTGTGCTGTGTGTATCTCCAAATCCATCCCATCTTATTTGTGGATGTTCATACGGAGAAATCACTTACTGTGACAGAAAAATGTTTCTGAATCCAAGGGGATATCCAGATTCCTGGAATCTTTCTTAAGGAGGTTGGCATGGCAAACATACTATTGGTGCACGACAGGTGGCAGATAAACCTTTATTTTATACTCATGCAGAAATCTGCCATGGTATAACCAAAGTAATCTGGCAAACCAAAATACACCAAAATGAATTCAATGAAACTTACTAAAATGAAAAAAAAAATCTGGATGGCAAGCTGTTCTGTGCAACTGGGACTACGTCAGGGATTTTGCCACTAACACATATCTTAGTTTTATGCCATCTCTGGGTTTGTACCACTGTCTGGTAAGTTACATAAATTTAACACGACATATGTAAATAAAAATGCCTTCCTCCTCCCTATGACAACTTTATTTGAAATTTGGCTAACTGTTAAACTATATGGACTGTAGCTTAGCCTGTTTGCCTTTGGTCATGTAATATAATCCCTAGTAAGACCTTATTAACCCTCTTGATATATTTCAGTCTTCTTCTCTGTACTAGCAGGTGAGACAAGTACTGAAATGATATTTTATGTAGTTTTATTAAATAATATATAGAGAGAAAGCATTATGTTCTTGATGGAAATAAGTTTTTCTATAACTAATATTTGCCTTAAGTTTCTTTGCATCTACTGTAAAGATGCTGTCACTACTTATAATACATCCTGCAAAGATGAAATGAAACCTGTGATCAAATGAAGGCCTTAGAAGAGAGTAAATGTTTCTTCAAGCAAGTCAGATGCCTAAGCTTGCCAGTCTTCGTCTAGAAGTAGTTCATGGTCAAATTGGGCTCTAGGCAGGGTAATGGAACGGGATCCTCCAAACACACCGGTATCCCATAACTTGACTTTCTCACCTCAGATATCTTAAAACACTGCTTAATCCTGTAAGTTTCATGCAATTTTCTTTATTGATTTTGCAATAATGACAGATATTTGGATTTAATTAAAAGCTTTAATTTCAAAATAAAATTTATAGCAAAAACACGGACAGTCTTTTGCTAAACAAAACAAAAAAGACTTTCCTTTGACTCTCAAAACAGACTTAGCATGAGGAATAGTAAACTTCTCTTTCCTTGAAACCCACATTTATTGAATGTGTTTCTAGCAATTAAGAGACATGCTAGGATTCATACTAAAATAGCATAATAGTGAAGTACTAATTACCAACTGTATGAAAATTGTAGCGATTCAAAAGGCAATGTATAACATTTTTGCTAACCGCTTTGGACAGCCTAGTGGATACAATTATCCCTTTTCAGGGGCAGCCCAGGAGCACTATCTGGAGAACTGACTCAGTCAAAGTAACACAGTAAACAAATGATGGTTGCGGAAAATCAAAACCTGCACTATGGGAATCAGCTCATTAGCAGTTTACTGCATTACTAAAATGCTCCAAGTTCCAGCCAAACTCTGTTGTAGCCAAAAAAGTGCATTTCACACCCATGAGCCTGCAAAAAAATAAGCTAAAGTAAACATCTATTCATAGTTAAAATATTAGCATTAAAAATGCAAACTGTCCTGTTTATTCACAATCAAATATTAAACACACTGGCAACAGTAAACAAAACAAGGAAACTAAAGATCATATCCAAACAATGTGACTTATATGATGATGATGATGTTGGTGCTCTGTTTACTACAGCCAGTTCCTTCCTTTGCACCATAACTAGTCTGAGATGCAGAAACTAGGTGTTTATACACACACAACTTGTATGACTGTGTACACCTCAAATGCGATCAAATTAATGAACAAATATATAAATAGTGACCTAGAAATGTATTTCATCTCACTGTTGTGAGACCCACACAGTGCAACCAATTGTAACCCATGTCCTCTGGACCACTTAGCTCAAGGATAAGAGACAAAGACCCAAAATCAGGAAGAGATTTTAGACATTGTGCTTATATAGTTATCAAGTTTCTAGTACAACAGGTTTTATATTAGCAAGCTTATACACACACACACACACACACACACACACACACACACACACACACACACACACACACACACGTGACCATTAGTTACCACCATTAGTATTACTGTACACCTCGGATATCTGCTTGTGATCAAGTAAATGAATAAAAATGTAAATAATGGTGTAGAAATGTGTCTCAGCTCATCATGTCAGAACCGTACAATGCAAAAATAATGACCAAGAAATGTATCTTACCTTGTTTGTGTCAGAATCATACAGCAAAACCATTGCAATTCCCATCTGACCTATCAAATTCTTGGCTTAAAAATCACAGACAAAGATCCAAAACAGAAACAGATTTTATGTATTTCTCTTACATACTTAGAAAGTTGCTCTAATACACTTTGCATTACAAAACATTTTCTGAAGGATATAAAGTCTGAAACTTGCATGCCTGTCATTATTTAGTGACTGCAATCCACAACAATTTCAAGAAAGCCACAAATTTTACTAGAAATAGACCAAAATATTTCTCGACTTTTTTCTTCAAGAATTCTGGACAAAACCAAAAATAATTGTACTGTATAAAGTAAAACTTTTTCAGTTATTTTTGTGTATAACATGGATATTAAAGTAAACAGGTACACCTATTTTTATTCCTTCTTCTTTCTTTCTTCTTTTTCAGTTTTAAGAAAATGTAGACACTGCAATGTAAAAAGAAAAAAAAGCCTGGACAAAAGAACATGATATAAGAAAATTAATATGCTTTTTCTTACTTTTGCGTAGGGGAATGACTTGATCTAATAAAAAAGTTTTAAGGGGAAGCAAATAAAAAAAAAACACTGGATATAGTGAAACATCTTTCTCTAGCAAATAAATGTTCAGAGTTCAGTATTGTAGTGGAAGGCAACTGTGTATTTGGTTCTCATGTTTCTCTGGAGACAATCTGATAAGGAAAAATAAATACAGAAAACCTATTTCTTTCAATGGCTAGGAGATAATGTTTTCAGAAAGCATTCAAGTTAGTTTCTACATCTGGGAGAGGAATAAAGAGAAGACAAAAATGGACAGCACTTAGTGAAAGCAAAAGCACAGGATGTACCATATGTCTTACCATGCATAGCCTTCATTATAGGTTAATTCAAGCCTGTAGGTGTAGTTGTCAATCTAGGACAATTGTTTTTATTTGGAGGATTAAACTTCATTATTTGAAGATGTACCGTATATAGTTTTGTGTGTTTCTTAAGGGTTTTCATTAAAACAAAAATTATTGTAAGATGTGACATAAGTTCAAATGGATATGAAAAGAAATAACTGTATAAAAGATCAACCTACCAAATGTTAGTGTATGCATGTAACACAAAAGCTGAGACTAATACACTTAAAAGTTGTTATACATAGGAATAATAACGTCTTACCATAATGACACCACTTTCCATATTATCTGTAAATGTGAATGGTCTCATGGATATATACAAAAGGGCAGTAGTGAACTATATTAAAAAAAATCAGAGTGCAAAAAGATATGCTGCAGAAGACTTATTTGGAAAGAATGGAGCTTGTGAGTTTGATAAAGAAAGGATTTCAAAATGGTTATTCAGCAGATTATCTGGGACAAAGGAAAATGGGAGTACTTATATTAATTCTGAGAGAAGCTCCAACAATGGCAGAAGAGGAAAAAAGGATAATAATGGTAGATTTGTAGTTCCAAGGGGCTACTAGAAAGGGAGGTGGATTACACTGGCATGTGTTTTATATGCCACCTAAAACTGCTATAATAGAGCTTAAGAAAATTCTGGGAGAAATAAACAGCTCTCATCTGGTGGGGACTGGAATTTGATCTGCAACAATGAGAATGGATGTGAACAATGAGAAGGGAAAATATAATAATATAGTGTACATTTTGAAGAAATTTATAAAAATATTTGATATCAAGATGTGAATTCAGTAGTAGGAATGTGGAGATAATTAACTTATTATTCTCCAAGGTTCAAAGACTGGGTGGGCCAGGCTACACAAAAATTACATTTCACAGAAACATGTCCATTTAATTGAAAGTTTTGTTACACACCCAATAGCTATTTCAGATCATGTGCCAATAATAACTAAAAATAAAAATGCTGTGTAATGAAATAAAAATGAGACACTGGCACTTCCCCACCTGTCTGTTAAAAAGAGAGAATTTTAAGGAATGGGTAGTGGAAATTTGGAAAGAGTTATTAGGGAAGATAGAAGTTTCTTCTGAAAAGAAAACTCGGAAATGGGATAAAATTAAGGTGGAGTTTAAAATTAAGGTGGAAATAAAAGAAAAGAGATATGGTTAAGAAGCAACAAGAATTATTTAGAGGGACTGACAAAGGTTAAAATATCACATAATAGGGGGAATCTCACAGAATAAAGAAAAATCTGAGTGCTACAGAGATAATAAGGGGCTATCTCATTAAAAAAGCATGAGTTTAGAAAGATTGCTGTTACAAACCTTTTTTTAACATTAAACATCTTTATTAAATTATCGCGTATGACATAGGCAATCATACACTTATATAAATTAAAACAAACCATATTGACATTACTTTAATTGCAAATATTATACAACACAAACCATATTGACATCATTTTAGTTGCAAACATTATACATCACTTATAATCTATCCACTCATTGTCAGTCATACAATTACATAGGTCATTCAGATCCTGCCTTATTTTAAACCTCATTCCTCCTCTGCCTATATAGCACCCAAAATTCCCATTTTTGTATGTAATTTGCTCCTGCCCTTTTCTAAAGATCCCACTTCCAGTTGTTTTATCTCTGTTACTGTATTCACTTCTTCTAGTACAGTAGATTTTGACTTTGATTTCCATTTTCAAGTAATTGTTTTTTTTAGCAGCCACCATAATTAGACTCACCAAGGCCTTACTTCATCTAGGCAATTCCAATTCTGTATCATAGCTCAAAAAATAATTTCCTTAGTTATACAAATGTACTTACCCAGCATCTCTGACAGAGAAATCTGCAGGGAATCTTTAAAGTTTTCCAACTCATTACACACTGCCAGAAAATAAGTTCCCAATTACCTCTTTCTTCCCCATCACACCTCCAACATCTGCTGTCTAGCTGAGCAATAATTCTTTGGAGTGTACTTTGGGTATAAAAATACCTATGTAAACTCTTTCAACAAAGATTGTAAATCTTCTAGACTTTGATGCATATTTGGGAGACATAAATATATCCCCTGATCATTTATTTGTGACTTGCTTATCCAGTCTCTATTCCCAATCTTTTCTAACCTCCTCTGATTGATTCTAATAGTTATCTTGCAATATTTTGTATGCTCTAACTAATCCTTTTTTACCAGCAGCCTCTGTTCTACTAAAAACGCTACCAGTGCTGGTCTTTCACTTTGGATCTCCCTATTTCTTTCTCTTTGCCTATATTCTGATATCAATCCTTGACAGGGAAGGCAATCTCTAGCCTGCATCCAAATAAGTTCTTGGCATCTTCCCATTTTATTACCTTTCCCTCTCTAATTATTTTCCCCCAGTACCTTGGTTCTTTTGCCAGTTTTCTGCAATAAATTCCCACCCACTCTTGCCTATTGTCTGCATCCCTAATTGCAGTCATCTCTATTGGCAGACTCTTTATCCATGCTTGTCTTGGCTTAGTTTTTAGAATATTTTCTGCTACTATATGAATATAGTATTCTGTATGGTTATTTTTATTCTCCTTAAATATTTGCATCCAAAATCCCAGTCTCTCCTTGTTTCCTGAGCTCTCCCCTGTTTCATCATCATCCCTTCCACTTTGAATTATAGGTTTCTGATTGTGCTATGTATAACAGCCTTAACTGTGTAACTCTGAAATACCCCTTCAAATTGGATAATCCCAGACTGACTTCTTCTATTGGAAGACTCAGTTTATTTCATTTACCTCTTGCCATCTTCATCTCCCAGATAAAATCTTTCAGCTTTTTTTTTCTTTTAAACACCTTTAATGAATTATCACTTGTGAGATAGGCAAATGTACATTTATATAAAAGCAATCAAATTGTACTAAAAAGTTAACATGTGCATGCATTATACTTCACATATATTGCTACATATCATATAACCTAAGCAACATTACATAAATTGTTCAGTTCCTGCCCTTTTTTAAACAAGAAACATCTTTATTAAGCCATCACTTACAACATAGGCAATTATACATTTATATAAATGAAAACAAACCACATTGACACAATCCTAATTGCAAGCATTTTACATCACAAACCATACTGACACACTCCCAGTTGTAAATATTATGTATCACTTATAATAATTTTCAAACAGTACATAGCTCATTTAAATCCTGCCTTCTTTTAAACCTCATTCCTCCCCTGTATGTATTGTTCCCACAATTTGCATTTTTGCCTATGTAGTTTGCTCCTACTCTTTTCTAAAGATCTCAATTCCAGTTGTTTTATCTCTGTTACTATATTCACTACTTCTAGTACAGTTGGTTTGGATTCTGACTTTCATTTTCTGGTAATTGCCCTTTTGGCAGCCACCATAATTAGACACAGCAAGACCTTACCATGTCTAGGCAATTCCAATTCTGCATCACAGCTCAGAAAAATCATTTCCATCATCAGCATCTCCAACAGTGCATCTTGTAGGGAATCCTTAAAGTCTGCCAACTCACCACACTCCCAGAAAATATGTTCCCAAGTACCTCTTTCTTCTCCATCACACCTCCAACATTTGCTGTCTACCTGTGGAAAAATTCTCTTTAGTCTAATTGGGCTATAAAATATTTATGTGAACATTTTCAAGCAAAAATCCTGAATCTTCTAGATTTTATGGCATACATGGGAGACATACATATAACCTCCCATTGTTTCTTTGTGAACTGCTTTTCCAATCTCTCTTCCCAATCCTTTCTGAACCCCTCTGATTGATTTTTATAGTTATCATGAAATATGTTATATGTTCTACTGTTTATTCCTTTTTTAATGGCAGCTTGTATTCTAGATTATACTAAAAACTCTGCCAGTGCTGGTCTTTCATTTAGGACTCCCCTTTTTCTTTATATTTGACTATACTCTGATATCAGTCTTTGATAGAGAAAACTTTTAGTTATGTACTCACCATAACTTCAGATGTTTGGGATCCATCTCACCTACATTCTGACTGATGGGTTCGGAGCCGATCCCTTGGCTCCGACTCGGCACGCTTATGCCAAAGAGCGAAGTCTCTTATTGGCTGAGCTTACTATATCCCAGGATGCACCACTACCAGTCCCCCAGATCTAGTTTGTCCGCATACATGCACACATGCATACCCTGCTTATATAACATCGTCAGATGACACAAGATAAAAACAGTAGAACTCAAAACCGTTCAATCTCTTCTGATCTCCAAGGCAGGGGGAAGGAGGGTGGGTATTAGGAATGTAGGCGAGATGGATCCCAAACATCTGAAGTTATGGTGAGTACATAACTAAAAGATGTTATGTGATCCTATCTCGCCTACATTCTGACTGATGGGACAGCGTCCCTAGCACCTGAATCCTGGGTGGCTCACTGGAAAACACTCCTGAGTACCGTGGAACCAAATGATGCTCGTCCTTTAGATGCCACATCCAATTTGTAGTGGGAAATGAAAGTGTGCGGGTTGGACCAAGTAGCCGCAGCACAAATTTCCGATATAGCGAGCTTGGAATGAAAAGCTATAGAAGTAGCCATAGCTCTGGTAGAATGAGCTTTGATAGATGTTGTAAGTTGCTTATTTAAGAAGAATAAGCCTGAGTTATGCAATCTCTGATCCATTTTGAGATAGTAGCTTTTGTGATGGTTTGGCCCAATTTATTATCTGAGAAGGACACAAACAACTGGTCTGACTTACGAAGTTGCTGAGTCCTGTCTAAATAGAAGCGTAATTGCCTGTGAACATCCAATTTATGGAGAGTGTATTCTGCTTCATTGGAGAATTTTGGAAAGAAAACTGGTAGCTCTAGAGATTGTTGGAGACAGAAACTAGAACAGACCTTTGGGACAAAGGATGGATTAGGCCTAAGTGATACTCTATCCTTGTGGAAAATCAAGTACGGTGGCTTAATAGACAGGGCTTGAAGCTCTGAAACTCTTCTTGCAGAAGTAATTGCAACTAAGAATGCAGTTTTCCAAGACAAATATTTTAACTCGCATGTAGCAGCCGGTTCGAAAGGGGGAGATGTTAATGCGCGAAGCACCAAATCAAGATCCCACGGAGGTGCAGGATGAAAAATTGGTGGTCTTAATAGGCTCGCACCTTTAATGAAAGTTTTGCATAGTCTGCTACTCATCAAAGGAGGATCCATGGATTCGTGGAATTTAGAGATAGCCGCTAGTTGGACTTTAATTGTTGAGACAGAAGATCCCTGATTAAACAGGGATGTTAAGAATTTCAAAACCTCTGGGACAGGAGCAGTGATAGGGTCTAAGCCCTTGAGTTGAGCCCAGATAGCAAACCTCTTCCACTTACTGAGGTACAATTTGTTAGTGGTGGGTTTGTGGGCCGAAGATAAAATGTGAACAACTTCCGGGTCTAGTGTGTGCCTTCTAACTAAGGTCGGAAGTGGAGGAGCCAAGCTGTCAATTTCAAAGATTGAAGGGACTGATGCCGATGTCCCGACTGATGGATTAGCAAGTCCGGAATTAGGTCTAAGGTCCACGGATCGTCCACTGCATGCTTCTTCAGGTAAGGAAACCATATCTGACGAGGCCAGTATGGGGCAATCAGTATCATTGAAGACCCCAGTTGAGAAGCTTTTTGAATAACTTTGGGAAGAAGTGGAATTGGAGGAAAGGCATAAAGTAGCCCTGTTGGCCAAGGTTGTGCTAGAGCATCCATGGCTGGTACTCCCTGATGTGGGATCAAGGAGAAGAACCTTTGGCACTTGGTGTTTTGTGGAGTTGCAAATAGGTCGCAGCACGGCGTCCCCATCTCTTGAAAACCTGAGCTGCTACTGTGTGGTTTAGAGACCACTCGTGAGGAGAGAGAATTGTCCTGCTTAATTTGTCTGCCAATACATTTGACTTTCCGGGATGTGGGTCGCTACCAAGAAGCGGTTGGTAGCTACAGCCCATTCCCACACTCTCATGGCCTCTCTGCAAAGGGGGTAGGATCTGGTCCCTCCTTGTTTGTTCAGATACCAAACCACCGACATGTTGTCTGTGTGGATGGCGATGATGCCCTGAGGAAGAAACTTGTGTAAGGCTTGTAGGGATAGAAGTACAGCCCTCATCTCCAACACGTTGATGTGGAGAAGAGCTTCGTCTGGAAGCCAGGAGCCCTGAACTAGCCTGCCCAGACAATGCCCCCCCCACCCTATCTGGGAGGCATCTGTCGTCAGGGTAACCACTGGAGAGGGAAGAACAAAGGGTTTTCCTTGATCCAAATTGGATGTCTGAAGCCACCAGTGAAGGTCCCTTTTGCATATATCCGTAATCATGATGTGATGATTGAGGGGAAGATCCTGAAAGGACCATTGAGTTGACAATAGCCACTGAAGAATCCTCATGTGTAATCTTGCCAGAGGAACTAAAAGAACCGTGGCAGACATTGAACCTAAAACTTGTAGAACCATCCTGGCTGGGGCTTTGGATCTCGAGATCAGAGCTTGAACTTGGCCCTGTAAAGTTTGGATCCTTTCGGCAGGAAGAAAGACGCGCATCAATCTTGAGTCTATCTCTGCTCCTATAAACTTTATGCGTTGAGAGGGCAGCAAGACAGACTTTGACCAATTGAATGTAATCCCCAGGGTAATACCCAGGGAGATGGTGGCTTTGAGGTTGTCCATTAGTAGATGCCTGGTGGTGGCAGTCAGGAGCCAGTCATCGAGATAGGGAAACACTTGGAATCCAAGACTTCTCAGGTGAGCCGTCACTACTGCCAAACACTTGGTGAACACCCTGGGGGCTGTGATGAGACCAAAGGGCAGAGCGCAAAATTGGTAATGACTGACTCCCAGGCTGAAGCGCAGATACCTTCTGGACGCCTGATGTATCGGTATGTGATAATAGGCGTCCTTGAGGTCTATGGAGCACATCCAAACATCCTTCTCCAACAATGGGAGAATAGATTGTAACGTGACCATTCGGAATTTGGATTTCGTGACGGATTGGTTCAGTCTGCTGAGATCCAATATTGGTCTCAGGTCCCCTGTCCTTTTTGGCACTAAAAAGAACCTGGGGTAATTTCCTGGTACGATCTGGTCTGTGGGGACCGGTTGGATGATTCCTTTTTCTAGCAGCTTTAAAGCTCCTGCGGCTGCCATTTCCCTTTGACTGGGTGGTGGGTCCGGGATTCTTTTGGACGGTGGGGGCGAGTATGTGAATGGGATGGTGTAACCTCCGGCAATGATCCGAAGCACCCATCTGTCCTGAGTGATTGACTCCCAGGCTTTTAGGTGCTTGGCAAAACGACAGCCGACTGGCTGCCGAGCAGCACAGCCGGGCAATCCCTCATGACGTGTGGGAGGCTGAAGAGCCACGAAAGGACTCGCGGTCTCCAGAATTGCGGGGCCCTCTGCCGCCTCTGGGACGGCGTCTCCCTGAAAAATTTCCCCGTCCTCTGCCTCTGGAAGGGGAATCTTCCTGCTGTTGGGAGAAAAACTTGCGAGATTTGCGGAACCACATTTTAACACCTCCTTTAGCCTTGGGGTAAGGCCGAAAGGGAGTGGAATAACGGGCACCTATGGCAGATAAAGTTTTTCCCTCTTGCTCACAGCGGGTAAGGGTGTCTTTAACCTTGGGTCCAAACAATGAGGACCCATCAAAGGGAGCGTCGTGAAGGAAGACTTGAAGGCCTCCGAACTGACACAAGCGGAGCCAGGCTTGTCTCACGTGAGCCACGCCTGTGCCTGCCGCTCTACCCGCCCCTTCGGCCGCATAGGAAATGAGCCTCATGGACGAGTTAGAAATTGACGTAAGGATAGCCAACTGAGAGCTAACCGACTGGGCTAGCTGCTCAGGTAGGTTACCGAGAGGAATCTGACAACTCCTTGACCAGATCCCTCTGAAGCCTGCTAAAATGTGCCAAATAATTCAGAGACCTTAAAGTAAAGGCCGCTGAAGTCAGGGTGCGCTTCCCGTACCTGTCCATACTCCTAGACTCCTTATTAGGAGGATGGACGGACGTTGAAGCCTCTGCCACGTCCTGTTGTGTAGCAGATGCCACCACCATGGCATCTACAGCCACGCCTTTAGTGAGGAACTCCTTCTCGGGGGGAGCAGACAAAAATTTATTTGGACGAGAAGGGACTGGTTCCACGGTATCTGGATGTTCCCACGCCCTTCGACAAACTAAACCCAGAAGCTCGGCGAAGGGCGGAGACACCCAGGAGGCGGAGGGCTGAGCCCCAAAGGCCTTGAGGAGCACTGACTCGTCCGCAGAGGGGGGTTTGGATATCCAGCCGCCTCGTTGTTTGAGGATCTCTAAGATGTCTGCAAATGAGGCATCATCCGAGGGCGACTTCGGGGGCCCCTCTGCATCATCCACATCAGTGTCTGATGTAATAGACTCGGGAGTCCACGTGCTTCCTCTTGCACGATCTCTTCCTTGGGGGTTCCTCCGAAGACAACTCGAAGAACCCTCAGGAGGAGGGAACCCCACTGGGGGTAACCTCAGGCCTCGGGCCTCCGCTGACTACGGACAGCGGAACTGCCAAAGACCCAGTCTCCACGCCCAGGGAAGGTGCCGGTAAAGCCAGAGAGATGGCCGAAGAGGACTTGGCCAAGGCACTCCTCATGGCCCTGAAAGCCGGACCCCCAGAATCCTGGGAGTGTCCGGTCTCCGGAGCCGTGATAGCCGACGGAAGTCCCGCAGCCGAAGCACCGAGGGGGAGGCTCGGAACCGAAAGCATAGGTCCCGAAACATCACCCCCGGGTCCAGCCGAAGAAGTCCGCGTACCAAACTCGGACCCGAAGGCCCGGGTTGGAGTAAGGGTCAGAGCCGACCCTGAGATCTCCACCGGCTCCAACAGCAACTGCTCCGACGGAGCCGAAGCAGTCGGAGGAGGAATGGCAATGGGGTGGGCCAAGGTCATCGGCTCCGAAGCCAACTGGGTCGGAACCGAAACAAATTTTTGGAAGACTGGGGACTGGAACAGTCTTTGGAGCACCCTGTCTATATCAGAATCTGACATTCTCGAAGACCGAGAGGAAACAGAACGGGTTCAAGAAGGCCTCTCCAACGGCCCCAAAGGGCTAGGGGACCGGCTCCGAGGCGACTTGATGAGTATCGGCGCCGAGGGAATACACACACCAGATTCCATCGGTGCCGAGGTGGACTTCGGCGCCGAGGAGGAAGTGTCTGAGCGGGCGACCCTTGTCGGCTCCGAGAGCAGTGGAGCCGACGAAGGTGACCCGCCTCTCGATGCCCCAGCCATCGGCTCCGAAGCCAGAGGAGTCGACACTGGTGGCATCGAGGCAGACCGTTCCGACCTCGGCTCCGAAGTCTTTGGAGCCGAAGGAGAGGCCTGCCTATGTCTCTTGGCGGTCGGATCCGACGGACTGGTCGGAACCGGCGCCCTTTTCTTTAGCTGGAGAAGGAGAGGATGCCAAGGCTTCTTCAAAGGAAGGTTTAATTAACCCCTTAAGAATCAATTTATTTTTCCTCTCCTGGAGGACCCTTGAGGAAAAAGCGTGACATACGCTGCATGACTCCTGCAAGTGTTTTGCACCTAAACAATACACACAGAGCGAATGATCGTCTGTGATAGACATTTTGAAACCACATTTTGAACATTTTTTAAAGCCCGAAGGCCTAGGAGTCTGAGACATTATAGTAAACAATTCCAGTAACTTTTGACAGGAAAATATACAACTACTGATTTACTGATGACAAACCTAAAAAAATAGGCTTACAGTTATCGCTTAAGAGCGCAAATGACAGGGAACTCTGAAACCCTGTAAAGTTTTAGAAGGGTTGACTGACCGGGAAGGCCCTAGATGAAGGGGGGCCGAAATCAAACTCAACCCAATCACACAACAAGTTTTCACAATCCAAACACACACAATAAGAGCGTTAGCCGTTAAAACAGCTTTTGAGACAAAAAACAGCAAAAAACTGACAGAAAAAGTTAGTTAAAATAACTACTCAGCCCAGCCAGCTCGAGACCACATCTTCGCAGGGAAGTGGCAAACGAGATCTGGGAGACTGGTAGTGGTGCATCCTGGGATATAGTAAGCTCAGCCAATAAGAGACTTCGCTCTTTGGCATAAGCGTGCCGAGTCGGAGCCGAGGGATCGGCTCCGAACCCATCAGTCAGAATGTAGGCGAGATAGGATCACATAACATCAATCTTTAACCTGCAGTCCAAATAAATTATTGGTGTCTTCCCATTCTATCATCTTTCCCTCTCTAGTTATTTCCTCCCAATACCTTGGTTCCTTTCCCAGTTTTCTCCAATAAATTCTAGCTCCCTCTTGCTTATTGTCTGTATCCCTAATTGCAGTCATCTCTATTGGCAGAATCTCCTTTCTCCATTCCCGTGTTGGCTAAGTTATTAGGATACTTTCTGCTGCTTTCCAGATATAATATTCTGTATGATTATTGTTCTTCTCCTTAAAAGTCTGCATCCAAAATCTCAGTCTCTCCTTATTTCTTGAACTTTCTGCCTGTTTCATCATCATCCGTTTCCACTTTGAATTGTAGTTTTCTGCTTGTGCTAAGTATAGGAGCCTTAACTGTGTAACTCTGAAATACCCATTCAAATCATCCACCCTGTTCTACTGGAAGAATCAGTTTATCCCACTTAACTCTTGCCATCTTCCCCTCCCAGATAAAGTCCTTCAGTTCTTTATTAATTGATATCTACAACTTCTCCAATGGCTGACAAAAATATGCCTGACCTATGTATAAGGCTAATGGGAATAAAAACATTTTAAGTGCTTCTATATTACTATTCATATCCATATAAAAAGCTTCCATTTTCTCAGTTTTTTGTATTATCTTTTGTTTAGTCTCTGCCCAGATATCTTTAGCTGCCACACCAGAATCATTTATAATCCATAGTTGGTGGTGGTGCTGCAGTAGCGTTGTCGCCTCACAGTAAGACGCTGTCTGGTTCGATTCTCAGCTAGAGCATCTTCTGCGTGGAGACATGCGTGAATGGGCGTACCTTCGTTGAAGGTTGTGCGTCAGGGCTGGCAACTCGGCACGTAAAAATCAACTGCCAATCATTAGCCGACCAGAGTTCCACTGTGGCGACCCCTAACTGGGAAAAGCCGAAAGACACAACAACAGTCCTAAATACTACATTTTATCATATCCAGATAAATATGGATATTGCTGAACTAATTCATGTGTGGGTACATAATTTACCACTATTATCTTCATTAATTTTGTATCCTGAAAAGATTTGAAACTGTCTCAAAATGTTCCACAGCACTGCAATGTCTCTTTCTGGTTTTGTCGGCTATAAAATAATATCATCTGCAAACAGAGCCAGCTTTTCTTGACTACCATACCAATTATATCCTTGAATTTTTGAGTCCCTTATTTTCTTTGCCAGTGGTTCTAAATATAATGCAAGTAAAGGGGAAAGAGGACACTCATGCCTGGTTCCTTTGCTCAAGCAGAAATTATCAGGGAGGACCCACTCACTTTAATTTTCACCTCCAATCCCGCATATATCCTCCTAATCAACCTTACATTTTTTTTCAGGAAATGCAAATGCTTCCATTGCCCTGCTCATAAAGTCCAAGCTTACTCTGTCAAATGCTTTCTCTGCATCAAGACCCACCAACAACAATGGTATTTTGTTACATTCTGCTTCCCTCTGGATCATTACTGTTATGTTTATGTTGTCAAATGTTTGCCTCCCCTCCACAAAACCACACTGATCCATATCTATCAATTTTGGCATTACTTTTGCCATTTTTTTAGCCATTACAGACATGAACACTTTATAATCATGGTTTAGTATTGCAGTGGGCCAGTATGAAGCTGGCTCTCATGGATCTTCACCCTATTTAGGTATTACAGCTACCACTGCTTTCTTCCAGGATGATAGTACTTCTCCTCCTCTTAAAATACTGTTAAACAGAACTTTCTAGATCTGTATCACTTTTTCTCTCCTTGCTTCCAAACTTCCACAGGAATACCATCTATTCCTGGGGGCTTTCCTGTAGATTGGTTATACAGCACAAATTTTATCTCATCTCTTCCTAACAGTTAGTAATTAAGTCTCATCTACCTCGAACCTTGGCATATTTAATTCTTCCATAAAAATGTTGTACCTTTTCTTGATTTCCATATTTCTTTGCTTTATACAGACTTTCATAAAATTTCTGAAATATTTCTAGTACCTCTACAGGATCTCTTGTTGTTCTTATATCTTGGGGAATAATATGTAAATTCACTCTGAACTTCTATTACTGAATTCACAACTTCCATGCCAAATATTTTCAAAAATTTCTTCAAAAAATATCTACCCTTCTTTGTTATACTTTCTCTTCTGGGCCACCCCAGACACATTGTCACTGTTGCAAATCAAATTCCAGTCCCCCCATAAGTAATATTCCTTGCTGAAAACTGATTATTTCTCTCAGAATCGTCTTATGCTCCATTACAGGAGTTTTAGGTGGAATAAAAATACATGCTTGTGTAATCCTCCTCCTTGCCAGTAGCTCCTTAGTACTACAAATCTGCCATTATTATCCATTGTATCCTCTTCTATCACTATTGGAACAATTCTTGCAATTAATATAAGTATTCCTCTTTTCCTTTGTCCCAGATATTTTACTGAATAACCATCCTGAAACCCTTTCTTTATCAAATTCACACATTCAGTTCTTTCCAAGTGTGTCTCCTATAGCATAGCTATTTGCACTCTAAAATTTTAATGTAGTTCTCCACTCTTTTTTGTATATATCTGTGATATAACTAACATTTAAAGATAATATAGAAAGCACCATTATGTTAAAAAGTTATTCCCACCTTTTATGTGTAACAGATTTTTTTTTTGTTAAGTTTCTAGTTCCAGCTTTTGTGTTACATGCATACACTAATGTTTGGGAGGCTGATCATTTATACACTTGTTTCTTGCATATCCATTTGAGTCTATGTCACATCTTATAAATCTTTTTGTTTTATTGAAAGCCCTCAAACAAACAAAACAAACCAATACACTCTTAATAGACCCCTAAAATCTACTAACTTTATATTAATACACAAAACTGTGTACATCTTCAAAACTATGTACATCTTCAAATACTGAAGTTTTACCCTTGTAATTGGAACAATTGTCCCAAACTGACAGCCATATTCACAGACTTGAGTTAACTTAAAATGAAGGTTATCCATGCTAAGGTGCACAGTACAGGCTGTGCTTATATTAAGTGCTGTTTGGTTTTGTTTTATCTTTATTGCTCTCCCATATTCGGAAAACACTCAAATGCTTTCAGAAAACATTATTTCCTAGCTGCTGAAAGAAAGCCATTGGACGAAAGAAAGTAAGAAGTATTCTGTTTTTATTGCTCTTTATCAGATTGTCTTCATGGAGACATGAGAACTAAATACAGAGCTACTTCTACAATAATTTATTTATTTGCTAGAGAAAATCTTTTTTATATTCACTGTTCTTTTTTATTTATTTGTTTTCTCTTAAAATGTGTTACAAGACCAAGTCAAGAGCTGTAATCCAATCATTTCCCTATGCAAGAATGAGAAAAAACACATCCGTTTTTCTTGTATCATGTTCTTATGACTAGACTTTTCTTCTTTTTTACAATGCAGTGCCTATGTTTCTTAAAAATGAACAAAGAGAAAGAGAAAGAGAAAAAAGAAGGAAAAAACAGGGACACCTGTTTATTTGGTATACCATTATTTTTGAAAATAACTGAGAAAACATTACTTTATAGCATGCAGATTATATCAACCACTAAAAAATACTACTTTCAAGAATAAAATTTTGTTTTACTTACAGTTAACTCTCTCCCACCTCTTCCCCTCTCTTAAATGTTCTTCCAAACATTAATGACATGAAGTAGGTCATATGCTGCGTCTATATTACGATGTTGACAGCGATGTTCATCAAATGTCCTTACTTCAATACATATCCACCAAAATATCAAAACTTCGAACAAACACAAAAGCAATTTTTTTCCCAGGAAAAAAAATCACTGGGCCAACAATAAACAAAACAAACCATCAGACACTATAAAGTGGGGGGTTTTGCCCCCACACTCCGCTACCTAAATATACCACCTCCAAGATCACAATACAGTGGAAGAAAGGGCAAATTCCCGACAATGGCCAAGCAATTTTTTCCCCTGGGAAAAAATTCACTTAGGTAGCCATTTGGAGTTTTGGTATTTTGATGAATATGTGTCAATGAAAGGGCGTTTGAAGAACAGCCCTTTCGAAAAGGTAATATAGACCCCATATGTTTTACAGTCCCCTACAAGTTTAACAAAGTCAAAAAAGTCCAATATTTCTAGGTTTTCTTGTTCTGTCATGTTTCACAACTACAATTAATGCTTTGTAAGCCCACATTTATTTGTCAGTTTCCGAGTTGCTGGTTTTATTCTTGTTTATCTCCAGCTCCCAAATCCAGTCTCTGCTTCATTTCCAATGTACTCTTGGTTCTTCTAGTCAACTGTTGTACTTTTTTCTGTCTCTCAAGCATTTTCCATTGAAATATTGGAAAATGTTTCATTGGCACAGTCTCTCTGTGGTCTTTATTACCAGAAGAACAAGAAGCAGACTCTCCTTCTGTTTTACTGTTCACATTTTGTTGGATAAACTGTTGCATTTCCTCTTTAGCATGTTCTGCATCAAAAATGATTTGTTCCTCCAGGAAAGGATATTCTGAAGATAGCTGAGTACTGCAGTTTGAATCTCACACCTGCTTCTTGACATTTCCTGATTAGTGTGATAAATTTACTCCTCTTCTGCCTGGTGTACAGTGAGTAATCATTCTCCACAAACCCACTACTGTCTCCCACTTTTAGTACTTTCTCCTTCTGTCACAATTTTGTCAGACTCAACTCCTTCTACTGGTAGGATTGCATCTTTATGGGTCTATTTCAAATAATCAAGTGATCACACTGTTGAATGTCATCTCATAGACAATGCAGGCTGTCAACCCCCCTGCACCCTTGGCTAATTATATATACCAACTCCAAGATTGCACTACAGTGGAGAAAAGAGCAAATTTCCTGATCCCTAATGTAACATAATCTCAGTCAGAATGGTTCAATGGCCTGCATTGTTGATGAGATGATACGTACAACAATGTGGCTGTTCGACATTACAACATAGTCCCAGTCTTTGTTATTAAAGGTCTAGGTTGTTTTTTCATGGTCTGGAACATACACACAATGTGCCCTTTCAATTAACAACTCCTGCTGTGGAATACCAGTCCATTTGCTTATCTTTGTTTCATAAAATTAATACAGTCTGTTCCTTTCAGCTTCTCTGGTACAGCAGAAAATTTCAGGTTTCCCCTACATGCCCTGTCCTCTAATTCTAGTATTTTTCTGAAACATCTCTTCTTAAGCAGTCTCATATTCAGCCAGCCTGTTCTTCATTTCAACCTCGGATTTTTCAGTTTTATCACCTCATTGGAATATCTGTTTAAAGCTTCTTCCATTTTTCCAGCCTTTTGTAATTTAAGTTAATATACTCCATCAGTGTTTCATTTATTTTAGTCAGCTCCGAGTACATTTGACTTATTTTCCTCTAGGTTACTGGAAGTCATGTCTTGCACCAAAGCTGGAACTTGCACTGCTTTTTGCTGAACAGCTGCAGAATTCTTCCCAGCCACTGTTTTTTCCTCACCTTTTGTGACTTTCTTTCAGGTTTGATGAATTTGTATTTTACTGGCATCCAGGCAGAGCACTTACTAGCCAGGTACTAAAATTTCCCCAAAAATATGACTTTACTGGTTCTCTCTTCTGAATTTCTGTTTTCAAGCTGCGAAAGCTGAAATTAAACTGTTACTAAATGTGCAGCCATCTTGGAAGTCCCTTACACAACTGTTTTTTTTTTTTTTATATATAATAACTCCAGAGCACAAAATCTTTTAGCATGATAGCTCAGGCAACAAAAAGTAGAAAGGGTTGTTGCTAAGCTTAGGGAGCCAATAACAAAGAAAATAACCATAAATCCTTTAGACGTTATTAGAAATATTTCTTAAATGTTGTGAAAATCTGTATAAAACACAGAAATGGGGAAATCAACAAAATGTACAAATGGAAATGTTTATGGAAGAATTAAATATGCCAAGGTTAGAGGTAAATGAGGCTCAACTACTAATAGGATAGAAGAAGACAAGATAAAAATGGTAATGTATAACCAATCTGCAGGAAATTCTCCTGTGAAAGTTTGGAAGCTAGGAGGCAAGAAACTGATAAAGATCTGGAAGGTTTTGTTTAACAGTAATTTAAAAGGAGGAGAAGTACAGACATCCTGGAAGAAAGAGGTGATGGCTGTAACACCTAAAGATGGTAAAGATCCGTCAGATCCAGCTTCATATAGGCCAATTTCAGTTCTAAACCCTGATTATAAAGTGTGTTTGTCTATAATGTCTAAAAAAATGACAAAGGTGATGCCAAAATAGATAAGTATGGATCAATGTGGTTTTGTGGAGAGGAGACAAAAGTTTGATAATATTAACAAACAATGATGATCCAGAGGGAATCAGAATGTGAGAAAATACACTGTTGTTGGTGGGTCTTGATGCAAAGAAAGCATTTGATAGAGTTATCTTGGATTTTATGATTACAGCAATGTAAGCATTTGCATTCCCTAACAAAATTATAAGGTTGAATAGGAGGATATATGAGAGATTGGTGGCAAAAAGTAAAGTGGGGGCTTCCTTTCTAAGTTCTGTTTGAGCAGAGGAACCAGGCAGGGGTATCTTCTTTCCACTTTGTTATTTGCACTATATTTAGAACCATTGGCAAAGAAAATAAGGGACTCAGAAATTCAAGGGTATAATTGGTATGGTAGTCAGGAAAGGTTGGCTTTATTTGCATATTAAATGATTTTATACATGATAAAACCAAAAAAGGACATTTCAGAGTTGTGAAACATTCTGAGACCATTTCAGGTCTTTTCAGGATACAAAATTAATCAAGATAAAGCAAAAGCAATAGCTGTAAACTATGTACCCACACGCAAACTGATTCCTCAATAACCATTATTATGGGGACATGGTAAAATAAAGTACTTAGGAGTGTGGATTAAAAAAGGATTCTGTTATGGCAGCTAAAGATATGTCAGAAGAAACTACAAAAACTGAGAAATTGGAAGCTCTGCTTTATGGATATGGATAGCAAGATACAAATATTGAAAGTGTTTTTCCTCCATTTATTTTTATACACATGTCAGGCATATTTTTATCAACCAGAGGAGAAGTTGTGGATACCAATTAATAAAGAGTTGAATAATTTTATCTGCGAAGGAAAGAAGGCAAGAGTCAAGTAGGATAAGTTGATCCTTATAATAGAAAAAGGTGGTTTGGGATTACTTGATTTGAAAAGGTATTTCAGTGTTACACATTTAAGACTCCTATACACAACCCAAGCAGAAAACAATAATTTAAAATGGAAAGGGTGATGATGAAATGCAAGAAATTCAGGAAACAAGGAGAAACTGAGATTTTGGATGCAGATCCTTAAGGAGAATAGCAATAACCATACAAAATATTATATTCATAAAATAGCAGACCGTATTCTAAGAACTAAGCCAACATGGGAATGAAGAAAGGAGATTCTGCCATTATAGATGATTGCAATTAGGGGTGCAGAGAATATGCATGAGGGGGCCTGGAATTTACTGCAGTAAACTGGCAAAGGAACCAAGGTATTGGGAGCAAATAATTAGAGAGGGAAAGGTAATAGAATTGGAAGAGGCCAAGAATTCATTTGGACTGCAGGCCAAAGACTGTCTACCCTGCCAAGGACTGATATCTAAGTATAGGCAAAGAGAAAGGAACAGTGGAATCCTAAGTGAAAGACCAATGCTGGTAGAGTTTTTAGTAGACTCTAGAACAGAAGCTGCTGTTAAAAAAGGGATAATTAGTAGGGTAGATAAAAATATTGCATGTTAACTATAGGAATCAATCATAGGAGGTTTGAAGGGATTGGGAAGAGATATTGGATAAACAATTCACATAGAAACAATGCTTGATATAATGTATGGCACCCAAATATGCAACAAAGTCTAGAAGATTTAGGATCTTTGCTTGGAAGTGTTTGCATATGTATTTTTATACCCCAAGCAGACTCAAAAGATTTTTTTCCTCAGATAAGATTGCAAATATTGGAGGTGTGATGGGAAAGAAAGAGGTAATTGGGAACATATTTTTGTGAAGTGTAATGAGTTGGCATACTTTAAAAATTCCCTGCTGCTGACTACGCTATCAGAAATACTGGGTGAGGAAATTGATGTAACTAAGGATATGATTTTTTTTTTTAGATATGATATGGAATCGGAATTGCCTAGACAAAGTAAATCCTTACTGACTTTAATTCTGGTGGCTGCCAAAAAAGCAATTACTAGAAAATGGAAATCAAAGTCTAAAGCAACTCTACTAGAAGTAGTAGATATAGTAAAAGAGATAAAACAACTAGAACTGGGATCTTTAGAAAAGGGTAGGAGCAAATTACATATAAAAATGGGAATATGGGAACAATACACAAAGAATAATATTTTAGAGGATCAACAAGGTTTAAAGGAAGGCAGGAATTGAATGATCTATGTAATGTTTTACTGACAATTACTGGATAGATTAGAAGTGATGCATAATGTTTGCAACTGAAAATATGTCATAAGTGATAATTTAATAAAGATGCTTCTTGTTTAAAAAAGCACTGAATGGGACATCTGAGATACTTACATGTGCTTAAATATATGTTTTCCATCAACATCATCAATAGCATGTCATATACAGAAATGGGTAGGAGCAAATTACATACAAAAATGGGAATTTTGGAAACAATACATACAGAATAATGCTTTGGAAGAGGAATGAGGTTTAAAGGAAGGCAGGAATTGAATGGGCTATGTAATGTTTTATTGACAATGACTGCATAGATCAGAAGTGATGTATAATGTTTGCACTGAAAATATGAAAATTTAGTTTGTTTTCATTTATATAAATGTATGATTGCCTTTGTCGTAAGTGATAATTCAATAAAGATGTTTCTTGATTAAAAAAAAATAAGAAAAAAATGGTGAAACAAAGGCTTAATATGGGACACATTTTAAATATTATGTTTTTATCTATTTGTTAGCTGGGAAAACCCACTGGACAAAGTTCCTCTTTTCAGTTGAGACCTGGAGCACTGTTTGGTTTAGTGACTTCATCAAAGTCAAACAGCAGGCAAATGAAAGTGGAAGGAATTAAACCATGTGCTTTCCACTGCAGGAAGCAGTTTGCCAGCAGCTGAAAGCCCTATTTTCCAGTCAATTCTAATCCAGTTTAAAAGTTAACAAAACTCAAGAAACGAATAACTCTAAATGAAATAAAAAATAAAATCAAAAACCTTAAACCTAGCAAAGCTCCCAGCATAGATGGCATCATAGCAGATATTTGTAAGCTTTTTCCAGATTCAATTATATGCTTACTTCATAAGACCCTGATTGAAGTGCAAACTATAAATTTGATCCCTCCCTCTTGGAGATACTCCTTGATTACCACTATTAGGTTCATAGGTTCATAGATTAGTACTAAGCTAACTGCCCTTGTGAGCCATTTTAAGCCTCGCCAATTATCCCTTGTGAGACTCAAACCCTGCACCTTGTGTTTGTAAGGCAAATGCCTTAGCCATTAGGCCACCCTCCAATCTTCCAATATTCTTAAATCCAACAAAGATTAGCAGCTATGTAAATCATATAGATCGATTTCCTTGTTAAATAATGATATAAAATCTTTATGTCTATATTTGTGGACAAAATAAAGGCTCTACTTTCTCATTTAGTTCATAATGACCAAACCAGGTTTATTCATAAAATGCACACTCATGATAATATAAAAAGAACATTAACATTAATAGAATTCTTAGACAAAGAAAATGAAGAAGCCTTGTTGGTGAGTCTAGACATAGAAAAAGCATTTGACTCTGTAAACTGGGATTTTTTGTTTGAAACACTAAAAGCATTCTCGTTTCCAATATCTTTCATCTCCATGATAAAGACTGTTTATAAAGATAATTTGGCATATGTCAAATTAGGCACCTTCACTTCAATGTGCATCCCCATAACCAAAGCCACCTAAGAAAAGGTTGCCCTTTATCCCCAATATTATTTTCCCTTGTCATAGAAATATTAGCATGATCAATAAGAAATAATCAAGAAATCAATGGCATTAATACTTATAATCAATACAATTCTAAAATAGAGCTATTTGTGGATGATATTCTACGTACCTTACCTAAGTCAAATCAAGACTTATTAGAACTAGACACAATAATAAATAACTTTCAGAAAAATTCAGGCCTCCACTTAAATAAGCAAAAATCTAAACATATTATTTTTAATGACAAAGGAAAATCTCAGCTAGTTAAATAAAGCATTATTGGAGAACAAGTTAATACATTAAACTACTTAGGGGTAACCTTATGCAAAAACTTGGAAAAAAACAAGAGAAACAAATTATAAAAGCATAATATCTCAGGTAAATACATACATGTGTTTTTTTCATTCGAGGACAAACTGCAATTGTTGAAAATTACTCTTCTTCCAAAAATTGTATATATTGTTCTGGCTGTAGACACCCATCCTAGGAATAATTACATTAATCTCAAAAATAAAACTTTATTAAACTTCCTATGGTACCCAAACAAAAATAAGATTGCATATAAGCATCGTATTAGATCTTGGGATGGTGGTGGTTTAAGATTCCCTGACTTGGAAACATATATCAAAGCATCACTACTTAAAAGCACATTAAATTGGATTGACTCAAATTACAACTCAAATTGGAAAGATCTCCATATAGCTATAATAGAGAATGAAAACTCACTGTCATGTAAAATTCCTTCCAAACATCCCTCCAATAAGTTCTGGTTTCTTCTTAGTCACACTGTTCAATATAATGTGACAAAACCCAGAAACTAAACTATCTAAATAACATTATGAACAACTTTAGAAAAAATAATATACTCAAATGCAGATATCAAATCCTGGTTTGACGTAATAATCCCCTTTAATATCACAAAAATCTTCCTGGATATACTTTACATTAACATCTTTAATGAATGGGAAACTAAAAATTGTATTTGTTGACAATGTATTAAAGACTTGCAAACTTTACAATTTCTGCAAATTATGAAAAACTATGCCTTATCATCACAAAGTGTAATTGGTTATTCTCAAGACTTATGCAGAATTATTCATAATTCATAACTCTTCATATTTATATCAACCTCCTTTAATCACTCTCATATCTGAAATATTATTTAATTATCAACAGTTTGACAATTTAGTATCCAAATTATACACCACTTTGTTAAGTTACAGGTCCATTTTAACAGCTAAGCAATGGAACAGAATGACTAAAGGCCTACCTCATAGTCTCTCCCAGACAGGAAAACTTAAATTACTATCTTCAGTAAAATTCACTTCTTGGGGTCAATATTGGAGTGTATATTCTTGGAAGTATTTACAAAGAACATTTTGTACACAGAACATTTTTAATTCCTGACAAAATTTCTAAATTCAAAAAATCAAATAACATCATTTGCTGGAGATGTCTAACATCATGTAATGCAGATTGGGTCCACATTTTCTATGATTGCTCTAAACTAAGGAATTTTTGGAGATATATTGATGCTTTTCTTTCAGCTTTAATTTCAGATAACTTCACATTAATGAAAACTTTAATTTTTTTTAATGTCGATGAAACCTTTTCTTTCAATAAATCAAATTCATACTTATTATGGACAATATTAGCAGTAGCCAGGAAATGTATTACAAGGAAATGGACCTCTATCACCTCTCCGAGTCTTGGAGAATTTCTCTCCTTAGTAGAAGAAACCATAAACAAGGAAGTCAGAACTAAAGAACTTAGAATATATCCAAGGAGTTTTACTAACAATCCATGGACAAAGGTTTCAAACCTAATTGAGACTTTCCGAACTGTTTCCAATATTTGTACTATTCAAACATTTTTCAGGCCTATGTAAATAATGTAAATAGTTGATTTAGTTTAATTGTTGTTAAAAGTTGTCTGTTCAGTATAATCAATGCATTAGACAGTGTTTATTCTCCACGGTGGTGCAGCGGTTAGCAGTGCCGCCTCACAGCAAGAGGCTCTCTGGTTCGATTCTCGGCTGAGGTGCCTTCTGTGCAGAGTCTGCATGTCCTCTCTGTGGTTGCGTGGGTTTCCTCCGGGTGCTCCGGTTTCCTCCCACATCCCAAAGACATGCAGTAGGTGGATTGGACACTCTAAATTGGCCCTAGGTGTGAGTTTGTGTGTGTGTGTGTGTGTGTGTGTGTGTGTGTGTGTGTGTGTGTGTGTGTGTGTGTGTGTGTGTGTGTGTGTGTGTGTGTGTGTGTGTGTGTGTGTGTGTGTGTGTGCCTTCTGTGGAAGGTTGGGCGCTGTGTTGGCAACTCAACACCGTAAAACTCCACTGCCAATCATGAGCGGACAGATGATCTGCTGTGGTGACCCCTAACCGGGAAAAGCTGAAAGAAGAAGAAAAATATTGGGGAAAAAAGTTAATAAAGCAACAGTTGTTGCATAGTTGTGCATTTTCTAAACAATACAAACTATGAAACTGGAATCACTGACATTACAGATTAACCATACTCCTCTGTGATTTACCAGAATATGAACAATTTCAAAAGGGACAGAGCAAAGATATGAGACAGAATCAGATATATTCTGTAAAACTGGGAACATGTGAGAAACAGACAACTTTAATTCACTTAAATAGTTATATATATATATATATATATATATATATATATATATATATATATATATATATATATATATAAATCGAACTGCAACTGGTGAACAAAGATCCCTTCAGGAAAACGGAGGGCGAACAATAACAGCAGATCCAAAAGGAATCACCACAGGAGGAAGATTACCATAAAAACTGTAATTTCTTTATTTCAACACAAGAAAATGAGCGCTTTCGCGTAGCGAACTACGCTTCTTCAGATCTGAGGTGATTCCTTTTGGATCTGCTGTTATTGTTCACTTAAATAGTTAACAGAACAGGTGAGTTACAAGAAAATCAAAAATAAATTTTATGAGTGATGACAAAAATATGAGTGAACATCACAAACATTCTGCAAAATCAGAGACACATGTGAGAGGCATTAATATATATTTTTCTGACCTATAAGATTTATGAAACTTTAATGACTGGCCTTATTAACTTATTGCAATCCTCAGCGATTTATTAGAAAATAAGACCGAAGGAAAACATATGAGAGAAAATCAGGGAGATGTTTTGCAAAACAGGGGAGGACTAATAAAAGCAGAGCTATGCCTTATACCCAGCCCTACACCTGAAAGTACACACACACACACACACACACACACACACACACACACACACACACACACACACACACACACACACACACACACTGCAGTGCAGAGATATTTACCAGATCTACACTAAACATGACATTGTCTTGAGCACTGAAAGGTACTAGTTTTTTCAAAAGCCATGTTAGTATTAGAGTTCAGGCTTGCCCCCTATTGGTCCTTTTTGACTATGACAACCTCCATGAAGTTTCTCTCTCATTAGCTCTATATATGATTGAGGCCCAACTTCATAAACTTGAGGTACATATTTTATCTATTTGTTAACAAGGTAAGCCCCCTGTATAAAGTGTTCCTTTTCAGGGGTGACTAGAGAGCATTGTCTGGTTAAGAGACATTTACAGTCACACAGCAGTCAAATGTAAGTGGAAGGTATCAAACCTAGTATCCTTCACTGCAAGGAAGCTCAGAGCCTTAATGCTCTGTGCTGATAGTTAGGTGTCTATTATTTTGGGGAATGCTTTTTACGCTGGTTTCACTGAAGAGTTTCTGATGAAGACCATTTTACTTTTGGTTGACTGGATTGTTTGCACTAGACCTATGGCCTACTTCTATGGGAGACTCATGTAGTGTTTGTGTAAATAGGAAGAGATGTCAGGCTAGCATTTTATGAATAATACAGGGTTAAGTTTGGGTAGGCTTCTGTTCAGCTACAACTGCATATGTGTGAGCTGTAGCTGCCATTGTCTGCCTCTTCTTATAACACTGGTGAACCCTTTTAATTCAGGAGACTTGACTCTATATACAGACAAAGGAAAGTTAGGACATGGCACTTTGGAAATTTCAGTTTTCTTCTTTCAATAAGAGTCACGGGATCTTTTATATCCATCCACCTAAGCTACCATGAAGTCAGGCAGATGGGACCTTGGTGTAACATCTTAACTGAAGGATGGCACCTCAAGAGTGCAGCCCTCCCCAGTTGCTGCACACAGCAGTATGGAACATGAACTCTACCACCTGGAACAGGGGTAGAACCAATGGCTTCCTCATCTTTCTTGTATCAAAGCTGTCTTCTACCTGCTGACCCATTAACATGAGACTCTCACTGAGCTATTGGTGCTGGATAACTTATACAATGATTTCACAAAATTAGGTGCAACATTTGGATTCATATCATAGTAAGAAATGTCACAACATACTGTTAGACTGATGGTGCACTGGCAGGGCATCTAGTTGCACCACCAGTTATATGATTTTGAGAATGGACTCGTACTGCCAGTAGGGCTAGCTAGGGAGAGAGAATGAAGTGGCCAACAAGAAGCACTACTATCCCATGAGGAGAATTTGGAGAAGCCCAATGCCTATGGGACATCTGGTGGAGACCAGGAGTCTCACAGATCATCTACTCAGATTATAGGGGGCAAAGACAAAGACAATGTCTTTGATTTCGCTCCACTAGCCAATCTCCAAAATTAGGAGATTTGGCGGACCATCATGAGGATGAAGTCCTTTGGCTTAATGCAGTCAACTTTCTGATGGATTCCTCAGTTCCTGGGTAACACCTGAATCATCACTGAAGTCAAATCCTACAGGAGTCAGAAGGGCACGCAGCAAAGGGTTATGCTAGGGGGCACCGGGATGGAGCAACTGCATGATCTGGAGTTGGGTGGGCATGAAACTCAGGAGATCAGTTAGTGGTAGTACAGGCCAAGGAGGGAAGATATATAAAAATGCCGCACAATACTTCTGATCTCATATACACATTTGTCATATTCCTTAGTAGATGTACCAGAGTATTCTATATAAAATGTAAAAAAATATGCTTATATTTTTTGCTTAATGTCTTTTTTGCATGCTTGCTTACTTTTTTGTTTTTTTGCTACCCTCTGAAGCCTATGACTAACAGTGAACAGTTGACATGTATAACTTTTCAAGGATCTGTCCAGTAAACACTACTGATGGGAATCTGCACTATACAATTATCACCTGTTAAAGCTATATGGCTACAAATAAAAGCTATTTTCAGGAATATGCATATCACTATACAGTGTCATAATATGATATAGTATAAAACTCTATAACCAAAGCCACTTGGAACTCTTCCAAAAATGTAAAATTGTAGACATAATGGGACTGAAACAATAACACACTGAGCGGGAATACTGCTATATCCTTGAAATGGAAACCACAAAAAATGGCTATGTCTCTTTGTCAAAGTACTAGAAAAAAAGTTAAAAGAATACTTAGGGGCAGATATTTTCTTAAACCAAAAACATTAGACTGTTGTAGCATCTAGTGGCAAAGGATGCTACAAACCCACGTTCTATAGCTGCTAGTAATGTTTACAGTATTAAAGGCAGCTCAGTCTATGAGATAATGCAGTTACAAAGCTTAGGTGAGTAGTTCCAAGAATTTAAAGCAGCATGTCCCACCCCGATAATGGTAGCGTGATAACATACATTCAGCAGCAGACAGGTAAACAGAAGTGGCTCAAAAATGAGCCATGAGCCATTTCCACATTTATTAAGAGCCCCCTCAAAGAGTGCTGAGGGTTAGACATCATTAATCACAGCTATGTCCTTTCACTTCATCGTGCAGCAATGATGAAGACTAAAGTATGTAGGCTTGTATAGAGGCAGCGGAGTAAACCACATAACAATTATCTGGCTATTGTTGTTGCGTTTATTTGCACATATCAGCCTCAGACCATTACACATCATGTTTACTTGTGTGTACTGCATCAGTATGACACATCGCTGCAATATATTATGGATGCTGCATATTTCAGGTTAGCTGGGCTAGCTTCTCTGAAAGTTAGTGGACAAAAAGACAGTTATTTATCCAAAAGAAAGAAAACAGCAGCCCCATATTTTCAGCTTAAAGAAAAGCCTTGCCTGAAAAGTAAACACTGTTAGAAATGGCAAATATTTTTCTCACACTGTCATTCCTTTTCCTTATCACGTGCAATCCAGGAAAAAAAATGATTTGCTATCTACTGCTGGTGCAACATGATGTATTATGAGAAGGCAGTTTCTTCAAATAACGACCATCAAAGAATCCTCAATGTAACATACCTCATTTCCTCATATTCTCCCAAAACATGTATACTTGTGTTCCACACTCTCATTTCTCTGATTTGTTGACACTGAAAATGCAACAACTTTTTGAAAATCGACCATAACACATCATTAAATCCATGTAAACCTTACAAGGTACAGATTATTTTTGTTAACAATCTCAGTGAAAATAATACTTTTCTTTTTTCTGTTTTGCAAACTGGTTTCATTTTTTTCTTACCTGACCGACGTTTCCGCTTAAGACTCTCAAAATGTTGGGCAGCTTTGTTTTTGTTGTTGCTGTACCCCTGCTAAATCCAGTCAATATTTTGTTTTCAGCAGCAACTACCACCAAAT
Organism: Protopterus annectens; assembly: GCF_019279795.1. Taxonomy (NCBI): domain Eukaryota; kingdom Metazoa; phylum Chordata; order Ceratodontiformes; family Protopteridae; genus Protopterus; species Protopterus annectens. The sequence goes on along the minus strand of NC_056740.1, from coordinate 338,191,318 downwards.
ACATGCTATAAATAGCTAGTCATATGACCTTTTAGTACTTCAGCTCTGTTGCAAACACATGCTGCAGCTGAAAGTAGTAACCTGATATTTGATAACTGTTGAAGAAATCAAGAAGTGACTTGGCGTTTTACAATTCAAAGATAGATTACCATAGCAATTTTAAGCCGAAATAATTTCCAGCTTTATAATACTGTGCTGAATTGACTGAGCACAGGGGACTCACTTCTTAAGTCTGTAGAATAAATAAATAAATAAATAAATAAACAAAGCCACATTATAAGAAATTGGACACTTTTGCTGGTGAGGAATGCATGCAAATAATTGATAGTAGAAAGAAGAGCACAATTGCTAATAAATAACTCTCTGCTTGCTTATCTTGCAATCAGCTGTGAAGAAATGACTGTCTTACTACACATGCACTGTATGCCATACTAAATACCTACAAGTTAAAAGCTGGAAGTCCCTTTTCATATCAGCATGTTCCTAATGCAACAGGGATGAAGGAATAAACATAAGCAATGTCTTATCTGAGCTGGAGAGCACATCAAACAGCGATTTCAAGCTCAATAATGTTTTACTCCAAGTGGGATGAAATATGAGGCATAGCTGAGAGCTTCTTACAATTGAAAAATTGAGAAAGGCCATCTCTGTACCACCACTGACAGCATTAAATATCTGACTGCATTTTATATTAGACATCGCTTTTTTAAACTGCATATGCTTGTTTTTCCTTGCATCATTTTTTTCTTTCATGCCTGCCAACCACTAAGCTGCCTTTCTATTTGTCTTGAGCCAGTAAGTTCCCCAAATCACCACTCAAGGAGTCCCTGCATAGAGTGAGATTCGACAAGGTAGCCATGGAGAACTTTGCACCTTCACCCATATTCACTGATGCAAGCAATAAGGATGTTTCTATTTAGGTCCTAAATCTGCTTGTGGTGACTGACAGAGGAACTCACTCCTACCCTCCTACCCTCTTCCCCTGGATCTTTCAGCCCATGAGCTATTAGTCAAACTCAGGACGTCTGTGTCATAGTCACGGTTTTGTTCCTGTAAGCCACACAGTCAGACCAACTCCATGTACTTGTCAGATCATTTCTGCACATTGTCTTTCTGTAAATTAAATTTGATTGCAGCATATCAGTTAATGACTTAAATACCTCTGTATCCCCAGTGAGGGGTGAAGAAAGGTCCCCACACCCATCATCGATCATGCCCAGTACCCCTCATTAACCTTTCCATCAAGGTGTAAATTTGATATTGGCATCCCAGTATAGCACTATCCTGAAAACAGGAAAGGCTTTTTCTCTTTGCCCTACCCTTAACCCCGTCCCCTGAACTTGACATGCAATAATGTCAGTGTGGTTCATGTAGTTATGCTACGATGGACACATCTTCACTGTAGCATACCTGTGCTTCGGCTGAACTTTATATCTACCTAGGCTGGAACCCCTGCCTTCCAGTGGTGGCTTTAACAATGCAGGAAATCTACACCCCAAGATGGGTCAGCCAGCATTTAAACCACTCACTCCAACCCCCCCCAAACTGTGAATTACAAGCTCCTTACCTATCCAGGCCCACTACTTGAATCTTGGTACCATGGGGCACACACTGTCTCACCTTCTGTGTCACAGAGCCAGCTGATGGTAAGGCCACTTTATTGTTGTGCTATTGTTTCTATTTCTTCTGCTGCACAACTGTTGTGTTATTGTTTATCTAATGCCCCAGACAGTGCAATTGCCAAGTTCATATCAAGTAACTAATTAATTATAATTTTTTTAATTTCTTAATTCAAAAAGATCTACTAGTCACAAGTGTATTTTTCTAAGTGCTACAGAGGAACGCAGGTCTTTTAAAATGACCTCCTCAAACATCACTTAGTAGATCACAACTGGGCACTGAGAACATCATCCCAGTTCTAATGGATGAAGGTTATTGGCAGAGTATAGGCATAGCCATCCCTGATACACAATAACCATTTGAAATGTTAGAACCCACTAGAGAGAGTCCCAAAACACGGAGAGTTAATGGCCAAAAAATGGAGTTATATATACTAAGTCCGAGATGGCAATTTCCCAAAATATTCTCTTTTCTCCAAGGTGTGGCTATCTTAGAGTTGATATATAAGTTCGGGGGTGCAGTGGGGCTTGTTCCCTTGAAGAAAAAGAAGTTTAAAGGAGAAGAGAGATCTTCAAGATTCTCTCTTTTCCTGGGGTTTTCAGTCTTTTTTTGGCTTGTCACCATTCAGCATTTCAAGTGCTAACATTTCAAGAGAGAATCTTGATATACTGCCATGTCAATCAGCATTACAATAACAAATAACAATGCTACTCCACCGATACAGAGGCAAGATATAAGAACTTACGATTATCATTACAGAAGGCGACCAAATGTCTGTATATTGAGTTCCTATGTACAGTTAATCCATGGCAGCTATCCCATTCCTTTTCAATTCCATCTTTATTCTATTTATCCAATGATAATTTAAAACTCTCTGTTTTATGAATCCTATAGTCTTTGCTAATAATTTGTCCCATTGTCCTACCACCCCTTCTGTAAAAAAATACTTCTTCACATTTATTTTAAATCCAACTCCATCTGACAGTTGCATTTTCCTCTTGCCTGACATCCTTTTTCTTTCACTGTAGACCTTTCACCATTCCCCTATTTCCTGTGTAAATGTCATGCCTCCTCTCTCTTAAGTATCCATACTTGCTGATAGCAACCTCGGTGTGTAAATGAGCAGGGATTACTTCAAATACGTAATGTGAAGGAGGGTTTGAAGCTGCTGAAGATCTGAACTTCTCCCCATGCAGATATGGGAACCAGCTTCAAAATAAGGAGTTAGCATGGCCAGCATCTAGGAGATCATATGAGGAAGTATGCATGGGTCACTTTTGTACCATTGTACACATGACACCTAAATTAGAGTGACCAACCTGCCTACAAAGATGAAAGACATGAACATTATGTTACATGTACAGTAACTCAAAATCTTCAATGGGTTCTTATTCAGTAAAGCATTTATTCTGTACAACTATCATCTTTTTTATAGAGAGTACCCTCTGACAAAACGTCTTATTGACTATGCAGAAACCAACATTATAAGGAGTTGCAGGCCCTTATGATTTCAATTCTTTTCCATAAATGAAAAACATGCCAGCAATGAACATAATACAATAATTAAAATATACAAAGCAAAGTACAAACTTAAGGTTGCTAAAGATAACAAAGGAAATTACAAATCCTTCTTCAGTTATGTCAAAGAATTAAGGAATAATGTCCAACAATGCACTGGTCATATCTATAATAACATACATTCTGATCCAAGAATATAGCCAATATTATCAGCAAACAAATTTTGTGCTAACTTCACTCCACCTACCCACATTGTTTCCCCTACTATCCATGAAAATTTAGTATTCCCCAGTCATCTTGGACAAAATTTTTGAATCCCTTCAATGGCTAAAAATTATACTGTCATGGGACCAGACAGTATACCAGGCTGTATTCTTATCAGTGGCAAGTATGTACTATCTAAACCTCTTCTTAAACTATTCAAATACAGCCTATTTGCAGAGTTTGTGTCTGATGCCTGGAGAACAACCACTGTTACTCTCCTACATGAGGCTGGCAGCCCCTGTACAGATCTAAGTTCTCACCAACTTATATGCAAAGCCATGGAATGCATCCTAGCAGAACTCATTTATGAAGTCATATAGAACTTAACTGATCTAGTCCCCAATGACCTTGGTTTTGTGAAGAGCAGGTCCTATGTCCTGAACCTAATACATTTTGAAAATGAGCATACTGCATATCTCAACCTGGTGAAAGCTTTTGGCACTATCCCCCATAATGGTACCATTGCAAAATTAAACGAATGTTGTCCGTGGGATTGCAAACTGGATATCTAACAGAATATGAAGTTATGAAAGTTTTTGGTACCCTCTCTGAATATAAAATTGTAATTATTGAGGCACAACATGGCTGGGCCCACTTTTATTTAGAATTTATTTTGCAGACATCCAAGACAATATCCCAGAAGTATGGTTAGCCAAGATTGCTGTCCACTAATACTGAATAGCTTTGACAAGGGTTAGAATATGCGCATACCCAATGTACCAAAACTGGTCCCAAGCTAAATGCAAAAAAAAAAAAAAAGTGCAGCGTAGTATTGTTCAGCAAAATTGCTGCTCCTACCTTGTATGTTATTAATGGTACACCTCTTCAGATGAAGTCATAAGAAAGCTGGCTATTAAAGCAAACAACCTTCTCTCATTTGATCATCATGTTTCCATCATAACCAGGAAATCCTTGTGTCTGACCCATTTAATTTCCAAGGGAATATCTTCAAGATCCAAATAAGTCATCCTACCACTGTACTGTTCACTTATAAGACCCACATCTAATACAGCGTCCATTTTTGAATGTACAAATCCAAACATATTGCTTAACTGGAAAAGATGCAGAGATTTCTAACCAAGAAAATTAAAAGCCTTGGATCCTTCAACTTCCCTGGATAGAAAAGCATAAGTATCCCTATACTCAGTGGCCAATCAGCTGCTGTAAGGTGACCTGCAGGTCACTTTATCTGCAATGAAAGACCTAATCCTATTTGATCACTTATTTCTTCACAAAACCAGCAGCTCTACAAACACCTGCACTAGGAACCTCACTCAACAGCAGCAAATAAACAAACTTCACTGGAGAGAGAAATTCCTAACACAATGAATTTCCAGCCTAAGGAATAAGTTACCACATTATGTCAGAGTACTACACTGGCTAACTTTAAGGCTAGTCTTGACAAATGGATGGATAAACATAAATTTACACCAGGGTTATCATGTTCCTTTCTTCATGATCTGGGAAATGAGCACTATTAATTGCTTCAAAAGGATGGCAAGAACTTTTAAGTGTGTCTATTTTAAGTGTGTCTGTGGCTAGGGCTCATATGGCCCTCTTGATCACTTTCCTAGTATTGTTGCCAGAGTCCTATGTTCCTTAATCCCAAGCCAGGTAAAAATCCTAATGCTGACACAGCGGCAAAACAAGAAAACAGGTTGTGTTAAAAACAAAACTTGATCAGAATGAGGGAGTGATTCCCTCAGCCCTTATTTGCCTACTCTGTGACCTTGAGTAAGTCATTTAACCAGACAGTGAACCATACCTCTCAACTGTACAGCTTTTCGCAGAATGTCCAGATTTTTGCCTCATATTTTTGGTGTGTTCCTCCTAAAATCTGCATCTTTCTGGTAAATAGCTGAGGATTGAAGTCATTAAATAATGACAAATATTTGAGTTTTAGACTCCACATCCTTCAGAAAAATCCATTCTAATGGAAACCTATTATTCTATCAACTTTCTAAGTTTGTAAGAGCAATATTTAAAATCTGTCCCTGTTTGTCCCCCCTCATTTAGGCTTTGTGCAGATTTTTTGCTCTAAGAGGTTGAGAGGTATCCTGGACCACACCTGAAAAGGGACTGTGTCTAGTGGACCTACATAGGTTCATAGGTTCATACTAGGCTATCTGCCCTAGGGCATTTATAAGCCTAGCCAGAGTGTGTTTGGCTTTCGCCAACCATTTTAAATTAATTTTGCTATGCCTTTTTTTGAGGTTAGTATACTGTGCCTCTGTCTAACAGTGACACAGAAGTGATAGCCGGGGTAAACCTACGATCTCCCATCCTCTCATCAAGATTCCTCTTGAAGAGAGTCAATGTGGGACTCTGCATAACCTGGACTGGGATTTTATTCCAGAGTGAAGGGAGCCTCTGGGTTATGAATCTGTCCCTCCAGCATGTCCTATTTATTTCAGTGCTGAGGTTCAAGTCTCCCGAGCGCGTAGCTCGATGGGATTTGGATTTTCTGAGGTGCAGCATGTCCATTAATTCCGGGTTGGACATGGCTTTATATGTCAGGCACAGATCGCCTCTGAGCAGGTGGTATGCCACTGAGTAGAGCTGGAGTTTCTTTAACCGGGCAGCATATGGCATCTGTTTGAGCCCTTTGATCCTCTTGGTGAGGTACTTTTGGGGTATTTCCAGTTGCTGCAGGTGTCTGGTAAGGTACATCCCAAAAGGGGCATTGTACTCAATTATGGGCCTGATGAGGGATGAGTAAAGAGGTACGATGACCTCCCCTGATCTAGATGTGAATCCCTTCATGATTAGGTGGGCTATATAAAAGGTTTTTCTAACCACTTTGGCCACGTGGTTGTCAAATGAGAGATTGCCATCAACTTGGGTCCCCAGGTCCCTAATGACTTCTTCTGTACTTAATGGATTACCACCTATGTGGTAATTTGTGGGCACTTTGTTTTTGCCAAAGGGGATGACTATACACTTGTTGGCGTTTAGCTTGAGGCCATGGCTCTGGCACCAGTTGTCTGTTTCTATGAGGCCCTTTTGGAGGATGCTTGTGTCGGCTGGAGAGTTGATTATGGCGCCCAGTTTGCAGTCATCTGCGAACTTGGTCAGCCACAGTCCTTCCGTGTTGGCCTGTACCGAGAAATATATACCGAACAAGAGAGGTCCCAGGACTGAGCCTTGTGGGACGCCACTTGTAACTGGTTTGGAGTCTGACATGGCTCCAGCAATTCTAACCATGTGGGTTCTGTCCTTGAGCCAGTTTGCAACCCATCTAGTGACATAGGGGTTTATATTTAAGCTGGTGAGCTATCTATAATGCCAGTGGGGTATTGTATCGAAGGCTTTTGAGGTCCAGGTAGGCTGTGTGGACCAGCTTCCCTCGTCAATGGCCTTGGTGGCTGTTTCAAAGAAATCGACCAGGTTTAAGAGGCAGGATCTGCCCTTAACAAAGCCAAACTGGGTAGGATCCAGTGTCTGTAGGTCCCCAATATTTTTATTTATGAGGTCCATGATGATCCTTTCCATAGCTTTGCAGACCAAGCTAGTCAGGCTTATGGGGCGATAGTTTCCAGGATCCGTTGAGGCACCACCTTTGTGGAGAGGGGCCACTGTTGCTGTTCGCCACTCTTTGGGTACATATCCTGTAGTAAGGCTAAGATTGAACAGTAGTTTTATGTTTGGGTTTAGCTCTTCTTGGAGTTCATGTAGGACGCAGCCCGGGACACCATCTGGTCCCATTGATGCTGTGTTTTTTGCTTTGGAGAGGGCGGCTCTTACCTGAGCATCTGAGATGTCAGGGGGGCAGCACTCTGTTGGGATAGATATTTGTCCTTTTGGTGGGGAGGGGGGAGAAGTTTGCACTGAACCTGTCAGCTAGGATGTTGGCAATGTCTGTGGGCTCGGTGTATTTTTTGTCATTTTGGACCAATTCTGAGCATATCTGGGAATTCCCACCCAGGTTCCTAACATAACTAAAGAAAGTCTTGTGATTATCCTTAGTGTCCTGTGCAATTTTTCTCTCGAAGCTGGCCTTAGACGATTTTATGAGTGTCCGTAGTTTTTTGCTAATACTGATCAGAGATGCCTTCCCTTTTTGGGATTTTGCTCTATCATGTAGTAGCTTCCTCCTTCTATTGTATAGTTTGTTTATGGCTGGGGTCCACCAGACAGGGCGTCTGCCTTTGGAGGATTGGGTCTTGGTTTTATTTGGGATTGCATGATCCATGCATTCCTGAAGGTGTTCATAGAATGCGTTTATAAAGGATTCTGCGGTCTGGGCGTATTTTCCACAGGTCCGGGGCTTTGAAGGATTTACCTCGGTTTTGAGGCGTGTGAAATTTGCTTTAGAGAAGTTTTTCACTGTGGTTTTCTGGGCAGGGGTGTGGTCGGGATGTGAATATCCAGTGAGATTAGTTTATGGTCTGATCTTACCAGTGAGGGATACACTTCTGGTCTGGAGCATAGTGTCCCCATGTTGGTGATGATCAGGTCCAGTATGTTTTCCCCTCTTGTGGGAGTGGTAACAAGTTGTTCCATAGCATTTGAGTTTATAAATTCTAGGAACCTTTGGGCTAGGGTGTTGGAGCTAGAGTAATGCTCCCAGTCTATGTTTAGGTAGTTGAAGTCGCCCAATATAATGGTGTTTGGAGAGACCTTCATATTTTCCAGTATTCTCAGGAAGGCCAAGTGGGGTTCCTGTGTTTGGGAGGGTGGTCTGTAGCAGGCTATAAACTGGAAGGCAGTTTTACCCACAGTTAGTTGCACATGGATAGTCTCTGATGCTTCGTGCTGTGCCACCAACCTGGAGGTGTGGGTATCTTTGACAAATATTGATACTCCCCTCCTTTTGTGGTTCGGTCCAAGTTTTGGGGCGAAAAGCATGGTATGAGGTATAACCTGGTAGTGCTGGGGTGCTCTCGGGAGCCTTGAACCAGGTTTCTGTTACTGCACAGATATCGATGTTCTCCATGCTAAGGAGAGTTTCGATGCGTGCATCTTGAGGTTTAGACTTCTGGCGTTGAGTAGCATTACTCTTAGTTTCTTATCCCTTGTGATACCTATGGAGGTGGGTTTCTCTTTTGAGCCTTGCCTAAAAAGGCACTATGGGGTAGCAAGAGCCTTTGCCAATATCCGAAGGCCCAGGGTGACAGGTGCAAGCCGTCCCTAGCGAAGCATCGTGGCTTGTCGAGCATGTCATCCCAGGCTGACAGGCATTGGATCCCCTTTGAATGACACCAACACTTAAGCCAATTGTTGAAATTGATCATCTTGTCTTCATATTGTGGCATCATTCTTGGTAAGGGTAAGATGCTACTCAAGGTCAGGGTCATACCGGCCTGGGCTACATGCTCAGAGAGCTCCTCTATGTCTCTTTTCATGTAGCCCAGGGAGGTACGTCTCAGGTCATTCACACCAGCATGGACAATGACTGAGTCATATTTGTACTTGCCTTGGAGTGACCTGAGTGCTTGTGTTATGTGGCGGATCCTAGCGCCCGACAGGCAGCTCACCGTGACCTTCTCCTTGTTCAGCCTGGTGAGCGGGACGTCAGTGTGCCTGACGATAGAGTCACCTATTACAAGTGTATCAGGTGTGTTGTTTAGCCTTAAGGGCTATGACTGTTCAGCACACTGGCTTTGTGAGCTATGTGTTGCACGTGTTTTGTTTTGGGGTAGCGGTTGCTTGGGTGTCTGCTTTGGAGGTCTCTGCTGCTTAGGCAGATTTTTATTTAGAGCCTCCGAGTATGTTTTTGTGTGTTTATGTGTTTGGTTTGTTGTCGTGGTAGGTCTATGTGAGACTGGAATTGTAGTGAGTGTGGTTTCCTTCTCCTCCTGACTGGTTACGCCAGTACTGAGTTGAGAGAGCTTAGCCTCCAGTTTGGCTATATGGTTGCATCTCTCAAATGTGTTTGAATTTGTTGGGAGGAGGAGAGGGTTGTCTGTGTACATGAGGCAGTTGTAACATTGCCTCACATGGTTAACAAATGGGCATTATTATTATTACTGTCCTGCTAAATGGGAAACCCTCATAGATCTGAAGTAGGTATTACATAACTTTTCTGTTTCTTTTTTCAAGGTCCCTCTCTTTCAGTGGGGTATTTACCCTGAAGGATAAATACAAAGTTGTATATGAAGAAAGAAGGACTGAGATGAAGTTTCTGTGAGATGTTCCATTAAAAACGTTCACGTCATCAATCATCATTTAAAGGCCACACTAACAGTATTGAGCTGATGTGTTACAAAACAAAGATCATCGGAAAGCAAAACTCAATATCATGGTCTTTACTATTTGGCAAGTTCTAGTCTGTGATGCCTAATACTGAGAAGTAACAGAAAGCTGTGTTGTGTGCAGTTGATTTGATATGGCATAGAAAAGTTTTATTTTTCCCATATAAATAAAATGTATATTTCACTTTATTTTACATGTTTGCAGATACCAGCTGGTGCACTGCATTAGGGGACAGGAAATATTTTCCATATACGAAAGAGGTATATTGTACTTTATTTACATATTTGCAAACATTATTTGGTGAGAAATAAACATACAGCAACATAGTATTAATTGTTTGAGAAGCACTAGCCTATCTGAGAAGTGTACCTTAAAACTAATACAACCCAGAGATACCATTCTGTGTGTGGCTGAATTAATTTAGACATCAGACAGGAAGTTCATTTATATCTAGTGGAACTACAACATTATGTTTTGCATTTTACAGGGGACTAGAAACAGATTTTTATCCATTCAAGTTACAACATTTTGTTTTGCACTTTCTGTGCTGAGCTTCTCTGTAGACAATAGAACAGCTTTGTATTCTTGTATCAAGAGTTCTATGTCATACAGCAGATGGGAAACAAGAAATTAGAAGTGATGTACTTACCATAACTTGGCATCTGTGCTGTCCATTTTCATTCTTCCTCAAGAATGGATCAAGGATTCAGTCTTCAGATCTGACTCTGCTGCGTTTACAAAACTTTGGATTCAAATCTCAAGCTCCTCCCTCTACCCATAATGCTCTATTACAGCCCCAACTCCGCAGATTGAGTTTGCTACCTTACTGCTGACTGTGTTATACAGACAGACAGAAACAAGGGATAGATAAGGCTCAAACAAGGAACACGAGGGTTCCTATAACATCCAAAGATCCTTCTAGGAGTGACAGTGCTGGGTGATGGTTGGGAGAGAAGGTGAGAAAGAATGTAGATGGACAGCACAGATGCCAAGTTACGGTTAGTACATAACTTCTAAATCTAATGTTGTCCTTTTCATTCTTCCTCATGAATGGGTCAGAGTCCCCAACTATGTAACGCTTGAGAGGCCCTCAAAGAAGGAGATGCCGGAGCACTGTCGAACCAAAGGAAGCTCTGCTTCTGGACACAATGTCTAATTTGTAATGTGTAACAAAGGTATGAGTCTTTGACCAAGTGGCTGCAGTGCAGATATCACCAACTGAAATTCTAGAGGAAAAGGCAGATGAAGTAGCTGTAGATCTAGTGGAATGTGTTCTAGGAGGACGAGGTAACTCCAACCTTTTTAATATAAATCAGCGCGATGCAATCAGTAATCCATTTGGCCAGAGTAATTTTGGATACTGCCTGACCCAAGTAGTTAAGGGAAAAGGATATAAACAACTGCTCAGACTCCCTGTACTGTTTTGTTCTGTGAAAATAAAAACATAATTGCCTGTGGACATCAAGAAGGTGCAACATATCCTTACCTTTAGTAGTAAAGTTTGGAAAGAAAACTGGTAATTTTATGGACTGGGTAATGTTAGTCTCTGTGACCACTTTAGGCAAAAAGGAAGAGTTGGTTCATAGAGACACCCTATCACTATGGAAACTAATCTAAGGAGGCCTAGCCGATAAGCCCTGGAGTTCAGAATTTCTTTTTGCTGAAGTGATAGCTACTAAAAAGATTGTTTTCTGAGAAAGAAACTTCATGTTGCATTTATCCCCTGTTTCAAAGGGTTTCTAAGTTAACCCCTGAGGGATCACTGTCAAATCCTCCACCAAACTCTAAATGTCACACACCACAGTAAACCACTCCTAGAATTAAACTGGCTTGAACTCCCCAATCAACTTGCCTTTATTCAGCTATCCACCTTGCACAACCTTATTTTCAAACCTACTGCCTGCCCTGCACTAGCCAACCTAGTCATACCATAAACAACAAATCAATCCCTACGATCAGAAGACAAAAATCTCTTAGCTAACTCAAAACCCACAAGAAAACCTGGTCACTCCCTGTATTCATACTCTGTCTCTATACTTTGAAATTCACTACCTCTAGCTACCAGATCTGTACCTAGCCTAACGCATTTCAAAGCCTCTTTAAAAAATCATCTCAAAAATACATGGCTCTGCTCCTGCATAAAGCCTGCCTAATACTCGTCTTCCTCTTCTTCCACACTAGCCTCATCGTCCTCTTCTGTCACATTTCAATCCCTCACAGACTGCAAGATTCTAAGGCTCTTCTAACTCCTCCTCTGTTTATATACCATATCCTTAAGCTACTGCTCAGGTTTTATTGCTTCAGTTCTTCTCAACTCTCTCTCTCTCTCACTATCTATCTGCATCACTAACTTTCTGGCTGCTATTTTCCTAACTGAAACTAACATTCTATTTTGCATGTACTATTACAGTCAATGTCACATATTGCACTACCCACTACTATTTTTTGGACACGGTCTACATCATGTATGGTGAGAGTGACTATTATTGTCTGTAATGTTTTAACTGTATAGAACTGTCTAGATGTGTAGTGATATATTGCAACATCTTGTAGCGGTTTGTTCTGTCAACTTATTTTTTGTATAGTATTTCTAATGTAATTTTTATTGTACTGGATTATACTGTATTTGTATTGTACTGTATGTGGAGCTTTTCTCCCCGAGCCTCTGCTGAAAACAGGTTCTGTAGACCCAATTAGACCACCCTGGTAAAGAAATGTCAAATAAATAAAAAATAAATAAATAAATACAATCCCAAGGAGGAGAGAGATCCTTTATTGGAGGTCTAAGGAGGAAAATTCCCTTCATGAAAGCTTTACATAATCTGTTTGATTGAAAGACCACTCGTGAGGAAACAGTATGGAACTGCTGCATCTGTCTGCCAGTGCATTAGTTTTCCCTGGTATGAGTGTTGCAATAAGAAAGCGGTCTGAAGAGATCGCCTATTCC